>NC_041388.1:330742969-330819511 GCF_002162155.2 Triticum dicoccoides
AGTCCGCGCTGCCGCCGAGCGTCGCCGCCCCCTAAGCCGCCGCCCCACCGGACCTCTCGCCGGAGGTAGCCGCCGAGCCCCGCCGTCGGTTTTTTTATAAAGACCGACCTGTTTTTTAGAAACCCTAGATCCGTTTTTTTCGAATTCGCCGGTTTTTCTCGGTTCTTCTATTTGGCGGACGTTCGTCCGAACGTTCGTTTTAATGAACGGTTCTCCGCCCGTTAGAAACAGCCAACGAACGCTCGTTCGTTAGTCTGTTCGTTAGTTTTCTTTTATCGGATTTATTCCGCGATTTTCTCTGATCGCGATTTCTGATCCGATCTTAATTTCTGTTTATCTTTTCGCTCGTTAGTCGAAATCAGGCGATTCAAGCGCCTAGAGTTTCGTCTCGAAACCCTCTTTCCGCTTAACCAACTCAAACAAGTTTGCTCTACTTTAAAATTTGACCTAGTTTCAGATTAGTAAATGAAGCTTCTTTCTTTCGCCGTTTGAGTTTCGTTGCTCCGTTTGATTTGATTCATTTTGCGAACCAGAGTTCTTAATTTGAACTTTCTGGTCAACCTCTTTTGTTTGAGTTCCGCTTGTGCATCATTGCTTGTTACTTATGTATGCTATCGTTTGCTTGCGATAGAACAACCGGAGTGCGAAGCGTGCTACTACGAGTCCCTAGGTTTCGTAGATCGTCAGCAAGGCAAGTAACACTTTGATCATATCCCTTTTATCACCCAGCTTTTATGCATTAGTTTCAATCCTCAAACATTGCATGATTAGGATGTCATTAACTTGTGGGTTGGGAAATAGTTGATGAGGTAGAACCTATTGCCCTGTTACATTCAAACCCTTGGGAGTTACTCTACGCGTTGCTTATATATACTATGCTATGCTATGCTCGTAGACGTGGTTTGGGTTTGAGTGAAATACATGACAGATGTGAGCTTGTTAATTAATGGTTCAACTTAAGGTGGCAACTTAATCAAACAACTGGGTGGATTGAGGCACCTTGAGTACCTAGTGTTGCCTGTATTTTTTGGAAATCCCGGAGTACCCGTGTGATCTTCCTATGGACCGCCACCCAGGCTCAAAGGGAACTGAGATGATTCATGCTAGAAACTTCCATGTGCAGCCACAAGCTATTATGGGCTCTAGCATAGTTGAGTAAGTTACGTGAAGCTCTTGAAGAGGCAGATCAGCAGGTAGTGGGATGTAGGTTTGGTATGGTCTGTCCAGAGTAGAGAGTTAATGTTTCTGAAAGATTGTGTCTCGGTCATCAGTTTCTCAAACACTATGTAGTGCGAGAAATCCAACGGAGGAGATCGAGTCTTGTGGGGAAAAGTGCGCAAACCTCTGCAGTGTGTACAATCTAATCATGGTTAGCCGTGTCCCCGGTTATGGACAATTCTTGAGTATCTGGTAATTGGGTTATCAAAAGTATCTCATCATGTTTAACTAACATTATTGGGTTGTTAATCACCTTAATTGGGATTGAGTTGGAGGAACCTTCTCAATGATGTTTCAACTACCATGATAGTAAAATTAAAATATATTCCTTTGTTGTAGGGAAAAATTGGCTTTTCGCAAAACTGTAACCATAGAGCTTTCCACCAGCCAAATATGCATGTAGTGATAGCATTATTCTGTTCTTGCTCTACTGTGTTACTTTGCCAGCATATTCCATGTGCTGACCCGTTTCGGGCTGCAACGTATTATGTTGCAGACTTTTTGGACGAGGAGTAAGGTTCGTTAGGTCGTTGCCGTGCAGCTCAGCTATGCCGTTGGAGTTGATGGACTCACTTTATCTTCCAAGCCTCCCACTGTTATCGTATTAGATGGCCTTAAGCCATATTTTTGTAATAAGTTCTCTCTTTTAAGACATTCGATGTAATAAGTGTGTGATTGCTACTCTGTTATAAATCCTTCGAGTACTGTGTGTGTCAGCATTACCGATCCAGGGATGACACTGAAGCACAGAGACTTGACCATCTGAGGTCGGGTCGCTACAAGATGGTATCAGAGCACACGCTGAGTGTAGGACACGACCACTAAGATAAACCCTAGGTCACCCTTCTCTTCTCATTTCTAACTCCTCTCCATTTTCTACTCTTTAGGATGGCAGAGATGAAGAACAAGTTTGCCCAACCGGATGAAGACACACCTTTTGGACGCCACTTAAAGGAAGTCACTAGTTACCTGAACATTGGAATACCAAGTTTCACCGGGACGTACAACGCCACTTTACCTGAATAGGAGCGCTGGAGGATACAAGTACAAGTTCCAGGAAGGACGTTCTCGCCAACTTCTAAACCCATAGAGTTTTCTTTCGAAGCACCCACCTGGAGTCTAGGCAAGAGCATGGCAGCCCACATCACCATTGGACGCATTGGAGAAGTTTACAACAGGGAGCTTAAGGACACTATTTACCAAATATGTGGGCGCCGAGACGAGCAATGGGAAGTAATCAGCACCAGGAAGGATAGATCCATTGCAGCTTTCATCCAGGAGTTAAACCGGCTCATTCGACACCAGGAGAACCAGATGTGCGCAGATATGATGGACTTGAAGAAGGCGAAGACTAGAATCATCGAGCTGGAGGAAGAACTCAAGTTTACACGCGATGGGTATGAGGAGGAAATCAAGACACTACTGGAGAAGAATGACGACCTGGTTAAGAAGATCGGAGTATTCATGGGAGGACCAGCACCAATAGAGGAAGAAGAACCCAAGGAGATACGCCCCGAGGACTACATCATCATCGACGACACCGATTCCGATCCTAGTGATGATGACTATGAAGACGAAGCTGGAGCAGACATCATGGAGTCTTCCACCGATCAAAACTTCTAGATGACTACCATATATCACTAGTATTCCCCCATGTATTTAGTAGTAGTTGAGCACTTGTGCGATAGTTCTAGATCGTTTGTATGCCCTTGCTTGATTGATTGAGTGAAATGATTGTGTTTGTCTCATGTGCATATGGGTAGTGTTTTCCCATTAGACCCCTTCTCTATTCTAATCTCTTCCATCTAAACCCTCAGATGCCTCCGAGACATGACACCGGTTTTGCCTTCCCACCGGAGCTCACCCAGTTGATCCAACAGCAGAATACCTTGATGCAATTGCTAGTTCAGAATCAGGGCAACAACAACAATAACAACAACAACCCGCCGCCCATGGACAACCTAGCCCGTTTTCTAAGGTTACAACCACCGGTGTTTTCCAGTAGCACCGAGCCCATAGTTGCGAACGATTGGCTACGTCGCATTGGAAGGGAGTTGACCACCGCAGGTTGCACAGATGCTAAGAGAGTGCGCTTTGCCGCACATCAATTGGATGGACCAGCAGCCTCTTGGTGGGAGAATTACACAGCCACTTTTCCTATAGCCAATGTCACTTGGGACCAGTTTCAGCAAGCTTTCCGCACAACCCATGTCTCCACTGGAGCTATGCAAATGAAGAAATGGGAGTTCCGCAACCTACGCCAGGGGAACCGTACTGTGGCTCAGTACGTGGATGAGTTTAGCAAGTTATCTCGCTACGCCCCTGATGATGTGGCCACAGATGCCACGAAGCAGGAGAAGTTTATGGAAGGGCTGAATGATGAGATGAGCATGCAGTTGATGGTAGCAACCTTCAACAACTACCAGGAGTTGGTAGATAAGGCTCCTATGATTAAAGGGAAGCAGCAGCAGATTGAGAGCCGCAAGAGGAAGTATGGACAAGGAAAGTATAACTCAGGAGCTCAGCATAAACCTCGCCTAACCCCGAACTCGGGAGGACTTGTTCATAACCATGGAGGTCACAACCACACTGGAGGAGAATCGCATAACCACAATGGATCTAAGAATGGGAATGGGAACGGAACCAACACTAATCATAACCGCCCCAACCCAGCCACACCCGCCAAAAGGGACTTAAGTCATGTTACTTGTTTCAAGTGCGGGAAGACTGGACACTACGCCACGGAGTGCCCTGAAGGAAAGAATGGAAATGGAAATGGGAGCGCGGGGAAGAAGCCAAATCCATTCAACAAATGACAAGTGAACCACGTTAACATGGAGGAGGTTGAAGAACAGCCGGACGCGGTAATAGATAAGTTTTTGGTTAAGTCATTTACCGCTCTTGTTCTTTTCGATACTGGTGCATCGCATTCATACATATCAAGGGGATTCATGGATAAGTTTAAACTACCAACCCAAACCCTTAGGACCCCTCTTTTAGTGAGTTCACCCGGAGCAGAGTATATGGCTAGTAGATGGTGTGACCAGATACCCTTAACCATTGGTACACATGTTTTTCCGTCTGACCTAATTATCTTGGAGTCACAAGGATTGGATGTGATGTTGGGTATGGACTGGATGTCAAAATTTGGAGGAAGCATTGACTGTGCTAGTAGGTCGATTTATCTCACCACCCCGGAAGGGAAAAGGATTAAGTATGTATCTAGGCATGTGCCTAGGAGGAATCAAGTGAATGCCCTTACGGGAGTTGTTCAGGAGGAAGTGCCTGTAGTGAAGGATTACCCGGATGTTTTTCCAGAGGAGTTACCAGGCATGCCACCGGATAGAGACATTGAGTTTTTGATAAAGTTGTTGCTAGGTACAGGACCAATATCCAAGAGACCCTATCGGATGCCCGCAAATGATCTGGAAGAAATTAAGAAACAGATCAAGGAGTTATTGGAGAAAGGATACATCCAAAGAAGTTCATCACCTTGGGGAGCCCCAGTACTTTTGGTTGAGAAGAAGGATAAATCCCTGAGGATGGTTGTTGATTATCGAGCATTGAATGAAGTGACGATTAAGAACAAGTACCCACTGCCGATGATCAACGATCTGTTTGATTAGTTGCAAGGAGCTAAAGTGTTTTCGAAGATCGATTTGCGATCGGGATACCATCAGTTGAAGATACGAGAGAACGATATACCGAAGACAGCGTTCACAACACGATATGGATTATACAAGTACACGGTCATGTCATTTGGACTGACTAACGCCCCTGCCTATTTCATGAGCATGATGAACAAGGTGTTCATGGAGTATTTGGACAAGTTTGTTGTGGTGTTTATTGATGATATTATGGTATACTCGAAGAACGAGGAGGAGCACAAGGAGCATTTGCGCTTAGTACTCGAGAAACTCAGGGAACACCAGTTGTATGCTAAGTTTAGCAAATGCGAATTTTGGTTGAAGGAAGTTGGGTTCCTTGGACATGTTATATCGGAAGAAGGTATAGCAGTAGACCCCAGCAAAATTCAGTCAGTCACTGAATGGTTGGCACCCACTTCAGTTAGCGAGATCCGCAGTTTTCTTGGACTCGCAGGATACTACCGGAGATTCATCGAGAATTTTTCCAAGATTGCAAAGCCAATGACTGAACTGTTGAAGAAGGATACTAAGTTTAAATGGACAGAAGATTGCGAGGCAAGTTTCAAGGAATTGAAGAAACGCTTGACTACAGCGCCAGTGCTAACACTGCCAGATATACATAAGGAGTTCCAAGTGTACTGCGATGCCTCACGCTTAGGACTTGGATGTGTGCTTATGCAGGACAGGAGAGTTGTTTCGTATGCCTCACGACAACTGAAACCTCATGAGTTAAACTATGCCACACATGATTTGGAGCTAGCAGCCGTAGTACATGCATTGAAGACCTGGAGACATTACCTTATTGGAAACCGTTGTGATGTGTACACGGACCATAAGAGTTTGAAGTACATTTTCACCCAGAAGGAACTGAACCTTCGACAGAGGAGATGGTTGGAGCTTATCAAGGATTATGACATGAAGCTACACTATCACCCAGGGAAATCCAATGTCGTAGCAGACGCCTTGAGCCGGAAGAGTTATGCTAATATCCTTGAAAGCAAGGGACTGCCTAAGGAATTAGCAGAGGACATCATGGAACTTCGATTGGAGATTGTTCCTAGAGGATTTATCGCAACAATGGAGGTCCAGTCGACATTGCTGGACAAGATTCGGGAAGCCCAGAAAGAGGACAAGGAGATTGCCGAGATAAAGGAGAAGATGGGCAAAGGAAAGGCCAAAGGTTTTCGTGAAGATGAGCACAATACCCTATGGTTTGAGGACCGAGTTTATGTGCCCAATAACCAGGAGATCAGGAAGTTAATACTTCAAGAGGCTCATGACTCACCCTACTCGATACACCCCGGAAACACCATGTATTTGGATTTGAAGGAACGTTTCTGGTGGACTGGTATGAAGAAGGATATTGCTGAGTATGTCGCCGTATGTGATGTATGTCAGCGTGTGAAGGCAGAACATTAGAAGCCAGTAGGACTGTTACAGCCTATGCCGATACCCGAATGGGAGTGGGATAAACTGGGCATGGACTTTATCACAGGATTGCCCAGGACCAAAGCAGGATATGATTCCATATGGGTAGTAGTTGACCGCTTGACCAAAGTAGCTCATTTCATCCCAGTGAAAACCACCTACACGAGTGCAAAGCTGGCCAAGATATATATGTCCAGGATAGTATGTCTGCATGGAGTTCCGAGGACCATCGTATCAGATCGAGGAACACAGTTTACCTCAAACTTTTGGCACCAGTTGCATCAGACCTTGGGAACAAGATTGGAGTTTAGTACCGCATTTCACCCACAGACAGATGGACAAACAGAGAGAGTCAACCAAATCTTGGAGGACATGTTGAGAGCCTGTGCGCTAGATTATGGATCTAGTTGGGATGACAATTTGCCATACGCAGAGTTTTCATACAACAATAGCTATCAAGCCAGTTTGAAGATGGCACCATTTGAAGCCCTGTATGGACGAAGGTGCAGAACACAGTTGATGTGGGACGAGGTAGGAGACCGACAGTTGTTTGGACCAGACTTGATCAAGGAGTCTGAGGAGAAGGTTAAGTTGATTCGCGACAGACTGAAGATTGCTCGGTCCAGGCAGAAGAGTTATGCCGACTCAAAACACAAGGAGGTGACCTATGAAATTGGAGATTGAGCATATCTGCGAGTGTCACCCTTGCGAGGAGTGAAACATTTTGGAGTTAAAGGAAAATTAGCCCCGAGATTTGTAGGACCATATCGTATTTTGGAATGGATGGGAGAAGTTGCCTACAAGTTGGAGTTACCCGAGGGATTGTCAGGAGTTCATGACGTGTTTCACATTTCACAGCTGAAGAAGTGTCATGCTGAGATGGCAGATGTACCGCTAAGAGATACAGTACCCCTGGAGGCGATTCAGTTGGACAGTGATTTGACTTATGAGGAGAAACCAGTTAAGATTCTTGAGTTTGCTAGCAGAGTCACCCGCGGTAAGGTTATCAAGTTTTGTAAAGTTCAGTGGAGCCACCATACCGAGGATGAAGCCACATGGGAACGAGAGGATGATCTTCGCAAAGACCACCCGCACCTATTTTCTAGCCAACCCGAATCTCGAGGGCGAGATTCATCTTAAGGGGGGTAGGTTTGTAACATCCCAAATTTTCAATTTGGAATGTTATACATAGTCATCCATGCATATCATATTTTATTCGCATTTCATCTCGCGATCCTCGAAATCCTAAGCAACTCAAGGACCCTTGGAGAGAGTTGGGGATTTCCCGGTTTTCAAATGTGATCTTTATCAAATCTTCAAACGAGGATTTTTGGTTTTAATTATTTTCTCTCCAAAAATATTTCACACTAAAATATATGAGAGGAGATAATATGACTTCTCCAAGATAATTGAAATATTGGAGGAAAAATATTAAAATCAAATAATTGCTTTATTTGGATTTTATTGCAATTTTGTTTGCATTAGAAAAATTGCACGTTTTCCAAAATTGCATTTTAGGGCCAAGAAAATGTTCATCTCGTTCTAAATATTTTATTTAGACGGTGAAAATTTATTTTGGCATTTTTAGATTTTTATTTATTTTTTAGGATTTTATTTCGGTCGGCGAAATTATTTAAAAAAAAGGTTCCTGCGCCGACTGGGCCTAAGGCCCAGCCGCCGCCGCCACCTTCTTCCCCGCGAGCGCCGCCGCCGCCGACTCGGACTAGGAGTCCGAGCCGGACTCCTCTCCGCCGCTGCGCCTTGCCCCCTCCTCCAAGCCGCCCCGCCCCGCCCATATATACGCCGCCACCCCCGTCCCCAACACCCCACCACACCACCACCGCCCGCGCCGCGCCTAGCCACCACCGCCTGCGCCGCGCCAAGCCGCCGCCGCTGCAGCCGAGCTCCGCCGCCTGTCGCCGCCCCCTAAGCCGATCTTAGTTTCTGTTTATCTTTTCGCTCGTTAGTCGAAATCAGGCGATTCAAGCGCCTAGAGTTTCGTCTCGAAACCCTCTTTCCGCTTAACCAACTCAAACAAGTTTTCTTTACTTTAAAATTTGACCTAGTTTCAGATTAGTAAATGAAGCTTCTTTCTTTCGCCGTTTGAGTTTCGTTGCTCCGTTTGATTTGATTCTTTTTGCGAACCGGAGTTCTTAATTTGAACTTTCTGGTCAACCTCTTTTGTTTGAGTTTCGCTTGTGCATCATTGCTTGTTACTTATGTATGCTATTGTTTGCTTGCGATAGAACACCCGGAGTGCGAAGCGTGCTACTACGAGTCCCTAGGTTTCGCAGATCGTCGGCAAGGCAAGTAACACTTTGATCATATCCCTTTTATCACCCAGCTTTTATGCATTAGTTTCAATCCTCAAACATTGCATGATTAGGATGTCATTAACTTGTGGGTTGGGAAATAGTTGATGAGGTAGAACCTATTGCCCTGTTACATTTAAACCCTTGGGAGTTACTCTACGCGTTGCTTATATATACTATGCTATGCTATGCTCATAGACGTGGTTTGGGTTTGAGTGAAATACATGACAGATGTGAGCTTGTTAATTCATGGTTCAACTTAAGGTGGCAACTTAATCAAACAACTGGGTGGATTGAGGCACCTGGAGTACCCAGTGTTGCCTGTATTTTTTGGAAATCCCGGAGTACCCGTGTGATCTTCCTATGGACCGCCACCCAGGCTCAAAGGGAACTGAGATGATTCATGCTAGAAACTTCCGTGTCCAGCCACAAGCTATTATGGGCTCTAGCATAGTTGAGTAAGTTACGTGAAGCTCTTGAAGAGGCAGATCAGCAAGTAGTGGGATGTAGGTTTGGTATGGTCTATCCGGAGTAGAGAGTTAATGTTTCTGAAAGACTGTGTCTCGGTCATCCGTTTCTCAAACACTATGTAGTGCGAGAAATCCAACGAAGGAGATCGAGTCTTGTGGGGAAAAGTGCGCAAACCTCTGCAGTGTGTACAATCTAATCATGGTTAGCCGTGTCCCCGGTTATGGACAATTCTTGAGTAGCTAGTAATTGGGTTATCAAAAGTATCTCATCATGTTTAACTAATATTGTTGGGTTGTTAATCACCTTAATTGGGATTGAGTTGGAGGAACCTTCTCAATGATGTTTCAACTACCATGATAGTAAAATTAAAATCTATTCCTTTGTTGTAGGGAAAAATTGGCTTTTTGCAAAACTGTAACCATAGAGCTTTCCACCAGCCAAATATGCATGTAGTGATAGCATTATTCTGTTCTTGCTCTACTGTGTTACTTTGCCAGCATATGCCATGTGTTGACCCGTTTCGGGCTGCAACGTATTATGTTGCAGACTTTTCAGACGAGGATTAAGGTTCGTTAGGTCGTTGCCGTGCAGCTCAGCTATGCCGTTGGAGTTGATGGACTCACTTTATCTTCCAAGCCTTCCGCTGTTATCGTATTAGATGGCCTTAAGCCATATTTTTGTAATAAGTTCTCTCTTTTGAGACATTCGATGTAATAAGTGTGTGATTGCTACTCTGTTATAAATCCTTCGAGTACTGTGTGTGTCAGCATTACCGATCCAGGGATGACACTAAAGCATAGAGACTTGACCATCTGAGGTCAGTTCACTACACAATCTATCCCCCTAGGAGCATGTGCGTAATACTTTGCTTTGATAACTTGTAGATTTTTGCAATAAGTATATGAGTTCTTTATGACTAATGTTGAGTCCATGGATTATACGCACTTTTCTTCCTTCCACCATTGCTAGCCTCTCTAATACCGCGCACCTTTCGCCGGTATCATACACCCACCATACCTACCTATTATGGCATTTCCATAGCCATTCCAAGATATATTGCCATGCAACTTTCCACCATTCCGTTTATTATGACACACTCCATCATTGTCATATTGCTTAGCATGATCATGTAGTTGACATCATATTTGTGGCAAATCCACCATTCATAATTCTTTCATACATGTCACTCTTGATTCATTGCATATCCCGGTACACTGCCCGAGGCATTCATATAGAGTCATATTTTGTTCTAAGTATCGAGTTGTAATTGTTGAGTTGTAAGAAAATAAAAGTGTGATGATCATCATTATTAGAGCATTGTCCTAGTGAGGAAAGGATGATGGAGACTATGATTCCCCCACAAGTCGGGATGAGACTTCGGACGAAAAAGAAAGAAAGAAAAGAGGCCATAAAAAAGAAGAAGAGAAAAGGCCCAAATAAAAAAATGAGAGAAAAAGAGAGAAGGGACAATGTTACTATCCTTTACCACACTTGTGCTTCAGAGTAGCACCATGATATTCATGATAGAGAGTCTCTCATTTCGTCACTTTCATATACTAGTGGGAATTTTTCATTATAGAACTTGGCTTGTATATTCCAATGATGGGCTTCCTCAAAATGCCCTAGGTCTTCATGAGCAAGCAAGTTGGATGCACACCCACTTAGTTTATTTCGTTGAGCTTTCATATACTTATAGCTCTAGTGCATATGTTGCATGGCAATCCCTAATCACTCACATTGATATCTATTGATGGGCATCTCCATAGCCCATTGATACGCCAAGTTGATGTGAGACTATCTTCTCCCTTTTTGTCTTCTCCACAACCACCATTCTATTCCACATATAGTGCTATATCCATGGCTCATGCTCATGTATTGCGTGAAGATTGAAAAAGTTTGAGAATGTCAAAAGTATGAAACAATTGCTTGGCTTGTCATCAGGGTTGTTCATGATTTAAATACTTTGTGTGGTGAAGATAGAGCATAGCCAGACTATATGATTTTGTAGGGATAACTTTCTTTTGCCATGTTATCTTGACAAGACATGATTGCTTTGTTAGTATGCTTGAAGTATTATTATTTTTATGTCAATATTAAACTTTTATCCTGAATCTTCCAGATCTGAATATTCATACCACAATTAAGAAGAATTACATTAAAATTATGCCAAGTAGCATTCCACATCAAAAATTCTGTTTTTATCATTTACCTACTCGAGGACGAGCATGAATTAAGCTTGGGGATGCTTGATACGTCTTCAATGTATCTATAATTTTTAACTGCTCCATGCTATATTATCTACTGTTTTGGACATTATTGGGCTTTATTATCCACTTTTATATTATTTTTGGGACTAACCTATTAACCGGAGGCCCAGCCAGAATTGTTGTTTTTGCCTATTTTAGGGTTTCGAAGAAAAGGAATATCAAACGGAGTCCAAACAGAATGAAACCTTCGGGAACGTGATTTTCTCACCGAACAAGACCCGAGACCCAGGAGACTTGGACCCTACGTCAAGCGACCAATAGGGAAGCCACGAGGTAGGGGGCGCGCCTACCCCCCCCCCCAGGCGCGCCCTCCACCCTCGTGGGCCCCCTATTGTTCCACCGACGTACTCCTTCCTCCTATATATACCTACGTACCCCAAACGATCAAAAACGGAGCCAAAACCCTAATTCCACCATCGTATCTTTCTGTATCCACGAGATCCCATCTTGGGCCTGTTTCGGAGCTCCACCGGAGGGGGCATCGATCACGGAGGGCTTCTACATCAACACCATAGCCTCTCGATGAAGTGTGAGTAGTTTACTTCAGACCTTCGGGTCCATAGTTATTAGCTAGATGGCTTCTTCTCTTTTTTGGGTCTCAATACAATGTTCTCCCCCTCTCTTGTGGAGATCTATTCCATGTAATCTTCTTTTTGCGGTGTGTTTGTTGAGACCGATGAATTGTGGGTTTATGATGAAGATTATCTATGAACACTATTGGAATCTTCTCTGAATTATTTTATGTATGATTGGTTATCTTTGCAAGTCTCTTTGAATTATCAGTTTGGTTTGGCCTACTAGATTGATCTTTCTTGCAATGGGAGAAGTGCTTAGCTTTGGGTTCAATCTTGCGGTGTCCTTTCCTAGTGACAGTAGGGGCAGCAAGGCACGTATTGTATTGTTGCCATCGAGGATAACAAGATGGGGTTTTTATCATATTGCATGAATTTATCCCTCTACATCATGTCATCTTGCTTAAGGCGTTACTCTGTTTTCATGAACTTAATACTCTAGATGCATGCTGGATAGCGGTCGATGAGTGGAGTAATAGTAGTAGATGCAGGCAGGAGTCGGTCTACTTGTCTCGGACGTGATGCCTATATACATGATCATACCTAGATATTCTCATAACTATGCTCAATTCTGTCAATTGCTCAACAGTAATTCATTTACCCACCGTAAAATACTTATGCTCTTGAGAGAAGCCACTAGTGAAACCTATGGCCCCCGGGTCTATCTTCATCATATTAATCTTCCAATACTTAGTTATTTCCTTTGCTTTTATTTTACTTTGCATCTTTATCACAAAAATACCAAAAATATTATCTTATCATATCTATCAGATCTCACTCTCGTAAGTGACCGTGAAGGAATTGACAACCCCCTATCGCGTTGGTTGCGAGGAGTTATTTGTTTTGTGCGGGTACTAGGGACTTCGCACGCAGCCTCCTACTGGATTGATACCTTGGTTCTCAAAAACTAAGGGAAATACTTACGCTACTTTGCTGCATCATCCTTTCCTCTTCAAGGAAATCCAACGCAGTGCTCAAGAGGTAGCAGTGCCTTCCTCGTTGATTGCTTGACGTAGGGTCCAAGTCCTCTGGATCATGTTCGTTCCGAAAATCACGTTCCCGAAGGTTTCATTCCGTTTGGACTCCGTTTGATATTCTTTTTTTGCGAAACCCTAAAATAGGCAAAAAAAATAGCAATTCTGGGTTGGGCCTCTGGTTAATAGGTTAGTCCCCAAAATAATATAAAAGTGTATAATAAAGCCCAATAATGTCCAAAACAGAATATAATATAGCATGGAACAATAAAAAATTATAGATACGTTGGAGAGGTATCATAGGCTTGCTGGATGGTGATGGGTTGGATGAGATTTATCATGTAATCGAGTTAGTTTTGTTAGGGTTTGATCCCTAGTATCCACTATGTTCTGAGATTGATGTTGCTATAACTTTGCTATGCTTAATGCTTGTCACTAGGGTCCGAGTGCCATGATTTCAGATCTGAACCTATTATGTTTTCATGAATATATGTGAGTTCTTGATCCTATCTTGCAAGTCTATAGTCACCTATTATGTGTTACAATCCGTTAACCCCAAAGTGACAATAATCAGGATACTTACCGGTGATGACCGTAGTTTGAGGAGTTCATGTATTCACTATGTGTTAATGCTTGGTCCGGTACTCTATTAAAAGGAGGCCTTAATGTCCCTTAGTTTCCAATAGGACCCCGCTGCCACGGGAGGGTAGGACAAAAGATGTCATGCAAGTTCTTTTCCACAAGCACGTATGACTATATTCGGAATACATGCCTACATTACATTTATGAATTGGAGCTAGTTCTGTGTCACCCTATGTTATAACTGTTGCATGATTGATCGCATCCGACATAATTATCCATCATTGATCCAATGCCTACAAGCTTTTCATATATTGTTCTTCGCTTATTTACTTTTCCATTGCTACTGTTACAATCACTATAAAACCAAAACTGCTACCGTTACTTTTACCACTGTTACCACTACTATCATATTATTTTGCTACTAAATACTTTGCTTCAGATATTAAGTTTCCAGATGTGGTTGAATTGACAACTCAGCTGCTAATACTTAATAATATTCTTTGGCTCCCCTTGTGTCGAATCAATAAATTTGGGTTGAATACTCTACCCTCAAAAACTGTTGCGATCCCCTATACTTGTGGGTTATTAGATGCAGAATTGTTTCGGTCTACTTGTCTCAGACGTGATGCCTATATTCATGATCATTGCCTTAGATATCATCATAACCATGCGCTTTTCTATCAATTGCTCGGTAGTAATTTGTTCACCCACCGTAATACTGCTATCTTGAGAGAAGCCACTAGTGAAACCTATGGCCCCCGGGTCTACTTTATATTGTATAAGTTTACAATCTACAATTATAGTTTACTATTTATTTTCCAATCTATACAACAAAAATACCAAAAATATTTATCTTATTATCTTTATCAGATCTCACTTTCGTAAGTGACCGTGAAGGGATTGACAACCCATTTATCGCGTTGGTTGCGAGGTTCTTGTTTGTTTGTGCAGGTACTAGGCGACTTGTGTGTAGTCTCCTACTGGATTGATACCTTGGTTCTCAAAAACTGAGGGAAATACTTACGCTGCTTTGCTGCATCACCCTTTCCTCTTCAAGGGAAAACAAACGCATGCTCAAGAGGTAGCAGGCCCCTGGCTTGTAATATGAAGCTTGCATAACTTCCATTTGTGTTTAGAGTTGTGTTGTGATATCTTCCCATGAGTCCCTGATCTTGATCGTACATGTTTGCGTGTATGATTAGTGTACGATTAAATCGGGGGTGTCACAGATCACCACAGTTTGCTAGGCTTGTTGCCGGAGATGCTACTCCTTGCAACTATACGGCTGGTCCTGAGTGTTAAGGAATATTATTATTGGTCTAGGAGTCCTTATTAGTTTATGTTTAGTTTTACTTACACCTTAAGTCATGTGTAATATGCCCCTTGGGCCTTGAATAAAGATAAGTTGCTTTCCTAACATGGTATTAGAGCTTTAGGATTTTTTTTCGCACGCGCAACTTGTGTTGGTCCGCCTTCAATAAAGATAAGTTGATTTCCGAACACTGAGTACATGATGAGTTACTACCTTGCGGATGACATCTATCCTCCATGGGTCACATTTGTCAAAAAAAATCCCCGTTCAAAAGGTAACAAAAGTTCTCACTTTGCAACACGTCAAAGAGTGGATTAGTAAGGATGTGGAGAGTGCTTTCGGGGTGCTTTAGAAGCGCTTTGCAATCATTTGTGGCACTACCAGTATTGGAACTCCAAGGTTCTATGTAAATCATGACTTGTTGCATCATCTTGCATAACATCATCACTGAAGATGAGAGAGACAGGCCTGAGAACTTTCGGTACATCACCAATGGTAATCCCATAGAGCCAAAGCACGATCCTAGTAGGATCCAGGCATTCCTCAAAGCGCACCATAGGATCAAGAACCGAGAAGTTCATACCCAGCTCCAACATGATCTTGTTGAGCATTAGTGGCATCTCCATAGCACTTCATAGTTGTTCTTTAATTTTATCATGTTATTTACTTCACTTGAACCATGTGGTGTACTTGAATTTGAATAATTTGGTTTGTAAACTATGAAGTTGTAATATTCATCAATTGTGTGAAACTTATTTATTATGTTTGGTTTTCATATGGGTGCTAATATGTAGTTGCAATGTATTAAGTAAACTAGAATTGTAATACTTTGACAAAAAGAAAATTTTACTCCGCTAAATTTAGGGGGTCGTCTAGAACCGATCAAAACTTAGTGGCGTAAAAATACTCCACTACGGTTTACTCGGCCGTTTACTCCTGTATTTTTTAGGGTTTCGGCATTACAAATAGTATTTTGTGTGACCTATGCCTGAAACTACTATAAGGATAAAACACATAAATGAACTATGTAATATATTGGGTACTCAACATATTGTTTGCTAAAGATGTCTTCAGGACTTCTCGGGTTTCCTTTTCTCTTGACTTCTCCAAACAGAGTATATTAATCCAGAAAGATGTCTAGAGCAGAGAATATCACATAGAGGGATTAGCAGACCCCTGATATAAGTTGAATGTACAAAAATATGGTGCTTAAAAAATAAACCATAAGACATAGGATTTATGTGCAAATACAAAAAACAACAACTGAGGGCTATAGTACGGTGATATTTTCTTTTCATAAATATGCAAGGGCATATGTACTGGCAGTGATCTCTGTACCTAAAATAATCTAAACTGAAGTTCACAACCCCTCCAAACCAAGATGTTCCTTTCAACATACCATAGAAAGGACCACACCATACAATCAGATTGAGAAACTTGGTTACGATAAGCCCTTAACTTCTTTACTTAACATGAACATGGTGTAGTCTTAATGTAAATTAATTCTTGGTTACATCTTATCTTGGATTAAAATCATTTCCATGATAGTAAACTTCAGATGAAATGAATGCCTAGTCAAATCTTTTAACACGGGACCTTCCATAGATTATACGTGTCCTCCATGAGGGAAAATAATGACCTAGAGATGCATCTATTGTCATTAATCATGGTATATTGTGTCCAATTATACAAAAAATTGTTGATTACAACAGTATCATACACCTAATTTGACAATATTTTAATCTTTCAAAATTATAATACAGAGACCAACTTGCACTAAAGGTAGTGACCAAGAAAAAATGATGGTGTGAAATATGCAAGGAAGACTAATTGCGTAGAGGGCGAGCACCAGAGTACTCAAAAAATATCTGTAGGCAGTGTACCCCAAGAAAATCAGTAGCCAATTGATGCAAAGATCAGGGGGAAAAGAGAGAAAATCACCGACTAGCTTGCATGTTGTCCATGTTCACCCCATCTCGTACTCCGCTTGTAATCCTCCTACTCCACACCCCACTCTACTCCGACTAGATCGGGATCGCGCCTTGGCGCAAGGGTGCCGGTCCCAACACTCTGATCAAGCAGATAATGCTAAGTTGAAGGAATCCAGGTTTTGCATATGTATTCATATAGAATAACAATAAAGTTAAGAAGAAACATTCAATTGTAATAGGAACAAGACATAGTGGTGCTTAATATCGGCATGACATTAGAAGTCAGAATCGATTTCAGTGTGTTCATAAGACCACAAAATATAGCCACTCGGCATGAAGTTCAATACCAAAAGTGCAGCCGCTCGACATGAATCTCTAATTCTTAGGTATGGTAAGGTAAAACAGCAAACCCAGAAAACTATCTTACATTGTAAGTAGTAAAAGAATGATAAAAGGTGATAACTAAAGGAGAACAGAGAGCTCTTCTTCAGGTAGTATATGTGGGTTTCGCTGCTCTGAGTTTTGTAGTTGTGCCCATTGCCCCTTAGTATCCACAGTACACAAGAAACATTAACTAAAACCAATTTCACATAACCTGAAACCACAAAAAAAGACAACCTGGGTGTGAATACTCAAAGCTTGGAGACCAAAGATAAAAACCTGCTCTAAACAAAGAAGTTCGTAAATGAGATTCAAAATAAATGGGCCGTCTCATTGGTTTCATAAATGATATGGAAAAAATCACCCAATGCGTACAATCTACTATTGCTTCATACATAACACATGCTTTTCTTAGTTAATTTGTTACCGCACATAAAGACAAACTTGAGTTATTCTGTTCAAACATACAACCAGAAGAAGCTGAAAATATTGCATATTTAAAAGCACAAGATGTACAACATGCAGAAACAAATGATGCTTAAGCCTGTTAAGGAAACTGTGCCATTTCAGCATCAGAACCTTTCAACTTTAGAGAGCTCCGAATAATATATCTAGCAATTGGGTCCTGTAGATGATGCAACAAATTTTGTAATGTAATTGCTTAAAAGAGTTAGCTTTGTTAAGGCACCTAATATCCAACTTTAGCTTTCTTACAGAAGAACTGACCAAAGTATTCTCTAGACAACAATTCAACAAAATTTAAGCAAATAATGAAAGTAATCATGTTTATTTGTCATTTTGAAAGGTTATGTTACTTCCAGAAACCACACCTCCATCAATATTTTCTGTCTGGCCATGGTGTAGATTTGTTCATGTTGTGTTGTTTTTCATTTGCTCTTGACTGTTATATTTTGTCAGACAGAGAAAAAGCTAGACAACCAACAAATAAAACCAGGCAATAAAGATGTACTTTGTCAAAAAGGAGACAATGCCAATACCTTGTTTCACAGTAAAGCGCCAACAAAACAACAAAGACAAAGAAGAATCTGCTCTTTGGAACCTAACCAGACCTAAGAATCTCTCTTTGACAGCAAGGCACCAATAAAACAACAAAAGACTAAAAAATCTCTTTAGAACCTAGCTAGACCTGAGGATCTCCTAAACAAGAAGAAACCAAAAATCTTTGCGAGGCTAACAAATGCATGAATAAGAGCACAAGCAAGCGTAGGTCTGGAGAACTGAGAATAGAAGAAAAGAGATCAACCTGCAGAGCGGCGACTGAAGACACATCAGGACAAATCGACCAAAGCCACGAGCACTCCCAGCAGACCAACCTGCAAGGGAAATCAGGCAAATCAAGGATGAGCTCCGGCCAACCAGATCTGGGACGGTCGAAAACGAACCAGCACGTATAGATCGAGGTTCACAACAACATATCCGGCGCACAGACTGCTAGAATAGAGGACCTGCAACAAACCCGATCTAAAATTAGTCAAGCACGGCCACGGCAATGAAAAAAATTGGATCCGAGAGAAGAGGCCACCTTAACAAACCACGCGACACACCGATGCCATTGAATCCACGGCCCCCAATCCGACACACCAAGCGAGCAGCAGCACGACAGGAATCAGCAAGGAGCAGCAGGCACAAAAGAACAAAATGGATCAATCCAACATTCAGTACCTGAGAGCTAAAGCTATAATTTGTCAACCAAATGAAGCAAATGATTCACATTATACCTAATCCTATTTAAGTGCTAAAAGGTTACCATAGCTATTTCTAAATAACTGGATATGGAAGAGAAGTAGAACAAAAGCAACACATATGGCCTTTTGAATGATGCAACTACATCAATGCTACCTCTGAATATAAAATTAGCAGATTGGGACAACACATGTCTATAGAAAACAAAGAGATTAGCCAAAACAAAAAAGTGATGTTATGTATAGAACACTGATTAGATCATGTGAAGTCTAAAGTAAGAGTTTGACACCAATAGTAGGAAAGACTTTTTTATCTCGAGCAAAACCGGTCAACAAAGACACATTTTTTCTATAAAATGCAACCATTTCCCATAAACACTAACAACCCTCCATCTCTTTATTTCAGAATGAATTGATAGGAGGGGATGATATATGCACTAAGCACCACAAAGTTGTGTAACAAAAAGAGGAAACACTGAAGAAGGAAGAGTCCAAGACGGTCTTCGGGTATCTTTGCATGAGGGAGGTAGAGATGCCTTGCTGGGAGAGGAGCGGGGTAGAAGTCCTCACTGTCGCCATCGGAAAGCATGTCCAGCGAGAAAAGACATGGTAGCAGGCCTATATCTGAAGAAAGTATATAACAACAATAAGTCAAACCATATATTATCCGAGAAAGACTGATCAATCTCTCTATCATCGTAACATTTATTGATAGGCCACAACGGTTGTATAATGATCAGCCCCCAGACAGCATGAACAATATAAGTGACACACTCATGTAAGTAGGCATGAAAGAACATAATAAGTGCAAGCTGATGCAACTAACTGAGAATAAAGGAGTCACATCTAAAATACATGCAGGTCGTGGTGCAACATATAAGACATCAATATAATAAAACATTTGGTACATCAAAAGGAAATTGGAGTAATTGTTCAGTTTCAGTAAGTTTAGTATCGATGGCAGACCATGAAGATATACCAAAAGCAGTTGAGGTACATGCAGTGAACTAATTGTTCTGCAAGCACATCGCAAAGAGGAAATTTTTTAATCTGTTCCAGAAGCAAACCACAGTGGTTGCCCAAGATAACATATCTGCATCAAGTTCATTACAAAGAGTAGAGTTGTAAGAAACCTATATAGTTCTACTAAGGCATACTACGTATTGATTGGTTCGGTTGCCTTGTCATTTGACTCCTCGCATGATGCGTTGAATGACCTGCTAGACATATTTTAAAGGATAATGCAATTATGCTAATCTAACATTTTTGTGACAACACGTAACTAAGTGTGTAAACACGCACACACAAAAATAGTGATCTTCCTTCGATGAAATGTGTATTGTAACACCAGCTACTAATGGGCAAACTGAACATTATATCAGGTAAAACAAATATAGAGCTCAACAGCTCGACAACCATCATTAGAAGAGATTCATGTCTCATATCTCAGGAAAATACAACGATGAAATTTGTTGATACAAAACACTTTATCCACCAAAAGTTCATAGAAAAACTAATCCTATCAGACGATGTATTCTACACGTGACCAAGAATATGAAAATACCATATATACATTAAATCCCAGCTAGCGCAGTCAGTCGATTCTGCCAAAACAATCATTTGGAATGGCCTCCCATCCACCTCCCAACATGACAACCAGGTCGAGATTAGAGTTGATCATCTTTTATTAAAAGAAGCAATTAGCAGTTCATGTAGTCTTATAAGTAAAGTTTGTAACCCATCATACAATTCATCTACATAGTTATACTTTTGGGCTCGAAGAACTATGTGCTCCCTCTATAAAGAAATACCTATCTTATATACCTATCTTATATTTCTTTACAGAGAGAGTAGAAGATGCACCTTCAAATATAAGATACATATTTCTTTACAGAGGGAGTAGAAGACATGAACAATACATGTATTGGTTAATAACTAAAGGTGCGCCTTCAAATAAACACATTTAAGAAAAAGTAAAAATGAAAGGACAGATATAACGTGCTTCTGCCGGGGCGAGGACGACGGCAATGGCGAAGTGGACGTCCGACTCGGTGGCTGGCGCTTCTCCAGTCGTTGGCAACGGCGTGCTCTTTTGAGAAATATGTAGGCCTGCTCATGCACCCTGCACTATTGTTGTTGTCACTGGATCAGACCTACACTTTGATCAACAAACATAAAAACAAATAGAAGGACACATGTAAGCACAAACATTATTCAATATGTACACTACAACTTCCATGCAGTTAAGAATTTAAATTAGATGGCAAACAACATACATGGATTGAGCTCTTACTCAAAATAATGTTGCTACAAGCTTTCCTAATACGCTAATACTCATCATCTATAACCACATAAGCCAATCAGCACCATCGAGTGCCGATCAGTAAGAATGAGGGAAAATGGAAGTGGCTGGACAGGAGGTGTTCTCCTGAGAATGCGAATGCTTAATAAAATAAAACACTGCAGATTTGTTGTTCCCCTTCCTCTCCCTTCCTCAAGCTACTGTCTAACCAAAATATGGCAGGATTTGATCTTCGATTAGTTGCACGGAGATATCTTATGCAGAGTGTACTGACAGAAGCAGAATACACTGACAATGAGGGGCGGGGGGTCGCCCCAAGATGATCTGATTGTTAGTCACACACTGAGAAGCTAAACCAACAACAGGGTATTCGACCAATAACCTTATACATGTCATCGTTCATATAATCCAATTAACGCATTCTGAATTGCAAGATGAACTTCACAACTACATATTTAATTTACCCATGAATTGAACCAAAAGTTGCAGAAGCCATCCAGTTGGTCATTCTTCAAACCAGGTCAAAATAGATATACACTCCATAGGAGTGATTTAACTAAAGGAAAAAGGACAGACCCAGTGCATAGAAGCTCCCACACAAGGTAGGGTCTGGGGAGGGATTATAGGAACCTAATCTTACCCCTGCAAAGTGCAAATAGACTAAAACAATAGCTTGGGGCGGGGGGCGACCCCCCGCCCCTCATTTTCTTGAAGCTCCCACACAAGAATACACTGACAAATATAGGAGTGATTTAACTACTTACCACAAAAATCTCATATAAAAACACCCATCCAAACATATTATGCAGAGTATAATGACAGAAACAAAACATATTACTACGAACTGGTTGTGAACTTCAAGCCAATATATAAAACAACAGCATAAGAGACACGCAACTCACCTGCTTGAGCTTGTCATCTTTGCAGCTGATGGCGGTACTATTGGTAACATTATGAGACCGATCATGGGCTTCTTTGTTTCAGTTTGACATCCCTATCTCCTGGTGTTTGCATTTTGGGAGCTTCAAGGTCTGGCAGAAGAACAAAATCAAAAGCTATTTTTAGGAGTAAACATAAGGATGGGAAAATATAAGTATTTCCTCTTGACATACCACAACAGCACCCTACAGAAAATTTCATCGTGCATTTTGCATTTATTCAGCTAAAACGACCCAGAAACAAAGAAGCAAGGACTTCAACAAATGAAGTGTGAAGATCAGGGACAAGCGGCAACCATGCCACTACTTTATGCGACAGATAGGAGTCAAGTTACATGCTACCAATTGTAATTCCTTGTATAATGAATAGTTGAACTTATTTTTAAGATGTAGACCTTGTAAGACACACACTGAATACTCAGGTGTCAGGTAGTCGCAGTAATTCCTTTCAAGTGTAATGAAAATTCATTGGTGCTCTTCAAATAAAAAATAGACGAAAAGGAGAGAGCACAAATTTACATAAAAACACAGACGCAAAGAAGCATGAAGCAGAAATTCTGAATTTGAGCGCTACCATTTCACAGAGCTAAATTATGCTTCCAGACATCCATTTTAACGAACCCTAATTCTGAAGACGAATATAATATAAACTGAATGAATAGGCCAATTCAGTTAATCCAAGCAAACCAAAGGAGATTAAGCACTAAATTAGGCACCTGGCATAGTAAATAAAACTAAAGATGGCAGCCTAAAACAAACAGAACAAATAAACCAGATTAAGCACAACCGTCCAAATGAACCAGATTAATCTAAAACCCACTTACTAAATTGCACATAGATATAATAATCATAAAATACATGCATCACAGATTGAGCTCACGTTCTACAAGCGACCACATCTTTTTGACAGCCTACTACCCCAGCTAGACTCCAATGGCAATCTTCACAAACCATTTATGCAACGCCATTGGCTTGTTTGATAGCCTCAACAACACACACCTGCAAGCAGGACAGACAAACAAAATAGTAGGTCATTGGTATGACAAGGCCAAAAAGAAACAACATATAAAACAAGCAAGGAAGAAAAGGAGACCACAAAAATCCAAGCAGGGAATAGTACTCTTTGCCACTACCAATAAGAAGGCAATAAACAGATTCACTCATTTACAACCTGCAGACCAACACGAACGACAAGCACAAATAGACTAAATCAACTGTAATATCCTAAGAAATGAAAGTTTAACATTACCATTCTATACACAAGCTATAAAATTTATAATCATCGTGAGCCCTGCTTTATTGGCCATCCAATATTTATGGTACATATCAATTTATCAACAATTCCAAACACTACAGATATGTGAACATAGCTATAATCCTTGACATCATCACATCAACATCAGAACTCCATTATTCATGTCAGCAGAAAGTAGATGTGTGACAAAAGGTCCATGGGCAAAACTAACTTACAACAAGAGATATACATAATTAAGCTCCACAGATATCTGTAACATGGAAGTATTAGAGCATTTGAAACACAAAGCGTCAGTCTGCACAAACATGGTAGTAATATAAAAGAAGAGAAGGTAAAATTGCCAAATACATTATATTGACAGCATCCACACCATGTTTCATGGTATAAGTAAAAGCTTGTTGTGGTTACCGAGAGGAAGGCATAATGGATCTTCTGTAAAGGCACCAACACAGGTACACATCACATATAGGCTCCTGAAAAAAAATAAACCATGCTTAACAGTAACACAAGTGGGAATCAAGCAAATTGCAATATGCATGGTTTCATTTGGGGCAAAATCAGTATATCTTCAGCCAAAGCAAACAAAACACACACGTATATACATACAGATATATCTTACCTAGCACATCTATGCATACACGGACATAGGTCAGAATATGGCCAACCAACCAAGCAAGGCAGGAAGCATGTACTTTGTAAAATATTAGCTAGATCCAAGGCTTTCCTCGGCAGCAAGGTACAAACAAAACAAGAAAGATAAAGAAAAAAATCTCTTCTTTGGAACCTAGCTAAACCTGAGAATCTCTCCCACAAGAAGAAAACAAAAATCGCTAATCCCACTCCTCAAGGTAGACCGCAGCACACAAGATTAGAGGAGAAGAAGCTCACCTAGCAGCACACGAAGAGGAACGAGGAGATATCTGAGATAGCAACCACCCTGCGTCAAAATTGAAGGCAAAATCAAAATCTGGAAGCATGGAGAATCTAGGACAGAGGAAGAACAGCTGTACAAAAAGATCACCTTAACAGGCATCATGCCGCGCAGGAGCCATTGGAGCCCGATTCAATCTCCAGATCCGTTTGTGGCCTCGCTCTTCCTCCTGTCGAGGAGAAGGCAGGGACATGGCGACCGTGGCGCTAGGGGTAGCATGGGCCGAGGGGACGGCGGGGAAATGGGTGGCATTCCACCTCATGATGTGCGGCGGCGGCCGGCTGGGCGCCGAGGCGACGACGGAGACGACGAGAAGCCGCGGCCGCGCCGACCCCCTGGGCCACACCGCCCGCGCCGCGTGCCATACGCTGCCGCCTTTGCTTCGCCTCGCAATTCCTCCTTCCCTCCCGTGGGAGCCAGGGCCGGGGCGCGGCATTGGGGTTTGGGCGGCGCCAGACCGGAGGGGTGGATGGAGGGCAACGTGAGGGGAGGAGGCCGGGTGGCGGCGGGGAAGGAGGCAGTGGTGCCGGCGCTAGGGGCGAGAGGAGGAGAGGGAGGCGCCGGTGCGGGCGGCGCTAGGGGGTGAGGGAGAGGAGAGGGAGGCATGGGCGTGGGAGGAAGAAGGCAGCGGCTAGGGCACCACGGAGGCGAGCGAGGGAGGAGGCGGCTAGGTCTCGGTCAAATGGCGGCCCCCTTTTATACCCCCAATACGCGAAATGACCGAAATGCACTGGTGGGGGCATGGTATACACATTTTGTTGTCATTACTATTCATTTCAGTAGTGTTTCTTCCAGATCCGACGGCCCAGATCCTCCCACATCTTGATCCAACGGTCTAAAATGCATCAAGTGTTTTGATCCGACGGCCGAGAGTCGCTGAGCTCTGAGGAGGCTTGTAGGAACATCCTTCTCTTATCTCTTGATGTGGCCACCGCTTCAGCTCCCTTAGCCTGAGCACATCTTCTCCGCATTACTCGTGGCGCAACTGCTCATGATACGGTCCTGCGCGACATCCATGTTCGCCACGGCCAGGGTGGGGGCGCTCTCCAGCGGCGAGATCCATTGAGGATGTTGGGCTCGGCCTGGCCCAGCCCCACTGGACTCCTGATTTTGGTTGTTGTCTAAGGGAACGACCTCATGTGTCACACCGTCGTGGGCCTGCCCACGCATATAGCTATGCGTCAGCGCCGAGCAGAAAGGCCGCAACCGTCGGGTATACCACGGTCACGCTGGGTGAGCTAGGCATCTTTTGCATTACTATTATATATGCCGATGATATTTTTCTTTGTTTGTTTACAATGATAATTTTACATTGATGGAAGTGGAAGCTTGATTATCTTATAACTTTCAAATGAAAGGGAAATCGTACTCAATGAGATTTAAACTCATGAGGAAAAAGGGGATACTAAATGGTATTGTAATTTGTATATATTTTCGTTATACTATCAACCTTAGCTACCGGAATTTATTGTCGCATTCAAGTGGTGGAAGGAAATATGTGTCGCTACGGGAATCTCACACATCATATATGATCGTGGAATGTGCATCACAACCTGTCACTTATTTTGAAGTTTATGGTTAAAAGTAAACACATTGAGAAAGTTATCATTGTATACACAAGGTGTGGAATGATTAAACTCGGGTACGTATATTTCATTTATTTGTATATAATAATACTAATATAGTGCAGGTTCACTGGAATTCTTTTCAAAACATGTTTACACATGGAACTTCATTTATTGATTAATATGTTTCAGCCAAGTGCGAGATGTTGGATATTCATGTGGCTTTTAACATTTATTCAACATGATTATTATTTATTTAAATCAACATAGAATTATTCATATTATTAGTGTTTGTGATGGTGAATAATTGATGCAGAATTTTACTCGAGGAACTAATACTCGAGGTGTCGAGGACGACCGTGATGGAACACAGTAGAGGAATTAATGTTGGGGAACGTAGTAATAATTCAAAATTTTCCTACGTGTCACCAAGATCGATCTAGGAGATGCTAGCAACGAGAGAAAGGGAGTGCATCTTCATACCCTTGAAGACCGCTAAGCGGAAGCGTTATAAGAACACGGTTGATGGAGTCGTACTCACGGCGATTCAAATCGCGGAAGATCTGATCAAGCGTCGAATGGACGGCGCCTCCGCGTTCAACACACGTACAGCCCGGGGACGTCTCCTCCTTCTTGATCCAGCAAGGGGAGAGGAGAAGTTGAGGGAGAACTCTGGCAGCACGACGGCATGATGGTGGTGGAGCTCGTGGTTCTCCGGCAGAGCTTCGCTAAGCACTAGAGAGGAGAAGGAGGTGTTGGAGGAGGGAGGGGCTGCGCCAGGGAAGGGGTGCGGCAGCCCTCCCACCCCCCTCTATTTATAGGGTGAAGGGGAGAGGGCGCCGGCCCCCCAAGATGCATCTAGAGGGGGGCGGCGGCCAGGAGGGGGATACTTGCCCCAAGCAAGGTGGGAGGCGCCCTCTCTCCTAGGGTTTCCAACCCTAGGCGCCTTGGGCCCTTGGGGGGGCGCACCAGCCCACTAGGGGGCTGGTTCCCTCCCATATTCATCCCATTGAGTCCTCCGGGGCAGGTGGCCCCACCCGGTGGACCCCCGGACACCTTTTGGTGGTCCCGCTATAATACCGATAACCCCCAAAACTATTCTGGTGACTGAAACTGGACTTTCCATATATAAATCTTCACCTCCGGAGCATTCTGAAACTCCTCGTGATGTCCGGGATCTCATCCGGGATTTCGAACAACCTTCGGTAACCACATACAATTTCCTATAACAACTCTAGTGTCACCGAACCTTAAGTGTGTAGTGAAGGAAATATGCCCTAGAGGCAATAATAAAGTTATTATTTATTTCCTTATAATCATGATAAATGTTTATTATTCATGCTAGAATTGTATTTACCGGAAACATAATACATGTGTGAATACATAGACAAACAAAGTGTCACTAGTATGCCTCTACTTGACTAGCTCGTTAATCAAAGATGGTTATGTTTCCTAACCATGAACAATGAGTTGTTATTTGATTAACGAGATCACATCATTAGTAGAATGATCTGATTGACATGACCCATTCCATTAGCTTAGCACCCGATCGTTTAGTATGTTGCTATTGCTTTCTTCATGACTTATACATGTTCCTATGACTATGAGATTATGCAACTCCCGTTTACCGGAGGAACACTTTGGGTACTACCAAACGTCACAACGTAACTGGGTGATTATAAAGGAGTACTACAGGTGTCTCCAATGGTCGATGTTGGGTTGGCGTATTTCGAGATTAGGATTTGTCACTCCGATTGTCGGAGAGGTATCTCTGGGCCCTCTCGGTAATACACATCACATAAGCCTTGCAAGCATTACAACTAATATGTTAGTTGTGAGATGATGTATTACGGAACGAGTAAAGAGACATGCCAGTAACGAGATTGAACTAGGTATTGGATACCGACGATCGAATCTCGGGCAAGTAACATACCGATGACAAAGGGAACAACGTATGTTGTTATGCGGTCTGACCGATAAAGATCTTCGTAGAATATGTAGGAGCCAATATGGGCATCCAGGTCCCGCTATTGGTTATTGACCAGAGACATGTCTCGGTCATGTCTACATTGTTCTCGAACCCGTAGGGTCCGCACGCTTAAGGTTACGATGACAGTTATATTATGAGTTTATGCATTTTGATGTACCGAAGGTTGTTCGGAGTCCCGGATGTGATCACGGACATGACGAGGAGTCTCGAAATGGTCGAGACATAAAGATTGATATATTGAAAGCCTTGTTTGGACATCGAAAGTGTTCCGGGTGAAATCGGGATTTTACCGGAATACCAGGAAGGTTACCGGAACCCCCCGGGAGCTATTTGGGCCATAGTGGGCCTTAGTGGAAAAGAGAAGGGGCTGCCCTAGTTGGGCTGCGCCCCCCCCCCCCCTTCCCCTAGTCCTATTAGGACTAGGAGAGGTGGCCGGCCCCCTCCTCCTCTTTTCCCCTCCGAGGAATCCTAGTTGGACTAGGATTGGAGGGAGAATCCTACTCCCAGAGGGAGTAGGACTCTCTTGCGCCTCCCCCCCTTGGCCGGCCAGCCTCCCCTCCTCTCCTCCTTTATATACAGAGGCAGGGGCACCTCTAAACACACAAGTTGACACAAGTTGATCCACGTGATCTATTCCTTAGCCGTGTGCGGTGCCCCCTGCCACCATATTCCTCGATAATACTGTAGCGGAGTTTAGGCGAAGCCCTGCTGCTGTGGTTCATCAAGATCGTCACCACGCCGTCGTGCTGACGAAACTCTTCCCCGACACTTTGCTGGATCGGAGTCCGGGGATCGTCATCGAGCTGAACGTGTGCTCGAACTCGGAGGTGTCGTAGTTTCGGTACTTGATCGGTTGGATCGTGAAGACGTACGACTACTTCCTCTACGTCGTGTCATCGCTTCCGCAGTCGGTCTGCGTTGGGTACGTAGACAATACTCTCCCCTCGTTGCTATGCATCACATGATCCTGTGTGTGCGTAGGAAATTTTTTGAAATTACTACGAAACCCAACAGTGGCATCCGAGCCTAGGTTATTTATGTTGATGTTATATGCACGAGTAGAACACAAGTGAGTTGTGGACGATACAAGTCATACTGCCTACCAGCATGTCATACTTTGGTTCGGCGGTATTGTTGGACGAGACGACCCGGACCAACCTTACGCGTACGCTTACGCGAGACCGGTTCCCTCGACGTGCTTTGCACAGAGATGGCTTGCGGGCGACTGTCTCTCCAACTTTAGTTGAACCAAGTATGGCTACGCCCGGTCCTTGCGAAGGTTAAAACGGAGTCTATTTGACAAACTATCGTTGTGGTTTTGATGCGTAGGTGAGATTGGTTCTTACTTAAGCCCGTAGCAGCCACGTAAAACAAGCAACAACAAAGTAGAGGACGTCTAACTTGTTTTTGCAGGGCATGTTGTGATGTGATATGGTCAAAGCATGATGCTGAATTTTATTGTATGAGATGATCATGTTTTGTAACCGAGTTATCGGCAACTGGTAGGAGCCATATGGTTGTCGCTTTATTGTATGCAATGCAATCGCGATGTAATGCTTTACTTTATTACTAAACGGTAGTGATAGTCGTGGAAGCATAAGATTGGCGAGACGACAACGATGCTACGATGAAGATCAAGGTGTCGCGCCGGTGACAATGGTGATCATGACGGTGCTTCAGAGATGGAGATCACAAGCACAAGATGATGATGACCATATCATATCACTTATATTGATTGCATGTGATGTTTATCTTTTTATGCATCTTATCTTGCTTTGATTGACGGTAGCATTATAAGATGATCTCTCACTAAATTATCAAGAAGTGTTCTCCCTGAGTATGCACCGTTGCCAAAGTTCGTCGTGCCCAGACACCACGTGATGATCGGGTGTGATAAGCTCTACGTCCATCTACAACGGGTGCAAGCCAGTTTTGCACACGCAGAATACTCAGGTTAAACTTGACGAGCCTAGCATATGCAGATATGGCCTCGGAACACGGAGACCGAAAGGTCGAGCGTGAATCATATAGTAGATATGATCAACATAACGATGTTCACCATTGAAAACTACTCCATCTCACGTGATGATCGGTCATGGTTTAGTTGATTTGGATCACGTAATCACTTAGAGGATTAGAGGGATGTCTATCTAAGTGGGAGTTCTTAAATAATATGATTAATTGAACTTAAATTTATCATGAACTTAGTACCTGATAGTATCTTGCTTGTTTATGTTGATTGTAGATAGATGGCTCGTGATGTTGTTCCGTTGAATTTTAATGCGTTCCTTGAGAAAGCAAAGTTGAAAAATGATGGTAGCAGTTACACGGACTGGGTCCGTAACTTGAGGATTATCCTCATTGCTGCACAGAAAAATTACGTCCTGGAAGCACCGCTGGGTGCCAGGCCTGCTGCTGGAGCAACACCAGATGTTATGAACGTCTGGCAGAGCAAAGCTGATGACTACTCGATAGTTCAGTGTGCCATGCTTTACGGCTTAGAATCGGGACTTCAACGACGTTTTGAACGTCATGGAGCATATGAGATGTTCCAGGAGTTGAAGTTAATATTTCAAGCAAATGCCCGAATTGAGAGATATGAAGTCTCCAATAAGTTCTATAGCTGCAAGATGGAGGAGAACAGTTCTGTCAGTGAGCATATACTCAAAATGTCTGGGTATAATAATAACTTGATTCAATTGGGAGTTAATCTTCCGGATGATTGCGTCATTGACAGAATTCTCCAATCACTGCCACCAAGCTACAAGAGCTTCGTGATGAACTATAATATGCAAGGGATGAACAAGACTATTCCCGAGCTCTTCGCAATGCTGAAAGCTGCGGAGGTAGAAATCAAGAAGGAGCATCAAGTGTTGATGGTTAACAAGACCACTAGTTTCAAGAAAAAGGGCAAAGGGAAGAAAAAGGGGAACTTCAAGAAGAACGGCAAGCAAGTTGCTGCTCAAGAGAAGAAACCCAAGTCTGGACCTAGGCCTGAAACTGAGTGCTTCTACTGCAAGCAGACTGGTCACTGGAAGCGGAACTGCCCCAAGTATTTGGCGGATAAGAAGGATGGCAAGGTGAACAAAGGTATATGTGATATACATGTTATTAATGTGTACCTTACTAGAGCTCGCAGTAGCACCTGGGTATTTGATACTGGTTCTGTTGCTAATATTTGCAACTCGAAACAGGGACTACGGAATAAGCGGGCACTGGCAAAGGACGAGGTGACGATGCGCGTGGGAAACGGTTCGAAAGTCAATGTGATCGCAGTCGGCACGCTACCTCTACATCTACCTTCGGGATTAATATTAGACCTAAATAATTGTTATTTGGTGCCAGCGTTGAGCATAAACATTATATCTGGATCTTGTTTAATGCGAGACGGTTATTCATTTAAATCAGAGAATAATGGTTGTTCTATTTATATGAGTAATATCTTTTATGGTCATGCACCCTTGAAGAGTGGTCTATTCTTATTGAATCTCGATAGTAGTAATACACATATTCATAATATTGAAGCCAAAAGATGCAGAGTTGATAATGAAAGTGCAACTTATTTGTGGCACTGTCGTTTAGGTCATATCGGTATAAAGCGCATGAAGAAACTCCATGCTGATGGACTTTTGGAACCACTTGATTATGAACCACTTGGTACTTGCGAACCGTGCCTCATGGGCAAGATGACTAAAACACCGTTCTCCGGTACTATGGAGAGAGCAACAGATTTGTTGGAAATCATACATACAGATGTATGTGGCCCGATGAATATTGAGGCTCGTGGCGAATATCGTTATTTTCTCACCTTCACAGATGATTTAAGCAGATATGGGTATATCTACTTAATGAAACATAAGTCTGAAACATTTGAAAAGTTCAAAGAATTTCAGAGTGAAGTTGAAAATCATCGTAACAAGAAAATAAAGTTTCTACGATCTGATCGTGGAGGAGAATATTTGAGTTACGAGTTTGGTGTACATTTGAAAAACTGTGGAATAGTTTCACAACTCACGCCACCCGGAACACCACAGCGTAATGGTGTGTCCGAACGTCGTAATCGTACTTTACTAGATATGGTGCGATCTATGATGTCTCTTACTGATTTACCGCTATCTTTTTGGGGATATGTTTTAGAGACGGCCGCATTCACGTTAAATAGGGCACCATCAAAATCCGTTGAGACGACGCCTTATGAACTGTGGTTTAGCAAGAAACCAAAGTTGTCGTTTCTTAAAGTTTGGGGCTGCGATGCTTATGTGAAAAAGCTTCAACCTGATAAGCTCGAACCCAAATCGGAGAAATGTGTCTTCATAGGATACCCAAAGGAAACTGTTGGGTACACCTTCTATCACAGATCCGAAGGCAAGACATTCGTTGCTAAGAATGGATCATTTCTAGAGAAGGAGTTTCTCTCGAAAGAAGTGAGTGGGAGGAAAGTAGAACTTGACGAGGTAACTGTACCTGCTCCCTTACTGGAAAGTAGTTCATCACAGAAAACTGTTTCAGTGACACCTACACCAGTTAGTGAGGAAGCCAATGATAATGATCATGAAACTTCAGTTCAAGATACTGCTGAACCTCGTAGATCAACCAGAGTAAGATCCGCACCAGAGTGGTACGGTAATCCTGTTCTGGAGGTCATGCTACTAGATCATGATGAACCTATGAACTATGAAGAAGCGATGGTGAGCCCAGATTCCGCAAAGTGGCTTGAAGCCATGAAATCTGAGATGGGATCCATGTATGAGAACAAAGTATGGACTTTGGTTGACTTGCCCGATGATCGGCAAGCAATTGAGAATAAATGGATCTTTAAGAAGAAGACTGACGCTGATGGTAATGTTACTGTCTACAAAGCTCGACTTGTCGCAAAAGGTTTTCGGCAAGTTCAAGGGATTGACTACGATGAGACCTTCTCACCCGTAGCGATGCTTAAGTCCGTCCGAATCATGTTAGCAATTGCCGCATTTTATGATTATGAAATTTGGCAAATGGATGTCAAAACTGCATTCCTGAATGGATTTCTGGAAGAAGAGTTGTATATGATGCAACCAGAAGGTTTTGTCAATCCAAAGGGAGCTAACAAAGTGTGCAAACTCCAGCGATCCATTTATGGACTGTGCAAGCCTCTCGGAGTTGGAATAAACGTTTTGATAGTGTGATCAAAGCATTTGGTTTTATACAGACTTTCGGAGAAGCCTGTATTTACAAGAAAGTGAGTGGGAGCTCTGTAGCATTTCTGATATTATATGTGGATGACATATTACTGATTGGAAATGATATAGAATTTCTGGATAGCATAAAGGGATACTTGAATAAAAGTTTTTCAATGAAAGACCTCGGTGAAGCTGCTTACATATTAGGCATTAAGATCTATAGAGATAGATCAAGACGCTTAATTGGACTTTCACAAAGCACATACCTTGACAAGATTTTGAAGAAATTCAAAATGGATCAAGCAAAGAAAGGATTCTTGCCTGTATTACAAGGTGTGAAATTGAGTAAGACTCAATGCCCGACCACTGCAGAAGATACAGAGAATATGAAAGATGTTCCCTATGCATCAGCCATAGGCTCTATCATGTATGCAATGCTGTGTACCAGACCTGATGTGTGCCTTGCTATAAGTTTAGCAGGGAGGTACCAAAGTAATCCAGGAGTGGATCACTGGACAGCGGTCAAGAACATCCTGAAATACCTGAAAAGGACTAAGGATATGTTTCTCGTATATGGAGGTGACAAAGAGCTCATCGTAAAAGGTTACGTTGATGCAAGCTTTGACACTGATCCGGACGATTCTAAATCGCAAACCGGATACGTGTTTACATTAAACGGTGGAGCTGTCAGTTGGTGCAGTTCTAAACAAAGCGTCGTAGCGGGATCTACATGTGAAGCGGAATACATAGCTGCTTCGGAAGCAGCAAATGAAGGAGTCTGGATGAAGGAATTCATATCCGATCTAGGTGTCATACCTAGTGCATCGGGTCCAATGAAAATCTTTTGTGACAATACTGGTGCAATTGCCTTGGCAAAGGAATCCAGATTTCACAAAAGGACCAAACACATCAAGAGACGCTTCAACTCCATCCGGGATCTAGTCCAGGTGGGAGACATAGAGATTTGCAAGATACATACGGATCTGAATGTTGCAGACCCGTTGACTAAGCCTCTTCCACGAGCAAAACATGATCAACACCAAAGCTCCATGGGTGTTAGAATCATTACAGTGTAATCTAGATTATTGACTCTAGTGCAAGTGGGAGACTGAAGGAAATATGCCCTAGAGGCAATAATAAAGTTATTATTTATTTCCTTATAATCATGATAAATGTTTATTATTCATGCTAGAATTGTATTTACCGGAAACATAATACATGTGTGAATACATAGACAAACAAAGTGTCACTAGTATGCCTCTACTTGACTAAGCTCGTTAATCAAAGATGGTTATGTTTCCTAACCATGAACAATGAGTTGTTATTTGATTAACGAGGTCACATCATTAGTAGAATGATCTGATTGACATGACCCATTCCATTAGCTTAGCACCTGATCGTTTAGTATGTTGCTATTGCTTTCTTCATGACTTATACATGTTCCTATGACTATGAGATTATGCAACTCCCGTTTACCGGAGGAACACTTTGGGTACTACCAAACGTCACAACGTAACTGGGTGATTATAAAGGAGTACTACAGGTGTCTCCAATGGTCGATGTTGGGTTGGCGTATTTCGAGATTAGGATTTGTCACTCCGATTGTCGGAGAGGTATCTCTGGGCCCTCTTGGTAATACACATCACATAAGCCTTGCAAGCATTACAACTAATATGTTAGTTGTGAGATGATGTATTACGGAACGAGTAAAGAGACTTGCCAGTAACGAGATTGAACTAGGTATTGGATACCGACGATCGAATCTCGGGCAAGTAACATACCGATGACAAAGGGAACAACGTATGTTGTTATGCGGTCTGACCGATAAAGATCTTCGTAGAATATGTAGGAGCCAATATGGGCATCCAGGTCCCGCTATTGGTTATTGACCAGAGACATGTCTCGGTCATGTCTACATTGTTCTCGAACCCGTAGGGTCCGCACGCTTAAGGTTACGATGACAGTTATATTATGAGTTTATGCATTTTGATGTACCGAAGGTTGTTCGGAGTCCCGGATGTGATCACGGACATGACGAGGAGTCTCGAAATGGTCGAGACATAAAGATTGATATATTGGAAGCCTTGTTTGGACATCGAAAGTGTTCCGGGTGAAATCAGGATTTTACCGGAATACCGGGAAGGTTACCGGAACCCCCCGGGAGCTATTTGGGCCATAGTGGGCCTTAGTGGAAAAGAGAAGGGGCTGCCCTAGTTGGGCTGCGCCCCCCCCCCCTTCCCCTAGTCCTATTAGGACTAGGAGAGGTGGCCGGCCCCCTCCTCCTCTTTTCCCCTCCGAGGAATCCTAGTTGGACTAGGATTGGAGGGAGAATCCTACTCCCAGAGGGAGTAGGACTCTCTTGCGCCTCCCCCCCTTGGCCGGCCAGCCTCCCCTCCTCTCCTCCTTTATATACGGAGGCAGGGGCACCTCTAAACACACAAGTTGACACAAGTTGATCCACGTGATCTATTCCTTAGCCGTGTGCGGTGCCCCCTGCCACCATATTCCTCGATAATACTGTAGCGGAGTTTAGGCGAAGCCCTGCTGCTGTGGTTCATCAAGATCGTCACCACGCCGTCGTGCTGACGAAACTCTTCCCCGACACTTTGCTGGATCGGAGTCCGGGGATCGTCATCGAGCTGAACGTGTGCTCGAACTCGGAGGTGCCGTAGTTTCGGTACTTGATCGGTTGGATCGTGAAGACGTACGACTACTTCCTCTACGTCGTGTCATCGCTTCCGCAGTCGGTCTGCGTTGGGTACGTAGACAATACTCTCCCCTCGTTGCTATGCATCACATGATCCTGTGTGTGCGTAGGAAAATTTTTGAAATTACTACGAAACCCAACATGTAGACCCTACGGGTTCGGGAATCATGCAGACATGACCGAGACATCTCTCCGGCCAATAACCAATAGCGGCATCTGGATACCCATGTTGGCTCCCACATGTTTCACGATGATCTCATCGGATGAACCACGATGTCGGGGATTCAGTCAATCCCGTATACAATTCCCTTTATCCATCGGTATGTTACTTGCCCGAGATTCGATCGTGGTATCCCCATACCTCGTTCAATCTCGTTGCCGGCAAGTCTTTTTACTCGTTTTGTAACGCGTGATCCCGTAGCTAACTCCTTAGTCACATTGAGCTCGTTATGATGATGCATTACCGAGTGGGCCGAGAGATACCTCTTCGTCATACGGAGTGACAAATCCCAGTCTCGATTCATGCCAACCCAACAGACACTTTCGGAGATACTTGTAGTGCACCTTTATAGTCACCCAGTTACGTTATGACGTTTGATACACCCAAAGGACTCTTATGGTATCCGGGAGTTGCACAATCTCATGGTATAAGGAAACGATACGTGACATTAGAAAAGCTGTAGCAAACGAACTATACGATCTTGTGTTATGCTTAGGATTGGGTCTTGTCCATCACATCATCTATTATATATAAAAAGTAGTTAACGGGCTAACCAAAAAAAAAGAATTAACTATAAAATCTCGGAATAATCAGAAGCGTCCTACCCTTAATTTAGTAGATAAAAGAATACGACCCGTTAGATCCACTTTAAACATGAAGAAATTACCCACTAATGCCATCGGAAAAAATCACATACCCACGATAGCCACCAACAGCCCACGCGTGATCCTCCTCCAAGCCCTAAAAAACCTAATCCTCCTCCAAGCCCTCGCACATACCTACGGCGTCCTATGGGATTCCCCTTGAGCTCCACCAGGTTGATTGGCATGACATAAAGAGAGAAGATAGCACCGGCAGCTTCCCAAAACATCAAATCTCATAGCCACCAGATTTACGTGGATGGGCTGGCTGATTGATTGACTACGTAGTAGAGAAGATTGCATCGACGGCCCGCGGCCGGCCAAATCATCAACTAATCATCGCTGGATTTACGTGGATGCAGGGGTTGCTGATGGGATGACGTGCATAACATAACAGACAATATTGCGGTGGGCGGACAGCCGAATTATGGACTCATAATCACCGAATTTTTACATGGATGGGATGTTGATTGGTTCAGATACACGGTAGTTAAGCTGTGCCGGCGGTTGCCGATGCCATTAGCTCAGTGATGCTAGCAGATTTGATTGACGTACATAGCATAGCTGTGGGCATAGGACCGAAGTAATCCAGCCAAGTACTTTCCGGTAAGATAGGCATAGGTCCCAACTAATCCAGCCGAGTACTTTCCGGCGAGATACACATATGAGCTAGCCACAGCTGATTACTTTCCCGCTGGTCAGGATACTGGCGTACTAGCTAGCTAGCTAGACCAAAAAAAAGCAGTTGGATGTATTCCTTCCGAAGATGTGCGCGCATATAATGCTAGCTAGACCAAGCTAGCGATCAGCCGACCCGACAAACATATTTAATTCCAACGATAGTTGTTCTCTTTACATGCATATGCGTAGGTAAGGGCATCTCGAGCCGCGCTTCCAGAAAGGCCTTTTTAGACGATTTTTTCGCGCCAGCACCAAAAAAACAGTCCAATCACATTCCAGAAGCCTGATTTTCGCCGGCCTGGGCCGAAAACAACGCCGGCGGACCCAGGCCGAACCCGGCGCACTGGGGGGCGCCCGGGGGCGCTGGGGCGAACTGTTTTGGCGCGAAACAGCCGCGGGCCCGCCGCGTCAGCGACACGGCGCCTCGTCTTCCCCCAACGGCCTCGGTTCCCGCGGGGAATCAATGCCAAGGCTGCCGCCGGTCAGCCTTGCCATTGATTCCTCACGGGCGGCGCGTCACGGGACGGCGCGCCGACGCCTCCCCTCCCTCGCACGCGTACACACGGGTGCGGCGCGACTATATATCCGGTGGACTGCACTCGCCTGTGCCCACACCAGCCCCGCCCCTCGCCGCCGCCCAGCTCCTCCCTCTCCCTACCTCTCCCGAGCGCCGCCGCCCAGCCCCTCCCTCTATCTCTCTACCTCTCCCGAGCCCGTCGCCATGACGGAACGCTTCCCCGGAGACGAGGCGGCGGCCAACGGCTTCGGCCGCCGTTCGCTCCGCGAACAGGAGTCATGGCTCCTGTTCCAGGAGAACATCCCAGCACCGCCGGACATGCGCGCCGGGCCGACGGGGTGGAGGCTTAGCGCCGGGGAAGTGCCCATTCCCCCGTTGCCCGACGCCGTGGCGAAGCCGAAGTACTTCGCCGAGGAAGTCGAGGTCGTGCGCGCCTCCCTCACCGACGCCCAACTCTCCCTCCCCCAGTACGCCGTCGACAACCAGGCGGCTTGGGCGACGTATTTCGAGCGCCGCCAACAGCAGCACTTGGCGTCCATCAACGGCGCGCCGGTGGTTGGCGGCCGGCAGAACAGCGAGGGGCGCCACCTGTGGTGGGGCGTCTCCGGCCGCACACTCGAGGGCGTACTGACGTACCTCGAGGGCGGCAACGACCCGCCGTTGGCGTACCCGGCGAGGGCGGCCGCCCCGGCGCAGCACCGACGCGCCGGGCCATGGGCGCCAAGGAGGTTCGGGTCCTCCTCCTCTTCTTCCTCCTCCCGATCTTCATCGCACTCCTCCGGCACTCCGGCCCTGCTCGGTGATGATGTGAATAGCCTGCATGTCAAGAGAAATAGATTAGTGGGGATGAACTATTTAGGTATTATAGATGAGATGGTGAAATCTATTGGTTTATTTTTTGTTATTTGTGAAAAAAGTTATATGTCTCAATAATTCCTATTGTTACTCCTTAAAAGGATTTAAATCATAGACACGATAGACCTGTTAAGGAATAAATTGGTACTGTACATAACTGCAATTACTAAAAGCATAAATCACTATGGTTTTCAGAATGAACATACTCTTACTTTGTATAAATTTTTATAAACAACATGTATTAACATGTAATCAAAAATATGTTTCATTATTGAACTTTCTAAAGTTCTAGCCCACACATCGAGCGGGCCACTGTGCTAGTTCTCCTAATGACGTGATCCCGTTATGAGCGACATCCAATGTCCATGGTTAGGAAACCACAACCATCTATTGATCAACGAGCTAGTCAACTAGAGGCTCACTAGGAAGATGTTGTGATCTATGTATTCACACATGTATTACGGTTTCCGGTTAATACAATTATATAGCATGAACAATAGGCAATCATCATGAACAAGGAAATATAATAATAACCACTTTATTATTGCCTCTAGGGCATATTTCCAACAGTCTCCCACTTGCACTAGAGTCAATAATCTAGTTACACTGCGATGAATCGAACACCCATAGAGTTCTGGTGTTGATCATGTTTTGCTCGTGGAAAAGGTTTAGTCAACGGATCTGCGACATTCAGATTCGTATGCACTTTACAAATGTCTATGTCTCCATCTTGAATATGTTCATGAATGGAGTTGAAGTGACGCTTGATATGCCTGGTCTTCTTGTGAAACCTGGGCTCCTTGGCAAGGGCAATAGCTCCAGTGTTGTCATAGAAGAGAGTCATCGGGACCGATGCATTGGGAATGACTCCTAGGTCGATGATGAACTCCTTCATCGAGACTGCTTCCTGTGCTGCCTCCTAGGCAGCTATGTACTCCGCTTCACATGTAGATCCCTCCATAATGCTTTACTTACAACTACACCAGCTGACTGACCCACCATTTAAAATGTACACGTATCCGGTTTATGACTTGGAGTCATCCAGATCCGTGTCGAAGCTTGCATCGACGTAACTCTTTACGACGAGCTCTTCGTCACCTTCATAAACGAGAAACATATCCTTAGTGCTTTTCAGGTACTTCAGGATATTCTTGACCACTGTCCAGTGTTCCATACCGGGATCACTTTGGTACCTTCCTACCAAACTTACAGCAGGGTTCACATCAAGTCTGGTACATAGCATGTCATACATAATAGAGCCTATGGCTGAGGCATAGGGGATGACGCTCATATTTTCTCTATCTTCTGCCGAGGTTGGGCATTGAGCCGTGCTCAATATCACACCTTGCAATACAGGCAAGAACCCCTTCTTGGACTGGTCCATATTGAACGTCTTCAATATCTTGTCAAGGTACATGCTTTGTGAAAGACCAATGAGGCATCTCGATCTATCTCTATAGATCTTGATGCCTAATATGTAAGCAGCTTCTCCAAGGTCCTTCATTGAAAACACTTATTCAAGTAGGCCTTTATGCTTTCCAAAAGTTCTATATCATTTCCCATCAATAATATGTCAAAATTAACTTCCATAAAAGTGAACTATTCTACTTTGGATAAGCCGTTGAGGCGGATGTAGATTACGCTGACCTGTTTGGTTGTGCACATGGTCAATTCCCAATTAAATATCTGGGAATACCAGTTCACTATCGGCGTCTCACCATTGCGGAGTGGAAGCATGTTGAGGAGCCTCTAGACAAACGACTAAGCAGTTGGAAAGGCAAGTTGCTCTCAGTTGGAGGACGGTTGGTTTTAATTAACTCTGTCCTCACAAATATGGTTCTCTATATGCTTTCTTTCTTACAACTCCCAAAAGGGGTCCTCCAAAGATTGGACTATTTTAGATCCAGATTTTTTTGGCAGGGAGACGGTGAAAAGAAAAAATATAGGCTGGCAAAATGGAGCGCGGTTTGTAGGCCGAAAGACCAAGGTGGCCTTGGAATTCATGACCTGCAGGTCAAGAATGAGGCCCTACTTAGTAAATGGTTGTTCAAACTTCTTACTGAGGATGGTGTTTGGCAAACCATATTGTTACTCCTTAAAAGGATTTAAATCATAGACACGATAGACCTGTTAAGGAATAAATTGGTACTGTACATAGCTGCAATTACTAAAAGCATAAATCACTATGGTTTTCAGAATGAACATACTCTTACTTTGTATAAATTTTTATAAACAACATGTATTAACATGTAATCAAAAATATGTTTCATTATTGAACTTTCTAAAGTTCTAGCCCACACATCGAGCGGGCCACTGTGCTAGTTCTCCTAATGACGTGATCCCGTTATGAGCGACATCCAATGTCCATGGTTAGGAAACCACAACCATCTATTGATCAACGAGCTAGTCAACTAGAGGCTCACTAGGAAGATGTTGTGATCTATGTATTCACACATGTATTACGGTTTCCGGTTAATACAATTATATAGCATGAACAATAGGCAATTATCATGAACAAGGAAATATAATAATAACCACTTTATTATTGCCTCTAGGGCATATTTCCAACAGTCTCCCACTTGCACTAGAGTCAATAATCTAGTTACATTGCGATGAATCGAACACCCATAGAGTTCTGGTGTTGATCATGTTTTGCTCGTGGAAAAGGTTTAGTCAACGGATCTGCGACATTCAGATCCGTATGCACTTTACAAATGTCTATGTCTCCATCTTGAATATGTTCATGAATGGAGTTAAAGTGACGCTTGATATGCCTGGTCTTCTTGTGAAACCTGGGCTCCTTGGCAAGGGCAATAGCTCCAGTGTTGTCATAGAAGAGAGTCATCGGGACCGATGCATTGGGAATGACTCCTAGGTCGATGATGAACTCCTTCATCGAGACTGCTTCCTGTGCTGCCTCCTAGGCAGCTATGTACTCCGCTTCACATGTAGATCCCTCCATAACGCTTTACTTACAACTGCACCAGCTGACTGACCCACCATTTAAAATGTACACGTATCCGGTTTATGACTTGGAGTCATCCAGATCCGTGTCGAAGCTTGCATCGATGTAACTCTTTACGACGAGCTCTTCGTCACCTTCATAAACAAGAAACATATCCTTAGTGCTTTTCAGGTACTTCAGGATATTCTTGACCGCTGTCCAGTGTTCCATACCGGGATCACTTTGGTACCTCCCTACCAAACTTACAGCAGGGTTCACATCAAGTCTGGTACACAGCATGCCATACATAATAGAGCCTATGGCTGAGGCATAGGGGATGACGCTCATATTTTCTCTATCTTTTGCCGAGGTTGGGCATTGAGCCGTGCTCAATATCACACCTTGCAATACAGGCAAGAACCCCTTCTTGGACTGGTCCATATTGAACGTCTTCAATATCTTGTCAAGGTACGTGCTTTGTGAAAGACCAATGAGGCGTCTCGATCTATCTCTATAGATCTTGATGCCTAATATGTAAGCAGCTTCTCCAAGGTCCTTCATTGAAAACACTTATTCAAGTAGGCCTTTATGCTTTTCAAAAGTTCTATATCATTTCCCATCAATAATATGTCAAAATTAACTTCCATAAAAGTGAACTATTCTGCTTTGGAGAAGCCGTTGAGGCGGATGTAGATTACGCTGACCTGTTTGGTTGTGCACATGGTTAATTCCCAATTAAATATCTGGGAATACCAGTTCACTATCGGCGTCTCACCATTGCAGAGTGGAAGCATGTTGAGGAGCCTCTAGACAAACGACTAAGCAGTTGGAAAGGCAAGTTGCTCTCAGTTGGAGGACGGTTGGTTTTAATTAACTCTGTCCTCACAAATATGGTTCTCTATATGCTTTCTTTCTTACAACTCCCAAAAGGGGTCCTCCAAAGATTGGACTATTTTAGATCCAGATTTTTTTGGCAGGGAGACGGTGAAAAGAAAAAATATAGGCTGGCAAAATGGAGCGCAGTTTGTAGGCCGAAAGACCAAGGTGGCCTTGGAATTCATGACCTGCAGGTCAAGAATGAGGCCCTACTTAGTAAATGGTTGTTCAAACTTCTTACTGAGGATGGTGTTTGGCAAACCATATTGCGCAACAAGTACCTAGGCCAAAAGGCGGTGTCTCAGGCTTATTGGAAACCTGGTGACTCACACTTTTGGGCTGGCCTAATGGTGGCAAAGAAACATCTTTTTCGCTTTGGGTCTTTCGCGATAAAGGATGGGTCAGAGGTTCGTTTCTGGGAAGACATATGGCTAGGCAATGCCAGTCTCCGAGAGCAATACCCAGCCTTATACGCCATTGCTCGCGATAAGAGTAATACTATTGCGCAAGTGCTTAGTTCATCCCTACCGAATATTTCGTTCAGGCGCGATTTGATTGGCCCCCGACTTTTGTCATGGCATAATCTTTTATCCCGTCTGGATTCGATTAATCTGACACAAGGTCGGGATGTGTTTCACTGGAAACTCACAACATCAGGGTCTTACACAGTAGACTCGATGTACCATGCGCTTATGCATTCCGAGGTGCCAGTGAATAATAACAAGAAAATCTAGAAGTCAAAGATTCCACTAAAAGTTAAAATCTTTATGTGGTATTTTCGTAGGGGAGTTGTGCTAACCAAAGACAATCTTGCACGGCGCAACTGGCCAGGAAGTAAGAAGTGTTGCTTTTGTGCTCATGACGAGACAATCAAACACCTCTTTTTCCAATGCAAGTTTGCACGGTCTACATGGTCAGTCATCCAAATAGCGTCAAATTTGTATCCGCCAACGAGTATTTCCAATATATTTGGTCATTGGTTGGACGGAATTTCAAATAGTTTCAAAACGCTAATAAGGGTGGGGGCGTATGCCTTACTATGGTCGCTTTGGCTATGTAGAAATAATTTGATTTTTAATGACAAAAATGCTTCTCCTCTGCAGGTTATTTTCCGTTGTACGCACTCGCTTCGTACGTGGTCTACGCTACAACAGGCGAAGCACCAACCGCTGTTCAAGGCGGTGTGTACGCGGTTGGAGCAGGCGGCTATGGAGGTTTTTTCCCAACATGGGTGGCAGCATAACCTCCGGATCCATCCACCGCCGAGTTCGACATAGGCAAAGTGTCGGTCCATAGGACTCTACTGTTGTCGTATTGTCGGTTTTCTTACTTTTTCTAGTGTCAGACTTTGGTGTTTGGCTGTGTGCATCCTAGTTATGCAGAGGCCGGGTGTTACTCATAATGTTTTGTATGCGCTTGATGCTACATTTGAGATAATAAAATCGCCCTTTATCAAAAAAAATGTCATCCACATATAATATGCGAAATGCTACAGAGCTCCCACTCACTTTCTTGTAAACACAGGCTTCTCCATAAGTCTGCATAAACCCAAATGCTTTGATCATTTCATCAAAGCGAATGTTCCAATTCCGAGAGGCTTGCACCAGCCCATAGATGGAGCGCTGGAGCTTGCATACCTTGTTTGCATTCTTAGGATCGACAAAACCTTCAGGCTGCATCATATACAATTCTTCCTTAAGGAAACCATTAAGGAATGTCGTTTTGACATCCATTTACCATATCTCATAATCATAGAATGCGGCAATTGCTAACATGATTCGGACGGACTTCAGCTTCGCTACGGGCGAGAAGGTCTCATCGTAGTTAACCCCTTGAACTTGTCGATAACCCTTAGCGACAAGACGCGCCTTATAGATGGTCACATTACCATCCACGTCAGTCTTCTTCTTAAAGATCCATTTATTCTCTATGACTCGCCGATCATCGGGCAAGTTTGTCAAAGTCCATACTTTGTTTTCATATATGGATCCTATCTCGGATTTCATGGCTTCAAGCCATTTGTTGGAATCCGGGCCCGCCATCGCTTCTTCATAGTCCGAAGGTTCACCATTGTCTAACAACATGATTTCCAGGACAGGGTTGCCGTACCATTCTGGTGCGGAACGTGTCCTTTAAGACTTAAAGGTTAAGGGACTGATGCGTTTGTGAGTGTACACAGGTCTATAAGTCTATGAGGAGTTTGATGCGTTTGTGACTGGAGAATTTGGATTTCTGAAGACTTTGAAAGTGAAGAAATTGGTGTAATCCTGAAGACTTGGTATTCATTCGAGGAAAATGAAGCATGAAGACTTTTGTTTTCGTAGTTTCATTTTCTCTTTCTTGAGTCATAGGAAACACCGTATTGTTAAAGGGGGTCGAGGAAATACTAAGGAAAATTTTTCAAGTGATGCTCAACTCAAAATCCTACACCTACCAATACCTTTGAGTTAAGCCATTGGAAATCTCATACAACTCAGTCAATTTCTTCAGTGACAGAGACGAAGTTCTTCTGGTCTCTGAGGAATTTGTTCTGACTGAGGAGTTAGGAATTCGCTAGTGCGGATTGCCTACACAGTGAGGAATATGATAGCCCTGAGGAATTTGATACTCAAAATTCCGACCGTTGTTTTGCTATGCGCCAGCTGTCCCAAATGTCTACCCACCTAACAGTCATATCATTGAAGGGCATTTATGTCTTATCATGTCGGACTGCTCCCTAGGCTATAAATAGCCGCCCCCTACAACCACTAGCTGGTTGGCTGCTCCGAGAGAAACTGACACTTGTCATTTGAGAGCATCCCATCCTCCGAGGACTTTGAGTGAAAATCATCAAGTGAGGAAAACCCAAACCCAAACACCTACAAACCCAAAGTGATTGAGCATCACTGAAGATATTGATCCTGCATGGATCTGACGCTTGTTACCTTTGAAGACTGTGCATCTTCCAGATGGTTAGGCGTCATGGTCTAGAGCATCCAAGAGTAAATTGTGGATCGCCGAGTGACCGAGTCTGTGAAGGTTTGGAAGTCACCTGAACACTTACCACGAGTGATTGGGTGAGGTCTGTGTGACCTTAGCTCAAGGGGAATACGGTGAGGACTAAGTGTCCTGAGCTGCATGTTCAAGACTGGGTGTACGGGACTGTGTGTTCTCAGTTTTAAATACCTAGCCGCCCTAACCAGACGTACAACTGTCACAGCAGTTGGAACTGGTCTACCAAATCATTGTCTTCACCAAGCTACCTGGTTCCATTTCCTCAACCCTTCCATTTCATCATTTCTGTGTTGTGTGCTTGTTCATATCTGTTTGAAGACTTTGACTGAAGACTTTCTCTATTTCCTCAGTTCAATTTCTTCAGTCTATTTGCCTTTATCCCGTGTTTACGCTTTCTGTACTCTGTGCTTGTTTTCATTTCATCATGAAGACCATGCTCATGCACTGTTATGTTTACTTCTGAGTACTTATTCCGCTGCAAGTAGTTCTTCACCCAGGAATTTCCTCACCCTGAAATTCCTCAATGAAGAATTCATAAAAATCGCCTATTCACCCCCTCTAGTCGATATAACGCACTTTCAATTGGTATCAGAGCAAGATACTCCCTTGTTCTGTGTGATTTTGGTTTAGCCGCCTGGAGTTTTAGTTATGTCGACCGCAGGTATGATCAAGGTTTCTGCTGGGTGTCCTACCTTCGATGGGACGGACTACCCCTACTGGAATAATAAGATGCGCATGCATCTTGAGGCAATTGATAACGATCTCTGGTACACTGTGGAGAATGGTGTTCCCTCTGTCACTCCCACCATCAACGCTGCTGATGTGAAGAGATTCAAGCAACTCGACTCTCAAGCGAAGAATATCATATGTGGCCATCTGAGCAAAGGGCAGTATGGCAGAGTGAGTGCTTTGGAGACAGCTAAGCTTATCTGGGACAGGCTGTCCAAGGTCAATGAGGGAGTCTCAACACAACGTGACTCTCGAGTTGACGTTCTTCGAAATCTCTTCAACCGCTTCAAAAGACTTAAAAATGAAAATGTTCAGCAAACCTTCGATCGCCTCACTCACATCTCAAATGACCTTCAAGCACTTGGTGCCACTGATATCACCGACCATGAGGTGGTGAAGAAATTGCTGAGATCGCTTGATTCCTCATTTGATACCTTGGCATCGATGATACAAGAACATGGAGACTATAAGTCCCTTGATCCCGCTGATATCCTTGAGAGACTAAACACTCATGAGTTCCAGCTTGCTGAGAAGAAGATCTCTGTGGACCAAGCTATGGTAGATCACGGGCTCTGAAGGCCAAGGTAGTGTCTGAATCTGAAGGTGAAGATTCTGACAGCACCCTTGGTGACCCTGAAGAACTGAGCAGGAGCTAGCTATGCTCGTGAGGAAGTTCCAAAAGTTCTCAAGATGTGGTCGCTTTGGTAAATCCTCAAGAGGTGGTGACTTAAGAACAGATTCCTCATCCCATGATTACAAGAAGAGACTCTGCCACAAATGCAAGAAGCCTGGACACTACATTCAAGATTGTCCTCGGCAGGAAAAGGGATCAAAGAAGAAGAAGTACAAGGATTGCAGTTCTGATGATTCAAAGAAGAAGAAGAAATCTTCAAAGTCCTCGTCATCAAAACCTTCAAGGTCCTCATCTCACAAGAAGAGCAGCTCCAAGAAGGCTCGGGCGTTCATTGGCAAGGAAATGGACTCTGAGGCTGAATCTGAGGAAAATGAGGAAGAGGAGGAATCTGAGGAGTCGGACTCTGGTGTGGCGAGCCTAGCCCTCTCTACCGCGTTCGTCAGCAAGTCCATCTTCAACTCTGAAGAAAAGGTCCTCCCCAACACTATTGGTGACGGCGATGAGGACTACGCTCCCACCTATTGCTTCATGGCAAAAGGCTCAAAGGTACTCAAATATCCCTCCTCTGAATCTAGTGAGGATGAATCTGATGAAAACCTCAAACCCAGCTATTCTAAACTTGGTAAGATTGCTGTGAAACTACAAAAGGCTCTTGAAAAGGTTCAAAACATGCTAGATAAAAGCGACGATATGTTGGGCGAGGAAATGGATCGCACTAAAATTTTGACTGAAAATCTTCAGAGACTTCAGTCCAAGTTTGACAATCTTCAAGGTCATCGTAACACTCTCCTATCGGATCATGAGAAGCTTTCTTATGAAATTCTTTAAAGAAAGCAAGATCTTGAGCAGTTAAGAGTGAGTTATGAAGATCTTCAAAAGGAGCATGATTCATTACTTGCTCAACAGATCAACGCTACTCAGGATGAATTTGTTCCTTCATGTTTGAAGTGCATTAAACGTGAAACTGCTAATTCTTCACCTGAATGCTCATATACTTCCATTGCTGCAAATTCTTCAACTGTCTCTGCTATCACTAATTCCTCATCTGAGGACATTGCTAGTATCACTGATGATGCAGGGCTGATGGAATTGTATATGACAGGCATGTACAAAAGCCTCAAGGGGCATCAGGCTCTTTATCACGTGCTTAAAAAGCAGATCCTCAACAGGAACCCTAGGAAAGAGGGTATTGCCTTTGAGAGGAAACTCAATGCTGATGGGACCTACTGGAAACCTGAGCAGTATCCGAAAACCTCATGGGTTGCTGCAAAGGGACCTTCAGTGGATCCATCTACTTTATCTGGCTTTACATGTGAATCTTCATATTCTTCTGATGAGTCAATTGACTCCAACTATAAACTGTTCAAAAACAGAATGGTGAAGTATTTGCTAGATATGTTGGCACTAACTGCAGGAACGGTCCTCCTATGAAGAAAAACTGGGTTCCCAAAAGGTGCCTTGAAAATCTTCAGATGAATGTCATCATGACACCACCGGTGAATAATAGGAACCCCAAATCAAATTCTTCATATGGACTAAATTCTTCATATGGATCCAAGTCCTCATACGGACCAAACTCCTCACATGGATCAAACTCCTCATATGAACATCATCGTGCTAACCCGTCTGTTTCGCAGGGAAGATGTGAGGACTATGGATATGTGCAATATTCTTCAAATCATTATGTTCATAAGTCCTCGAAGAATTTCTTTGCTTACTCCTATGCTTACCCTAACCCCTCTTATGTGAAATGAAGTGGATTGGTATCTATGCCATCTTTCTCTTATGGAGCTCGTAGAATGATGAATTCTTTGCCACCCCTTTAGATGTGGGTGGTGAAGAAAAAGAACTAACCTCTTATGCAGGGCCAGGTCTCCAGACGAACTTAATCGTCTGAAGAATTTGCTGGAGACCTGAATTTGCTTGAAAGGACGCAAGCTAATCACGAAGAAATGAATTTTTCATTTCTCACGTCCTCATACTGCTTTATCTGTTCTATTTCTTGATGAAATTGATGCCATATTCTTCACTGCTAAAGTATATGAGTTCGTAAGTTGCACTAATTCATCTGCAGGATGATCAACCCAAAGCCACTGAGTGGGTCCTCAATAGTGGATGTACAAATCACATGACTGGTGACAGGAGCTTATTGATGGACACTGCTTTATCTCCATCACATCTGAAGCATATCACCTACGCTGACAAAGGCAAAAGCAAGGTATTGGGTCTAGGTAAGGTTGCAATCTCAAAGGATCGACACATGGACAAAGTCATGCTTGTCGAGTCCTTAGGGTTCAACCTCATGTCTGTCTCAATGCTTTGTGATCTTGATATGGTTGTTGTCTTTGGCAAGTATCATTGTGTTGTGATAATGGAAGCTGACAATTCCAAAGTCTTCGAAGGCTTTAGGAGAGGAGATTTGTATATTGTTGATTTCTCTACAGGACCACAACCTGCTACATGTCTACTTGCAAAAGCTTCAGAAGGCTGGCTATGGCATCGACGACTTGGTCATGCTGGCATGAGGAATTTGCACACGCCCGCGAAGAAGAAGCATGCCATTGGCATTGAAAATGTCAAATTCCTCAAGGATCATTTATGTGGAGCCTGTGAAGCTGGAAAAATGACCAAGGCCGAGCATCCAGCGAAGACTACCATGACTACTACTCGACCATTTGAATTACTTCACATGGATCTCATTGGCCCTACTCACTATGCCACATTTACTAATGCTACATCCTTATATGGCTTTGTCATTGTTGATGATTATTCTCGATATACATGGTTTCATATCATCACTTACAAAACTGAAGTGCAGGATGTCTTCAAACGATTTTCATCGAGGGCTTCAACCAACTTTGGTGTGAAGATCAAGCACGTCAGAAGTGATAATGGAACTGAGTTCAAGAACACCAGTCTTGATGACTATCTTGATGAACTTGGTATTACTCATGAGTTATCTGCTCCTTATACTCCTCAGCAAAATGGCATCATAGAGCGCAAGAACAGGACTCTTGTTGAGATGGCCCGCACTATGCTTGATGAGTACAAGACGCCTCCTCGCTTTTGGCCTGAGGCAATTGATACTGCGTGCCACATCATCAACAGGGTATATCTTCAAAAATTCTTCAAGAAGACTGCATATTAACTCCTCACTGACAAGAAACCCAATGTGAGTTATTTCAAAGGCTTCGGTGCTAAATGTTGGATTAGAGATCCTCATCATAGTTCTAAATTAGCACCGAAAGCACATGAAGGTTTTATGCTCGGTTATGGTAAGGACTTGCACACCTACAAAGTCTTCAACACCTGTCATCACAAGGTTGTTGAAACTGTAGATGTGTGGTTCGATGAAACTAATGGCTCGCAAAGAGAGCACCTACCTCCTGTGACAGATGAAATACCTCCTGAGGAATCTATTAAGTTCAAGGCTACTGAGGATGTCATTCCTACTGAAAAATCTGCTGAAGAAGTCATTCCAGAACATGAAGAACGTCATGCTGATGCACCTGAGGAAAATGGTGCTGAAGAAAATGCCGATCAAATTCCTCAACGTCAACCCGCTCATCCTCTGTCACACCCTCGATGCGGCTATATCTCCCACGTGTCGAAGCACGACTTAGAGGCATAACCGCATTGAAAGCAATGTCGCAAGTGAGGTAATCTTCACACAACCCATGTAATATATAAGGGACAGAGATACATAGTTGGCTTACACTCGCCACTTCACACAATTACATGAATAAAGCATTACAACATCCAAATACAATCAAGGTCCGGCTACGGAACCAAAATAAAAGAAGAACCCCAAATGCGACAAAGGTCCCCGATCGACCCCAACTGGGCTCCACTACTGATCAACTAGTATGAAACAACACAAAGGACAAGATCTTCATCGAGCTCCTCCTGAGCTTGTTTGTGTCATCTGTACGGGCTCATCGGCACCTGCAAGCTGGTTTTGGAAGTATCTGTGAGTCACGGGGACTCAGCAATCTCACACCCTCGCGATCAAGACTATTTAAGCTTATGGGTAAGGTAAAGGTATGAGGTGGAGCTGCAGCAAGCGACTAGCATATTTGGTGGCTAACATATACGCAAAAGAGAGCGAGAAGAGAAGGCAAAGCACGATCGAGAAACTATGATCAAGAAGTGATCCTAGAACAACCTACGTCAACCATAACTCCAACACCGTGTTCACTTCCCGGACCTCGCCGAGAAGAGACCATCACGGTAACACACGCGGTTGATGCATTTTAATTAAGGTCGACTTCAGGTTTTCTACAACCGGACATTAACAAATTCTCATTTGCCCATAACCGCGGGCACGGCTTTCGAAAGTTCAAATCCCTGCAGTGGTGTCCCAACTAAGCCCATAACAAGCTCTCACGGCCAACGAAGGATATTCCTTCTAGCGGGAAGACCCAATCAGACTCAGAATCCCGGTTACAAGACATTTCGACAAGGTAAAACTAAACCAGCAACACCGCCCGAATGTGCCGACAAATCCCGATAGGAGCTGCACATATCTCTTTCTCAGGGCACACTCAGATTGTCTTAGGTACGGGTAGGCCATCCCAGAGTTGCCCCTGGTGGCCACCGGCAGCTAACAGGTTGGACCGACACTCAGAGGAGCACTGGCCCGGGGGGTTAAAATAAAGATGACCCTTGAGTCTGCAGAACCCAAGGGAAAGAAAAGGCTAGGTGGCAAATGGTAAAACCAATGTTGGGCATTGCTGGAGGAGTTTTACTCAAGGCGAACTGTCAAGGGGTTCCCATTATTACCCAACCGCGTAAGGAACGCAAAATCCGGGAACATAACACCGATATGACGGAAACTAGGGCGGCAAGAGTGGAACAAAACACCAGGCATAAGGCCGAGCCTTCCACCCTTTACCAAGTATATAGATGCATTAATTAAATAAGAGATATTGTGATATCCCAATAAGTAAACATGTTCCAACAAAGAACAACATCTCCATGTTCCAACAAGGAACAAACTTCAATCTTCACCTGCAACTAACAACGCTATAAGAGGGGCTGAGCGAAGCGGTAACATAGCCAATCAACGGTTTGCTAGGACAAGGTGGGTTAGAGGCTTGGTTCAACAATATGGGAGGCATGATAAGCAAGTGGTAGGCAGCATAGGCATAGAAAAAGAGCGAGCAACTAGTAAGCAAAGATAGAAGTGATTTCGAGGGTATGATCATCTTGCCTGAAATCCCGCAAGGAAGAAGAACGAGTCCATGAAGAAGATAAACGGCCGTAGTCGAACGGTTCCTCACAAACGCGACATTACCGGAACCAACCCGAAGAAGCAAACACCGGAAAGAAGCACACAACATAGTAAACAACCAACACATGAACATGGTATGATATGCAAGATGCGGTATGCGATGCATATGCATGATTTGACAAGGGATGAATGAACCTGGCCTCAACTTGGAAATCCAAGTGTGCCACTGGAAAGGTGAGGTGATTTCGGTTGAAATCGATATAAAGAACGCCGGAATCGGATGCACGGTTTGGAAATGGCAAGCAAAACAAATATGGCACCGGTCTGCGATAAACAGCAAGTAGCCATCTAAATGCAACAAGATAAATATGCTACATCACTCAAACATGACAACAAAATACATGGCAGGGATCCACTCATAATGCTTGACAAAAGATGAACACTGAGCTACGGCCAATTCGTCCATTAACAGATTCAAACAAGCATGGCAAAAGTGCAAACGGTAAACAGATTTCAGACTTAGTGAAATTAACACTAGTCTGGAATTTCAGATCAGGTAGCACACTTTGAAGCATGAAAACTATATGCTACATGAACTTAACATGGCAAAGCAAGGCATGGCATGAAGCTACTCAAAGAGCTTAAAAAAAGTCCCTTAGTGACCTTGAGCCAAAAGGGATCAGAAAAATACAATTGCAAGCATGTGAACATGGCAAAAACATAATCAGATTACAGACTTAGGGAAAAACTGGAACATGCAAATCTGTTAACGAGTAGGCATGTTTACGAGCTCGATGCACTCGCTGCAGAGCAAGGCATGACAATCTAAGCATACACCCATCAAGAAGACACATTATACAAGCTAGACATGGCAAGAACAACAACATAGCATTCACGGATCAACAAAAACATCCTCGGCAAAATCGCTAACAAGTAGACAATCTGCCCAGATTCACGCAATGACAAAAGTAGAGCTCGATTGACTCAAGCTAGGATGCTCCATAATTGCAAACAAAGACATGGATGGATAGAGCACTACAAGATTAAAAAATCATCCTTACTGATCATCCTCAAAAGAGGCACGGATCACTAGGAAACAACATGAAATTGATAAAAACAGCTCAAGGACTTAGTGGAATTCTAAGTCCCTGAAATCATCATTAACGAATGCACTACTTTACAAGCTTGTGCTAGTCACCATACATCTCACAAAAATACATGGATAGCACCTCTGGAAAGATGGCATGGCATATAACAAAACACATGTAGAGATCAGGAGCATATCATGCACACATTAATCATGGCAAAAATGACAAATAGCTATTTGGAGCAGCAGATCTTACAATTAGCTCAAATAGCACCGTTCCAACAGCATTTCGGGCATCAAGATGAGCTCAAATGAAAATGATGCAATGAGATGAAATGATGTACTCTCTGAGACGAACACTTTGATATGCTACACGCCCAAAACAGAGCTACGGATGATGAATTATAACACGATGAACATGGGCATTTGAAACATGGAAATCTCGGGGAGTTAGTGAAATTTATACCTCCGGAGAAAGTCAACGGGACCGGACGGAGCGGGATGGCGAGATCCGATCGGGAGATGCACGTTTGGATGGATGAATGGGTGGATCTGGTCCACCTTGCCCAGATCGGGCGAGGGGTGTCTCCGGCGAGGTGACGGCGGGGCGGCGCCGGCGAGAGGCGTGGAGGCGCAGACCGGGCGGCGGCGAAACCGAGGCACCGGCGGGCGGTGCGGGATCCGGAGCGCACCGGCTCGGCGGAGGAGGAGCGGAACACCGGCGGGAGAAGCACGCGGCGGCGGGGAACGGCGAGCCGTCGCGGTAGCGCGGCGTGGAGGACGGCGCCGGGGCGCGCGAGCTCGGGTGGCGGCGGCTCCGAGGCGCGCGGCGTCGAGCAGGGACGCGAGGAGACGGGCGGCGGTCGCCTCGGGCCCGGGAGGGCCTGCGGCGGGCCTCGCGGGCCGCGGCGGCGGTGGGCGCCGGGATGCCACTTGGCGGCTCCTAGTTGGGTAGCGGAGGCGGCGGACGTTATCCGGCCGGAAACGGACATGTCCGGCCGACGGAAGAGCGAGTTTTTTAGGGTTAGAGGTGGAGAGATCCGAAAATTTCGGGAGGAGGTCTATTTATAGAGGTAGAGGGAGCTAGGGAGCTCCAAATGAGGTGCGGTTTTCGGCCACGTGATCGTGATCGAACGGCCGAGATGATGGAGGAGGTTTAGGTGGGTTTTGGGCCACTTTGGAGGGGTGTTGGGCTGCAACACACACGAGGCCTTTTCGATCCCTCGGTTAACCGTTGGAGTATCAAACGAAGTCCAAATGGTACGAAACTTGACAGGCGGGCTACCAATAGTAAACCAAGGCCGCTTGGCAAGTCTCGGTCCAATCCGGAAATGTTTAACCCCCACACATAAAAAGAAGGTAGAAATGACCACCGGGTGACATAGGAGCGCTGGATGGCAAAACGAACAACGGGGAAAATGCTCGGATGCATGAGACGAACATGTATGCAAATGATAAGGCGAACATGATGAGACGAACATGAGACGAACATGATGATATGATATGCAATGCATGACACTCAAGCAATGACAAGGCAACAACAGTGAATAACTGGACGACACCTGGCACATCGGTCTCGGGGCGTTACATTCTCGCGTTGCAAATGAAGTGCAAACTGAGAAAATCATCAGCGCCATCAACATTCCAGGTCCTCTCACACGCTCAAGAGCTTCACATTTATCTAAATTTTGTGGGCACTTTGCTTTCGTCTCTATCACAGAGCCCACTAAGGTAGATGAAGCATTTCTGGAGCCTAAGTGGATTCAAGCTATGCAAGAGGAATTACATCAATTCGAGCTCAACAACGTCTGGGAACCGGTCAAACGTCCAGATCCTCGCAAGCACAATATCATCGGCACAAAGTGGATCTACCGCAACAAGCAAGATGAAAATGGCCTTGTGGTGAGGAATAAGGCACGGCTTGTAGCTCAAGGCTACACACAGGTTGAAGGAATTGATTTCGATGAAACTTTTGCACCTGTTGCTAGACTTGAGGCTATTCGCATATTACTTGCTTATGCTAACCATCATGATATTATCTTATATCAAATGGATGTGAAAAGTGCATTCCTCAATGGTAAGCTTGAGGAATAAGTATATGTTGTTCAACCCCCAGGTTTTGAAGATCCAAAGCATCCTGACAAAGTCTTCAGACTCAATAAGGCCCTCTATGGCCTCAAGCAGGCCCTACGGGCGTGGTATTATACTTTGAAGGAATTCCTCATGAAGAAAGGCTTCAAACCCGGTTCACTCGACCCAACTCTTTTCACTAAATCTTATGATGGTGAATTGTTTGTGTGCCAAATTTATGTTGATGATATCATTTTTGGCTGTACTGACCAACGTTACAGTGATGAATTTGCCTATATGATGAGTGAAGAATATCAAATGTCTATCATGGGAGAATTGAAATTCTTCTTAGGTCTTCAGATTCGTCAACAGCGCAATGGCATATTCATATCTCAGGAGAAATACCTCAAGGATGTACTGAGGAAATTCGGCATGCAAGATTGCAAAGGAGTCAAAATCCCTATGCCCACAAATGGTCATATATGCACTGATGAAAATGGTATTGACTTCGATCAAAAGGTATACCGCTCCATGATTGGTTCTTTATTGTACTTATGTGCATCTAGGCCAGATATTATGCTTAGTGTTTGCATGTGTGCCCGATTTCAAGCTACACCGAAGGAATCACACCATAAGGCTGTGAAGCATATTCTTCGATATCTAGCTCACACACCAACACTTGGATTATGGTACCCCAAGGGCTCGGCTTTTGATCTCATTGGATATTCAGACTCTGACTATGATGGTGATCGTGTGGACCGCAAGTCAACATCTGGCACATGCCATTTTCTTGGATGATCTTTGGTCTATTGGTCCTCGAAGAAACAGAACTGCGTATCACTGTCTACTGCTGAAGCTGAGTACATTGCTGCTGGTTCTTGCTGTGCTCAACTAATATGGATGAAGCAAACACTCAAGGACTACGGCGTCAACGTGAAGAATGTGTCACTCTACTGTGACAATGAGAGTGCCATCAAGATTGCTCATAACCCAGTTCAGCACTCAAAGACAAAGCACATTCAGATTCATCATCATTTTCTTCGTGATCATGTGTTGAAGGGCGACATTTCTATTGAGCATGTGAAGACTGAAGAATAGCTAGCCGACATCTTCACAAAGCCCTTGGATGAGAAGAGATTTAGCAAGTTGCGGTGTGAGCTAAATATCCTAGAATCTTCGAATGTTCTTTGAAAAGGACACTTATCCTAACACCTAGACAAAATTGATGACTTAGATGTGCAACACATGAAGAAACATTTTTCTTCAATGAAGAATAACACTCTAAGTGTGAAGAAATTAACAAAAAATTTGATTCTCAGAACCCTACGACAATTGTACGCAGTGTCTGAAATCATCATTCTTATACGGTGGGTCACGCCACCACCAAATGTTGAAAATCTTCGATTGAGTTATTCCTCTTTGAAATTCCCTAGTTGTTTTTCAACTTGCATTGTCTTCAATATTTCCGTTGTTTTTCTTCTTTGACTATATGTGTGTGTATATATATATATATATATATACATCTGGGCTATTCTGTTACGCGTAACAGAATATTATTCTGTTGCTATTGTTGAACTGATGAATTTGAGCGGTTGTACTGATGATGTCATTTCGTTGCAACGATCGTTTTAATTAAAAGGGTAAATAAGAGCTCCCTCCCCCTCTCTCCACCGGCCACTCCAGCCGTCGACCGATCCCTCCACGTGCCCGCCTCCCGCACCCGCCCGGCAACCCAGGCCCCACCCTAGGCGCAGCGATGGGCGACGGTGGCGGTGCTAGCGGGGGCGTCCGCCGGTGACAACATCGTCTACTAGGACGCCGACGCGCCCAAGATCCCCGGCTGCTCGAACGACTTCATGCTCGTACGCCCCTTCCCCACCTCCTCCTCCTCCCCGCCTTTCCCGAGCGAGTGGAGCGGCCGGCCCCGGTTCCTGATTTCGAGCCCATGGCCGGGTGGCCGGCGGAGCTCCGTTCTTGCTGGGCACGCGACCCCAGAGCCTCCCGATTCTGAACCCGTGGCTGGGTGGCCGGCGGAGCTCCGTTTTGGCCGGGCGCGTGACCCCGGAGCCTCCCGATTCCGAGCCCGTGGCCGGGTGGCCGGCAGAGCTCCGTTCTGGCCGTTCCTCACCCCGTGCGGCGCCAATGCTGCAGTCCACCCGGCGCCACCTACCGTTCGCCCCTGACGGCCTCCTGCAAGCACAGCGATGAGAGGTTCATGTCGTCATCTGCTGCAGTTTACTATTTTGTGTTTTTCTGAAGATAAATGGAAGTGCAAATGTAGTCCGCTAGTGATTTTCTCTTGAGGTTCACTTATTTTTGTAGGAAAAAAGGGTGGTGTGGTTCTGGTGGATGCCACATTACCAAAAATCTTGTTGAAAAACTGTAGTTTGTTGTAAAGATATATGTTTGAGTGTACGCCCCTTTGCTCTCTACCTCTGCTGTTCATAGTTCTGTGGTATTCTCTGAGTACTTGTGAATGTATGTCTAGGTGCAAGTAGGCTGATGTGCTACCCATTTCCTTTAACAATGAGATTTCACCAGTAGGGTCATTCACTTTACACAAATATCACTTAACTAGATGGGTTGGTGCGTCGCTCAATAGCCCATACTTGCATCCATAATTAGATATAAAATATACTGAAGAGAAGTACATATATAGCCATGATTGTGTGATAAATTGTTTGTCAGGATATGACTGTACTTGATTAAGCCTATATTGTAGACATAGTGTCCGAATTTACCAAGGTGTTAGCTTTCTTATTCAGGAAGAGGTTGTCAAGAAGACAAAATCAGTTGGGAAGCTCAAACAAGAAGCTGAGAATTGCCTATAGTAGAGTGAAAGATTTAACAACGAGAAGGCTGAGTTTGAACAAGCTTCCTTCAGAAAAGGTACAGTTCCTTGTCTCGACCACTTTCTTGTGTGCCTGTCGCTAGCTAGCGATGTTTTGGTTATGCAATTTTGTGTGAAGTTCACCCTCGCCATGGACAACATGTCATGGACCCTCTGTTCCTTGTCTCCACTCCGTCGAGGCACGGATCCGCCGTCACTTGCTGCTTATAGTTCAGTTAATTTGTTGTTCCATTGCAGTTTGTTGGTCTGCTGTGGATGTGGACATTATAAATACTCCAGTTTCCTTGCAATTTTGCTTGCAAAGAGTAGTTTCAATAGCTGATTTGCTATTCTCTTCTCTGTAGCAAGTGCAGCAGTGTCCACTATTCCTCTCTTCTTTTTCAGTAAAGTGCAGGAGTATTTTCTTCTCTACTTTAACTGAAACATTTTTCTGTTAATTAATATACATTGAAACCTTTTCCTTTAATTAACTTGAACCTTTTCAGTTAATTAAAATTAACTGAAACCTTTTGTCTTAATTAAAATTAACTGAAATATTTTTTGTTAATTAAAATAAACTGAAACATTTTCCTATAATTAACTTAAACCTTTTCAGTTAACAAATGAATAGGCCAATAATTTAGTCATTCAGGAGTACTCCTCCAGTAGTATTAGTCATTCAAGAGTACTCCTCCAGTAGTAGGAGTAGCTTGAAGGAGTACAGTGCAGCTTCTCTTCTCTTTCTCTTCTCTTAATGAAACTATTCATGTTGCTGCTTGCTTCTGTGCTTATATGAGTAGCTTGCTGCTATTGTAGCTTAATTTTAATTAACTGGAACTTTTCCTTTAATTTTATTTAACTAAAACCTTTCCTTTAACTAAAACTTTTCAGTAAATGAAACATTTCCATTTCTTTCTTCTTTCTCTCTTCTCTCTTCTTACTCTCTTCTTCTTTCTTCTTTCTCTCTTCTTCCTCTCTTAATCTCTCTTCTTCCTCTCTTCTCTTCTCTGAGCACTCCTTTTAGATACTCCTCGTGCTCTCTTTTCTCTCTCTTCTTTTCCTTTTCCTTTTCCTTTTCTTAGCTGAAACTTTACCTAAATTTAAGTAAAAATTTCAGTAAATGAAAGTACTCCTCTTGCTCTTTTCTCTCTCTTCTTTCTCTCTTCTCTTCTCTAAGTACTCCTTTTCAGATAAGAGTAAATTAAACTTTTCCTTTGACTTCTCTTCTCTGAGGCTTTTGTCGAGCCCTCAACTGCTATTGTGTACTACTGACATTAACTTATGCTACCTTACTCCCCTAGATTTGATTTGATTTGTTGGAGTACTTCTGTGGATTACTACTAGCCTTACTTCCCTTGATTTGATTTGCTGTGATGAACTGCTTGTGACTGCTTGTTGTATTTGATTTGCAGGAGGAGGCAGAGGAGCAGACCACGCCCAGGAGATGGCCGTCGTGGAGATGACCACACCTAGGAGGACAGGGCGGTAGGATGACCAGGCCCAGGAGGAGCAGGGCGGCAAAGGTGGGGGCGGAGGTGGAGCTGGGTGGATTCAAATCTGGCGGAGGGGTATCATTCTGGGTGGAGGGGCAAAAATGTAATTTCTTGCGTTTTTCACTTGGTCGGAACAGATCTTAAACAACAAATAAAATCGGAACAAAGGGAGTAGGTTTTACAAGTTGTTTGCAGTTTAGTTCAGTCGAGACAGAGCTCCTCGCCGTGCAGTCCACCTCACACTAATGGCGCAATCTCCCTTTCCTTCTCTCCGTGATCCGCTATGCAGTCTGCATGGCCACGCTCCCTTGTGTTTCACTGCCGCGCTGAATGCAGTTTCATTTTTTATCAGGGGCTGGTTGTATTTTTACACGGGGCTGATTGTATTTTTATGAGGGGGCTCAATTGCAAGGACATGAACCTAAGATCATAGGGGGCTGATTGTATTTTTATGAGGGGGATATTATTCTTTTTTAGCAGTTCATTACGCCATCGTGTTACTATTGTTGAACGGATGAATTCGAGCGTTTGTACTGATGCTGTCATTTCATTGAACTGATCATTTTTATTAAAAGAGTAAATAGGAGCTCCCTCCCGCTCTTTTCCCGTTCCGCCGGCCACTCCAGCCGTCGACCGAGCTGCTCACGGCCGATCCCTCCACCCGCCCGCCTCCCTCCCAATAACCTAGGCCCCACCCTAGGCGCAATGATGGGCGCCGGGGCGCGGGCGACGACTGCGGCACTCGTGACGGCACTCGTACTGATCTCTGTGTGTGTTTGTACATAGGAGGTATTTTTCATAGAGTAATTTTGAATGGTTCCGAAAAAGTACTAGAACTGATGTCCGTATGGGTTTGAACTGAGCGTGTTTTCACAGACTAGATTTTACTCTCTTTTTTGGTACGGCTTTTCCTCGTAACTTTTCAATAGGTTACGGTTTTCATAGTCCTTGAACTTGCATGGTTTATATCATTGAACTAAATGATATTTTTTCGAAAAGAAAATGTTGTGCATGTTTCTTTTTCTAAACTCAATTTTTTTTGCAATGATGTTTTGGACTTCTCGCATTTTGCGACTTGAACTTTTACCATTTGAATTTTCGTGGTTTTTTTTTGTTTGAGCTTTTTCCCAAACTTATCTGAGACGCCATGTTTGAACATACAACTTTTGTAGTTGTGAACTTGTGGTTTTTTCCATTTGTTAAATTGCTTTTTTCCTCCGAACTTTTACTGCTACAATCTTTTTTTGCAAATTTATTGTCCCTTGAGTCAGAACTGTTGCAATTTTTATTTTTTAATTTATGGTACTTGGTACTAGAGAGTTTGTACTTCTCACAAAATAATCAATCGATGTTTTTTAGTTTTAGTTTTTAATTTTCTTTCTCATCCTTATCCTTACTGATGGTATCATCACCATCATACCTTTATGGTTTATTAGTTGAATGGACTTACATTTTTACCATTTTCTTCTTTCTAAAACTTATGTTTTCTTCTCCAAACTTCCTACCTCACAGGAATCATAACTTATTTATTTTTTACATTTGTACTTCCAAGTGTATTTAATGACATTTTCACCTTTTTACTTTGTTTTACCTCACCAAACATGTGATTTTTGTAATAGTTTATCGAAATGCGGCAAATAATATACCGTTGAAAAGCTATCAAAAATATAAAACTTATTCATGTTGAACGTTTTCTCAAATTTGCAACCATTTAAGATTAATTTTGAATAAGGTAAGGCCCGTCGTGCTATTTTTCCGTCTGAAAAACAGAGTAGTCATACTGATCTATATATGCATTTGTACTGAGGTATTTTTCAGAGTAATTTTGAATGGTTCGGAGAAAATAGTACTTGAACTGATATTCGTATGTGTTTGTACTGAGCATGTTTTCACATACTAGACTTCACTCTGTTTTTTTGGTATCATAGTCCCCGAACTTGTATAGTTTATACCGTTGAACTAAATAACATTTTTTCAAAAGGAAAAAAATTCATGTGTTTGCTTTTTAAACTCAATTTTCTTGCAATGATGTTTTGCACTTCTCTCGTTTTGTGACTTGAACTTTTACCATTTGAATTTTCACTGAGTTCCATTTTGTTTGAGCTTTTTTTTCAAACTTATCTGGGACATCGTGTTGAACTTACAACTTTTTTAGTTGTGAACTTGTTGTTTTTTTACAATGACAATATGTAGGAGAGCAAGGTGAGGGAAACGATAGAAGAAGGATGTGTGTGATGATCGTGGAAGCACTGCAGGGCTGAGCCACAACGGTGGTTGATGGCAAGCCGGCATGACACGACGTGCGGTGGAGAGGCATGGGGATGGGTGGGCGACGCACTGACATGTCACTTGAGATGCGCCTGTTGGACTGGTCTCCTTGTCCCATCTGGACTGATGAGTTGCAGAACTAGGACGTTTTCTTGGACGTCAACAGCACAGAATACCAAAAGCTAACCATCTTTTATTTTTCAAACTGATAATTTGTTTTTAATTCCTACTGATCAATATTTTTGATTCAAACCATTTTTTGTCCTTGCACACACATCAAGCTGTCATGTATACCTTCTTTGAAGAAGTAGCAATCATCTCATCATATACATAATTTTTTCCACATAATACATGTACATGGATAACATATACAGCACACCGACTGCACATTTTCTTACATGAATGACATACACCACACCGACTGCACATTTTCTTGCTATTAGAAGCCTCTTCAGATTTAAAGGTTTGTACTGGGCATAACAAATTAGCCAACAACCGAATTACGAAGGTCAAAGTTCTTGAATTACAGACCAAAAAACAAGCAAACAAAGAATAAATAGAGGATTGCCAGGGTCTAAGAGAGATCAATTGCAATACACTCTCACTCCATTTTTCACTCAGTAATAGCATGACTGAATAAGAAGTTCAAAACTGGAGCAGTAGCACTTTCACTCCATTTTTCCTTTCAGTATCGTTGGACACGAGCTCCTTGAGAAAGCTTGCATGGTCAGTAGCATATTGGTCCTGCAATTGTGTCGACGTGGAGAAGGAGCCTGCAGGTCATCCCGCAACAGGGTAACTTCTCTGCACTACAACAAATCAAAAGCAGTAAATGTACATATTTTGGACATACAAGCATAATGGAAATTTGCAGAAATAACATGGTGTTCCTGATAGAAAGTACTGATGCTTTGGGAAATTTCGAAGAGAGAAAAGAATAGAGAAAAGTGCTGATGCTTCAGAATTTATCAATAATACTTGGCCACCAAAACCCCCATAATTTTCCTAGCAACCTCGTCCAATTGCATTACTCATAACATGATCTATAGAGAGCCTTACACATCCCAAATAAAATGCATGCAGAGATGGGCGGCCACCAGCTTGTTTATATCAGAAATTTTAAGAAGCCAATGAACTTCAGCATGACAAGTAGATCAATACAGCATGCAACTTATGTAGTTGCTTAACTCTAAACACATGGTCAAAATTTCAGTCACTTAAGAACCATAACAATAAAGCATTACCACACTGATTTACTTGTTTCACTATTAAAAATGGGTTTCAAACACAACTTCTAAGCAAATAGTGCTTACTTTTGCTCTCCCACTTGGACTGAACAGGCAAAATTAGAACACATCACTTGCGCTAACAATCCGGAAATCCAATGAACACAAACAACATAGAATTATTCCGATACCTCGGGCGAATGGCTCTGCATATGTCGCTTCAGATGCGTCTAAAGGATGCTATGCAGATGTAAAAGTTCATGTTGTTTTTCCACAACCATGAACTAATGTAGGTTCCAGGGAAGAACTACTTTTAGTTTGCAAAGTGAACATCCACACTTCACTTCTTTTATCTTTGCATAATGAGCTAGTGAAATTTACAACATTACTTTCTATTTTTCCTATATAATGTACTGTGTAAATTTTTGCATCTGAACTTTCTTATCATTTTTTTGAACTTCACTAGTTCACAAAAACCTAGTATATTTTCAAAATAAATCCATGAGAAAGAAGAGAAGTATTAAAATTAATAAAACATTAGATGGGTGGATTAGTAGATGCACGTACACTTCATATTCTAATGGGCATCACTAGGAGCACTAGCCTTTTTCTCTTTGTTGCTATACGAACAGGTGTGCACATCCTGTCTTTTTTTAAAGCGTTGAAGTCTCATGGATAAAGCATCAAACAGGTTTTAGGCAATCCAGTGCTCTCTCTCACCTATTTGCTAAAATGAACAAAGAACATGTTGCGGGTTTCATTTCGAACTTGCCTGGAAGTAATACTTGTACTCTAGTCCAAGTACCAGTATAATGCTTATAGTCTGTAAACAAAAAAAAGATGCCGAATTTACAAACGAAAAGCTTCAAATAAAAGTTAAAACAATAGAGAAACTATGAAGCAAATAGCATCAGTGATCTTCTAACTGAAGCACCATATTTTTACTGATATTTTTTTGTCAATGAACTTCTGCAATTTAGGTACTAGAACTCACTGATGCTATTTACTATTTGTTTTTAAGGCATTTTCAGTACATGCCAAACATTTGTTTTTTAAACACATCCACAGGTTAAATATATGCATGTCAATCTTCACAGTTGGAAGTAATTTGAGCTATCTCAAAACATCAAACTGATACATACATTCATGAACAAAACCGGTACAAGCAATACAAAATCCCTACTGTTTGCAAATGTTCCATAGAATATCTTATCATGAACGGACTGGTGAACTTACAGAGGATTTGTTTCCAGCGACCTTCCTGGTGGTTCAGGTTTATTTATTTCTCGAGCTCTAATTTTTTAGCTTGCCCGACATCTAAACATGAACTACACGATACTTGTACTGATATTTTCTTTGTCAATGAACTTCTGCAATTTAGGTACTAGAAACTCACTGATTTACTCTCCGTTTTAAGGCATTTTCAGTACATGCCAATCATTTGTTTTTTAAACACATCCACAGGTTAAACGGATCAGTACATGAAACTTGCACTGAATCGGTTAAACTCTGAATATGTTCAGAGAACATGAGGCTCTCATGTACTCTAGGTTACACACCAAACCTAGCTTTTACCATGATGCACCTTCTACTATGGAATGTAGACACGGAAACAATACAATTTCTTATAAAGCTTCCTAGCCCATTCACTTCAACCTTTAGAAGACAAACTTATTTTTCGGGAGAGAATATAAGATGATTTCTAAACTGCAGTTTTTTGCACTGAATTCTTATCACTCTTATATTGAACTTTTCTAACCTGCAGTTGCCCAGAAGCCATCCCAAGTCAGGCTAGACACAAACGTCCGGTTGGCACTTTCCGGCCACCTTGTCGGCCACACAGACATACCGCTGGCCGATGTATCTCGTCGTCAAGGGGAAGAGCCGAGGAAGGTTCCCTGGCACAATGCAACATGAGTGACCGGATTGGTATTTCTATCTGGAGGTGGTGGTGGTGGGTTAGGGGCGCGACAGCCATGGGAGCAGGTGCATCGGGGGTTGGCGAGGGAACTGGTGGCGGAGGGAGCGGGGGCCAGGGCGGCTGATCCGGGCGAGGTCGCGGCGGCGGAGGTAGGTGGTGTCGGTGGGCAAGGGGCATGCATCAGCAGCAGTAGAAAGGTTGCAGCTGAGCCAGAGAATCATAGGTGCAGTAGCAGCTTGCAGCAAGGAGCAGCCTGCACTCAGCTCCTTGAGTGACCGGCCACAAAATAAGAAGTTGTACTGTTGAGCAGGAGGTCCTCGACCTCGCGACTCCTCCAGCAGGCTCGACTGTTTGCCGTTGAATTATAAGCCATGGCGTTGGAGTGGGACGTGGATCCACATCGGCGACATTGAACGGACAGGGGTGGTGGCTGCGAACTGCCTGTACGCGGTGGTGGCGTAGCACCATCGGGGAGGAGGCAGGGTGGTGGTAGGGGAGCATCACCGGCTGCCGGAGGATAAGTTGCCAATTCCGTATTCTATTTCTGCATTGAACTTAAGTGCATTGTTGAATTGAAGTTTTCTAACACATATTCACTGAACTCGGTCACCCTGAATGTATATTTTTATAGTTATATTGGCATGAGGCTATGTAATACATCTCAGCAATTGTTTCTGGGTGAGTTTCAAAAAATATAATACTAAGTGAACAGTACAACCTGACCTAACTAGATATGCAACATGCAGTAGACATGTTCAGTGTCTCAACTTTTCACAAAAAACTGCAGATGTACTATCATCTATGCAAAATGTATCATAGAAATAATGGAGAAGGCTTAGTTAAAATGGGAACACCTTGTTCAGTTTTGATCAAATTAATATCACAAAGAGCACTCGCTACCTTCTCTACAGAGGCGTGCGTTTGTGAATGGAAGAGGCCTCTGAACTTTTTTGCTTTCTCAACTCTTAACTTTTTGTATTCTTGTACTTCACCCACCCCTATAAATTTCTATACTTTTTAGTGGCTTTTGTTGGTGAGCCCTCCTGTTTCCCTGATCTGAACGTTCATAAGGTTTATTCTGAGTATAAAAAACAAGAAATAAAGTGTTTTGTTCACAATTAAGCTTATAAGCACTGCAAGACAATCAAGGTTGAGAGAATATAGTGAGCACCATGTCTAATTCTCAAGTCAGTGGTTGGTCCAAAAAAAATATGAGATTAGTGCCTCCATAGAAGTAACAACAAGTTGTTGTACTATGTGTGAGAGATTGTTTGTTTTGTACAGAACTAATGTTGTTTTGCAAGGTGGACTTAAGACACTTTTTATATGAGAACTGATGTTGTTTATCAGACACTACCTCTGTAACTAAATGCAAGACATTTTTGCAGTACTTCCCTAAATCCTATAAGTGCAGACCAAATACAGTTACAGAAATACTACACTAGGAGGTATCAATCAATCTAATCCATAGCACATTCTGCTAATATGTGTGTGTGATCCGTAGCCCATAGCCTATGTGTGATTTGTTCCAATTAATCCATGCATTTTTTATCCTCTCCTGCCTGCAGCTATGGCTAGACCCGTTGAAGAGGTGGGGAGTTTTAAGTTAATGATTTGCTTTCAGAAACTTCAGACAAGAGCGGAGTAAAGGCTGGAAGGTAAAACTACTATTAGCATATGTACCTTTTTGTAGCATCTCATCTCCTTTGCTTCAAGTTTGGGCACTTTGATATGGTCAGCCTCTTTCATTTTGCAAGTGCCGGTAGTCCACGAATTGAAACTAGTTCTGGAAAATGGTCAAGTGACAATACCTCTACTAATGGATGATTACTGAGCCAAATGCCCATTTCTTGTCTATAGAAAATACTATTTTTTTACTTTCCTTAGTGATGCAACTACCTTCAGATTAAAAGTATCTAGATAACACCCATCCATTAAACTACACATATTTGACATCATTTTCACGCCTGATAATACATCCATCTCAAAGTATCAACTATCAGCTCACAAAGTATCAAATACCACAAGAACTTGAAAAAGAATTTTCACTTCACAAAACTACCAGCTATGAGTTCACCAAGTCGAGATGGACAACCCTTCGAGGTCTCAACTATCAGTTCACACAAACTACAAAGCATTGAGTTCATCGAGTCTTAACTATCAGTTCATACAAACTACAAAGCATGTAACTCATAGTCTAAACTATCAGTTCACACAAACTACAAAGGATGAGGAGAGAGAGAGCATGAGAGAGAGAATCTTACCCATCAGTTCATAAAAACTAGAGATCAGAATAACAATTATCCATAATCTTTTTTTGGATCCATCAGCTAGTCTGTGACCATGTTGTAGCTACGAGAGAGGGAGCAAGAACACCACATAGCGAGAGAGTTGATGCATGATCAACAGTTCAGGAGATGGAAACAGAGCAGGACAAGTAGGCAAATGAGAGATATGATGGGAGGGAGAAAGCTAAGCCAGGCCCAGGGTAGAGCATGGGGTGGCCTATACACAACACTTTGAGCGACCGGCCACAGGGCGACCAGTTGGACTGCCGATGTGACCACAGCGAGACCGACGTGCATCCTGGTGGAGGTTGCTGGATCTAGATCGGGGTTGTGGGAGGAGGCAAGGTGGAGGGGCAACGACCGGTGATGGAAGCGAGGCGGCCGGGCACTAGGCACTCGGGGGAGCCTGCTGGCTGGGATCTCATGGTGGCGGCGAGGAGCCACGGTGGGAGGCGGGGGATCCTGACGGGGACGGTTGGGCCGGCGGCGGTGCGCAACCTTTTATGCGGCAGCCGGGCACTCAGGTCACGCAACATACATTGGCGGGGAAAGAAGGAGTCTGGAGGCGCGTCGCCGGGGAGGGAGCCGGGCGGTGGCACGCTAGGGAGGAGGTCGGGTGGTCCACGCGTCGCGCCCTTATAGTGACTGATGCAGTAACAGAATAGTCCAACCCTATATATATATATATGAGTTTATGTCCTCTACAACATTCACTTATTGTTATTTCTTCTATTTGCTCTTTCTGCTAAGTGAATGTGATCGGACCCTTCTCCCTCTATGCTAAACTCAACCCAGTCTATTCACAAATTCTTCATGTACGTTCTATTTGAATCTCGTTCAAAATCTTCACTGTGTCCTTTCAGTTGAAGAAATTGCGAACGGAACTTTAAAACCTATCTTATCTAAATTTTCGGCTTTGCCGCTCAAACCGTTCTGCATTCTATGCGATGTTTATCTATTCACCCACGATCTCGCACGATTGCCACCTCTCTATACGTGGGTGATACATGTCAAGCGAATGATAAAGGTCAGGGGCACGTCCGTCCTATTTCCTCGGGCGAGCGGTTTTTCACTTCGGCTATAAATACCCCTCTCCCTTCCTCACTTCATTTTTACTCCGCTCGACCTCACTCCCTCGCTCGAGCTCCCCAACCCTAACGCCGCCGCTACTTCCATCGTCACCGATGAGGAAGAGCTTCACTGCCTCGACCTCGTCGCCGTCGTACTCACGCCGAACGCGGATTTCTTTACTCTGCCGCTGCCGTAGCTGTCTTCCACAACCAAGTTAGGGCGTGGAAGATCTGAACCGACGAGCTTCAAATCTACACTTCCTAATTCGTCGTGTTCTTCGTCAAGGGTAATTAAAAGTTACTTTTACTGCCCTTGTTGATTTTGATGTTTTCTTCAAATCTTCAAAAGGTGTTTATTCCTCAATTCTTCACACACTAAACACCTCACATGTCATCTGTTCTTGATCTGTTTCTCTAAGCAACATTTTTCTTTAAGATTCCTCAATTGTGTGGATTTTCAAATCTGTACAACTCTGGAACCTAAGTCAAAGAATGCTTAGTGAAATTCCTCAAGACTCATTTGGTCAATTTCCTCAACCTTGTTCTTTTTGCAAAAACTTCTGAGAACGCATATGACCTCTCCAAATTCTTCGCACCTATACTCTGTTCACAGGTACACATGTCCGCTGCTGAATCATTAGGTTCTCATCAACTTAACTCATTTGCAGCGTTCCTCGAAGAAAAGTTGCATACCTCTTCAGAGAACTCAATCATTAAAAACCCTCAGCCAAAGAAAATGGCAGATGGCAAGAAACCTCATAAGGGAGGAAAGAAGCTAGAAGTCAACACTGCGGTTGAAATCCCTGAGGACATATACAAGGATTATTGCACTCCTGATGAGGCCACCCATGGGAAGGAAACTAAGAATGAGTGCAAAATGCGCATCCAAAGGATAGGGAGGAGATGGTCACGGGAATGGAGGGAATACAGATATGTCACTCCCAAGTATATGAAGAAATTCGCTCTTTATCTTCCATGCCCAAGACCTCCTTTGTCACCTGGTCAAGAAGCTGATCCCACCAGCCTCAAGCGTGGTGAGGATTATCCTGATGAATGGGCCAAGCGCCAGGCCAAGCTTGCCAGAGTAGCTAAGGAAGCAGTGAGAAAATTCAATAAAGACTCTACTGCTGTTGCCACTGCTGAGGCCTCTACAAGTAAGCCCAAGAAGGCAATGCCAAAGAAGCCATCTCATAAGCCAAGTGCTTCTACCCAAATGCCCTCATGGCCAAGTTCCTCAGCAATGCCCTCACGGCCAGTTTCTTCAAAGCCCTCACAGCCAATTCCTCAACCCACACCAGCTCCTCCAAAGTCCTCAGCTCCTCCGTCAAAGTCCTCCGCACCTGCGCATCTTGCCTCATGCCAAAGGACAACAGACATCTCTATTGCCTCAGGTGCCTCTGCAAGTTCTTCAGCTCCACTGCATTCTTCAATTGGCCCCACTCTGCTGAAGACCAAGGCAACTGCTAGACAAGGCTCTCGACCAAGTCCTCAAAAGAAGTAGGTTGATTTTCAAGTGCCGTCTGATGAAGACGAAGCTGATGATGAAGAACTTGCTGAAATAATTAGGGACATGCAAGTCAGGGCCGCTAGAGCCAAAGGCACAAGTGTGCCTCTGCTATTGGATCCAAAGTTGATCCTTGATTACATTGATCTCTGGCACAAGGACCCCAACACTCCCATGCCTGATTTCAAGTTGACTCCTGGCCAAAGTCATATGTTGACTCACTTCATCCAGGAAGAGAAATGGAAATTTGAAAAGGCCAGGCAGATCAAGAAAGTGCAGTACCAAAAGGAGCGCTTCCTGAAGAAAAACGTTATCTCTATGACAACCGAAGAACTTTTCACTATTCAATCTGAGATCAAGAAACTTAGTGATGAATTTGACACATACCACGCTGATTGGCTGGGAGCCAAGGTTCGTTTTGTGAGACTTGCTGATAACTTCACCTCCACTGTTGCAGCACAAACGCAATAAGAAATTCCTCGGGCTGAAGCATCTGCTCAGCCTACTGAAGAAAATGCCAAAACCACTAATGACACTCAGGCTGCTGAAGAAAATGCTAATTCCAGGACTAATGACTGCATTCCAGCCGCTGAAGAAATTGTCAGGGCAACCACTAGTGTTGTGCTTGAAGAAAATGAAGACGTCAGGGCAACCGCATCAGTTGTGCGTGAAGATCTTGGACCAAATTTCTCTGCTCCTCCTGTGCCTACACCAACTCCTATCCTTCCATCTGCATCAGATGTGAACAAGACCAAGGCTGCAGAGCATGCAGCTGTGAAGAAAAGGAAGGCATCAACTACATCAGATTCTTCAGCTCCGAAGAAAATGAAGCCACTGACAAGTTCCTATGACAATCCAATTGATGTTGTTCCTGTCTCATCCATGCCATCAAAGGACCTTGTTCCTTTTGATGAAGAATACATGATCCCAAGTGGATCAGATGATGACATTCCTTCTGCTGCTTCGTCAGAGTAGTTGGATGAAGAAATTGAAGTGGATGAAATCCCTTCAACCCCAATAATCTCATCGCCCATGCCTCAGTTCACTGCTGAAGAGGCCGGCGTTGAAGAAATGAATGAAGAAGAAGATGTGGACATTGGATGCACCACTCCAGTGTTGAATGACGAGTTTTGGGAAAGTCAGCATCCCAAATCTCCTTTGTTCACCCCTCTACGGCAAATTCCTCAGTCCCCTGTCACTACCAAAGTACAACTGGGATCTGAAGAACCTTGTGCCACACCGTCTGTCCATGAAGAGATTCCAGCCACTAGTGCTGAAGAAAATGCAAATGAAGAATTGAAGTCCCAGGCTGCCACTGAAGAAGAACCTGAAATTCCTCAGCCTGCGGAACCTGAAATCGAGACCCCTGAGCTTGTGATGCAATTAACTGACACTCCTCACCCCAAGCCAAAGGATCCCTTCTCAAAGAAGCAAAAATTCAAGGCTGATGACTTCTTTGGCGAGCATGTATTCTTCACTAACTACAATCCTTATGACTCTGCTCGTCTAAGAAGGAAGCATTTCTGGACTGCCAGCCAGGCCAACTTCTATTCTTCACTGCTTTTCTACAAGGACAAAATCTTCTACCATGAGATTATTCCTCACATGGACATGGAATCGTTGCCTTGTTTCTCTCCTGTCCTCGATGTGCTTCATGATGCAGGCCTACTCAATTTTTGCTCTGACATTATTGATTGGAATAAGAGCTTATTCTTCAGTTCTATGCGACACTGCACATCACAGGTGATCCTGAAGATATCAACACCTGGGTCTTGGACTGGATGACCGATAACACTCATTATAAGGCACCGGCCTCTGAATTACTTCACACCCTGCCCATCAGTCCACCCAGTGAAGGAGCTCGCTGCCTGTACCAAGAACCTGAACTCACTGCTCATTACATGCAAGTTCTAATGAAGCCTCTGAAGCCCGGCCAAGCCCCAAGGACCAAATTCCTTGTGAAGGACTTACTCTATGTGCCTAGAACAGGCTATCGCATTCTGACAAGGACAATGAGTCCTATCAAAGGCCACGACTCATCTGATGAGGAAATTGTTGGCATCATGAAGAATCTGCTATTCGACATCATTCATAGCATTCCTGTCAATTACTATGATTTCTTCATGAGGACTCTGGAAAATGTTGCACTCTCTCCGTTTGAGTTGAAGCCTTATGCTCCTTGGATTATGAGATTCCTTAGAACAAGGTCTTCACTCAACTACAAGGCTGATTTTCAGAATCACCTCAGCTACCTGCCCCCGATTTAAGTCCTCAAGCAGACTTATACCTCAACTGATGAAAAGGGGAAGTCACATGTTGTCATTGATGAAGGCATTCGTCCATTGGTTGGCCAGTTTCACAAAGCTGCATCTTATTCCACCAATGATGACTCTGCCACTCATGACTCTGCTGCAAATGCATCCAAGTCAAATCCTCAAGCCACATCTCCCAGAGTGATGACTACCGTGAGCTGCTTCTTAGTCTTCACCAGAAGGTGGATCGTAACCATAAATGGGTTAAGCGTCAGTTTGGTTCCATTCTTCACAACATGACTGCTACACATAATGCAGTGAATAAAAACCATTACTACCTCCATGAAGTTTTCGGTCGCACCTGGGCTGTCTTATCACATCTGTATGGTGAAGAAGATCTGAAGCAAATGGGTCTCAAGGAGAACTTTGACTGGTCTGTACCTCCATCGAAGAAATTCAAGAAGGTCAAAGTCCCTTCCTTGGTGGCCAGCTCATATTCTTCATCCCGCGACACCGACGAGTTTGAAGACTTGGATGACACTGCGACAGACCCTACAACGACAAACGACCCCAACAACGCTGGCGCTCCTCCATCAACTTGATATTCTTCAGGGGTGTTAGTCCTCATTTTTGATCCTTTTGGTCATTTGATGACAAAGGGGAAAAATTTGAGTTAGTCTTCAAGCGGGTCTACCTATATGGGCATTTTTTCTAAGTTACAACTCTCGTTCTTTTGAAGACTTTGCTGGATCGAGTTGTAATCTTAAACTCTATGGTGGTCTGATACTTGTGCTGATTTCTTCTGCATGCTTATTCCTCATTAATGTTAATACACGCATGCTGAACTACATCAGTCACCATATTTCATCATGCATTTCAAATTCTTCATATTATATGTTAACTGCGTGTATGAATTACAAGATATAGGGGAGATCTCCATGATTCTACTCTTCAAAGTGTGCATTGCTTCAAAAGTATATTCCTCACTATGCACATCTTTAGGGGGAGTTCTTCTATATCTTGCAATCAAATTCCTCAATATCAGTATTTACACTTCATATGTTTATCCCTGTTGAAAACTTAACCTATATTGTCATCAATCACCAAAAAGGGGGAGATTGTAAGTGCATCTAGTGCCCTTAGTGATTTTGGTGTATTGAAGACTTATAGGTTAAGGGACTGGTGCGTTTGTGAGTGTACACAGGTCTATAAGTCTATGAGGAGTTTGATATTTACAGAGAAAGTCGACCCCTAAAAATGAAGTTCTTCCACTGAAGACTTGGATTTCTGAAGACTTTGTGAAGACTTTGAAAGTGAAGAAATTGGTGTAATCCTGAAGACTTGGTATTCATTCGAGGAACATGCAGCGTGAAGACTTTTGTTTTTGTAGGTTCATTTTCTCTTTCTTGAGTCATAGGAAACACCGTACTGTTAAAGGGGGTCGAGGAAATACTAAGGAAAAATTTCCAAGTGATGCTCAACTCAAAATCCTACACCTACCAATCCCTTCGAGTGAAGCCATTGGAAATCTCATACAGCTCATTCATTTTCTTCAGTGACAGAGACGAAGTTCTTCTGGTCTCTGAGGAATTTGTTCTGACTGAGGAGTTCGGAATTCGCCAGTGCGGATTGCCTACACAGTGAGGAACATGATAGCCCTGAGGAATTTGATACTCAAAATTCCGACCGTTGCTGTGCTATGCGCCAACTGTCCCAAATGTCTACCCACCTAACGGTCATATCATTGAAGGGCATTTATGTCTTATCATGCCGGGCTGCTCCCTAGGCTATAAATAGCCGCTCCTACAACCACTAGCTGCTTGGCTACTCTGAGAGAAACTGACACTTGTCATCTGAGAGCATCCCATCCTCCGAGGACTTTGAGTGAAAATCATCAAGTGAGGAAAACCCCACAAACACCTACAAACCCAAAGTGATTGAGCATCACTGAAGAGATTGATCTTGCATGGATCCGACGCTTGTTACCTTTGAAGACCGTGCATCTTCCAGACGGTTAGGCGTCATGGTCTAGAGCATCCAAGAGGAAATTGTGGATCGCTGAGTGACCGAGTCTGTGAGTGACCGAGTCTATGAAGGTTTGGAAGTCACTTGAAGACTTACCACGAGTGATTGGGTGAGGTCTGTGTGACCTTAGCTCAAGGGGAATATGGTGAGGACTAAGTGTCCTGAGCTGCGTGTTCAGGACTGGGTGTCTGGGACTGTGTGTCCTCAGGTTTAAATACCTAGCCTCCCAAACCAGACGTACAACTGTCACAGCAGTTGGAACTGGTCTACCAAATCATTGTCTTCACCAAGCTACCTGGTTCCATTTCCTCAACCCTTCCATTTCATCATTTCTGTGTTGTATGCTTGTTCATATCTGTTTGAAGACTTTGACTGAAGACTTTCTCTATTTCCTCAGTTCAATTTCTTTGGTCTATTTGTCTTTATCATGTGTTATCATGTGTTTACGCTTTCTGTACTCTGTGCTTGTTTTCATTTCATCATGAAGACCATGCTCATGCACTATTATGTTTACTTCTGAGTACTTATTCCGCTGCAACTAGTTCTTCACCCAGGAATTTCCTCACCCCAAAATTCCTCAGTGAAGAATTCATAAAAATCGCCTATTCACCCCCTCTTGTCGATATAACGCACTTTCACATTTGTTGGAATCCGGGCCCGCCATCGCTTCTTCATAGTTCGAAGGTTCACCATTGTCTAACAACATGATTTCCAGGACAGGGTTGCCGTACCATTCTGGTGCGGAACATGTCCTTGTGGATCTACGAAGTTCAGTAGTAACTTGATCCGGAGTTTCATGATCATCATCATTAACTTCCTCTCTAGTCGGCGTAGGCACCACAGAAACATCTTCCTGAGCTGTGCAACTCTCTGGTTCGAGAGGCTGTACCTCGTCAAGTTCTACTTTCCTCCCACTTACTTCTTTCGAGAGAAACTCTTTCTCCAGAAAGGATCCATTCTTGGCAACAAAGATCTTGCCTTCGGATCTGAGGTAGAAGGTATACCCAATAGTTTCCTTAGGGTATCCTATGAAGACGCATTTTTCCGACTTGGGTTCGAGATTTTCAGGTTGAAGTTTCTTGACATAAGCATCTTATCCCCAAACGTTCAGAAACGACAACTTAGGTTTCTTCCCAAACCATAATTCATACGGTGTCATCTCAACTTAGGTTTCTTCCTAAACCATAATTCATACGGTGTCGTCTCCACGATCTGATCGTAAGAACTTATTTTCCTGTCACGTTGATAATCACTCTGGAATTCCTTGAACTTTTCAAAGATCTCAGACTTGTGTTTCATTAAGTAGACTGCTACCTCTTGAGCACTTGCGTTGGTTTTCCCTTGAAGAGGAAAGGGTGGTGCAGCAAAGTAGCGTAAGTATTTAACTCGGTTTTTGAGAACCAAGGTATCAATCCAGTAGAGGCTGCGCGCGAGTCCCTCGCACCTACACAAAACAAATAAATCCTCGCAACCAACGCGATAAGGGGTTGTCAATCCCTACACAAGAGTTAGATCTGATAGATATGATAAGATAATAATTTTGGCATTTTTATGATAAAGATGCAAAGTAAAATAAAAGCAATGAAAATAACTAAGTATTGGAAGATTTAATATGAAGAAGATAGACCCGGGGGCCATAGGTTTCACTAGTGGCTTCTCTCAAGAGCATAGGTATTTTACAGTGGGTGAACAAATTACTGTTGAGCAATTGACAGAATTGAGCATAGTTATGAGAATATCTAGGTATGATCATGTATATAGGCATCACGTCCAAGACAAGTAGACCGACTCCTGCCTACATCTACTACTATTACTCCACACATTGACCGCTATCCAGCATGCATCTAGAGTATTAAGTTCATAAGAACAGAGTAATGCCTTAAGTAAGATGACATGATGTAGAGGGATAAACTCATGCAATATGATGAAAACCCCATCGTGTTATCCTCGATGGCAACAATACAATACGTGCCTTGCTGTCCCTACTGTCACTGGGAAAGGACACCGCAAGATTTAACCCAAAGTTAAACACTTCTCCCATTGCAAGAAAGATCAATCTAGTAGGCCAAACCAAACTGATAATTCGAAGAGACTTGCAAAGATAACCAATCATACATAAAAGAATTCAGAGAACATTCAAATATTGTTCATAGGTAAACTTGATCATAAACCCACAATTCATTGGTCTCAACAAACACACCGCAAAAGAAGATTACATCGAATAGATCTCCACAAGAGAGGGGGAGAACTTTCTATTGAGATCCAAAAAGGGGAAGAAGCCATCTAGCTAATAACTATGGACCCGAAGGTCTGAGATAAACTACTCACACTTCATCGGAGAGGCTATGGTGTTGATGTGGAAGCCCTCCGTGATCGATGCCCCTTCTGGCGGAGCTCAGGAACAGGCCACAAGATGGGATCTCATGGATACAGAAAGTTACGGCGGTGGAATTAGGGTTTTGGCTCTGTATCTGTTCTTTGGGGGTACGTAGGTATATATAGGAGGAAGGAGTACGTCGGTGGAGCAACAGGGGGCCCA
>NC_041388.1:330819757-330863014 GCF_002162155.2 Triticum dicoccoides
GCCCCCTACCTCGTGGCCTCCGTGTTGGTTGCTTGACGTATGGTCCAAGTCTCTTGGATCTTGTTTGTTCCAAAAATCACGTTCCCGAAGGTTTCATTTTGTTTGGACTCCGTTTGATATTCCTTTTCTTCGAAACCCTAAAATAGGCAAAAAAACAATTCTGGGTTGGGCCTCCGGTTAGTAGGTTAGTCCCAAAAATAATATAAAAGTGAATAATAAAGCCCAATAATGTCCAAAATAGAAGATAATATAGCATGGAGCAATCAAAAATTATAGATATGTTGGAGACGTATGAAACATCCCCAAGCTTAATTCCTGCTCGTCCTCAAGTAGGTAAATGATAAAAACAGAATTTTGATGTGGAATGCTACTTGGCATATTTTCAATGTAATTCTTCTTAATTGTGGTATGAATATCCAGATCCGAAAGATTCAAGACAAAAGTTCAATATTGACATAAAATAATAATACTTCAAGCATAGTAACTAAGCAATTATGTCTTCTCAAAATAACATGGCCAAAGAAAGTTATCCCTACAAAATCATATAGTCTGGCTATGCTCTATCCTCACCACACAAAGTATTTAAATCATGCACAACCCCGATGACAAGCCAAGCAATTGTTTCATACTTTTGACATTCTCAAACTTTTTCAATCTTCACGCAATACATGAGCGTGAGCCATGGATATAACACTTTAGGTGGAATAGAATGGTGGTTGTGGAGGAGAGAAAAAGGGAGAAGATAGTCTCACATCAACTAGGCGTATCAACGGGCTATGGAGATGCCCATCTATAGATATCAATGTGAGTGAGTAGGGATTGCCATGCAACGGATGCACTAGACCTATAATTATATGAAAGCTCAACAAAAGGAACTAAGTGGGTGTGCATCCAACTCGCTTACTCACTAAGACCTAGGGCAATTTGAGGAAGCCCATCATTGTAATATATAAGCCAAGTTCTATAATGAAAAATTCCCACTAGTATATGAAAGTGATAACACAGGAGACTCTCTATCATGAAGATCATGGTGCTACTTTGAAGCACAAGTGTGGTAAAAGGATAGTAGCTTTGTCCCTTCTCTCTTTTTCTATCATTTTTTTATTTGTTTGGGCCTTTTCTCTCTCTTTTTTATGGCCTCTTTTTTTCGTCCGGAGTCTCATCCCGACTTGTGGGGGAATCATAGTCTCCATCATCCTTTCCTCACTGGGACAATGATCTAATAATGATGATCATCACACTTTTATTTTCTTATAACTCAAGAATTACAACTCGATACTTAGAACAAGATATGACTCTATATGAATGCCTCCGGCGGTGTACCGGGATATGCAATGACTCATGAGTGACATGTATGAAAGAATTATGAATGGTGGCTTCTCCAGAAATACAATGTCAACTACATGATCATGCAAAGCAATATGACAATGATGGAGCGTGTCATAGTAAACGGAATGGTGGAAAGTTGCATGGCAATATATCTCGGAATGGCTATGGAAATTCTATGATAGGTAGGTATGGTGGCTGTTTTGAGGAAGGTATATGGTGGGTGTATGATACCGGTGAAAGGTGCGCGGTATTAGAGAGGCTAGCAATGGTGGAAGGGTGAGAGTGCGTATGATCCATGGACTCAACATTAGTCATAAAGAACTCACATACTTATTGCAAAAATCTACAAGTTATCAAAGCAAAGTATTACGCGCATGCTCCTAGGGGGATAAATTGGTAGGAAAAGACCATCGCTCATCCCCGACCGCCACTCATAAGGAAGACAATCAATAAATAAATCATGCTCCGACTTCATCACATAACGGTTCACCATACGTGCATGCTACGGGAATCACAAACTTTAACACAAGTATTTCTCAAATTCACAACTACTCAACTAGCATGACTCTAATATCAGCATCTCCATATCTCAAAACAATTATCAAGTATCAAACTTCTCTTAGTATTCAACACACTCATAAGAGAATTTTATTATTAATCTTGTATACCTAGCATATTAGGATTGTTTAAGCAAATCACCATGCTATTTAAGACTCTCAAAATAATCTAAGGGAAGCATGAGAGATCAAAAGTTTCTATAAAACAAATCCACCACCATGCTCTAAAAGATATAAGTGAAGCACTAGAGCAAAACTATATAACTCAAAAGATATAAGTGAAGCACATAGAGTATTCTAATAATTTCCGAATAATGTGTGTCTCTATCAAAAGGTGTGTACAGAAAATATTATTGTGGAAACTAAAAAATAAAGACTCAAATCATACAAGACGCTCCAAGCAAAACACATATCATGTGGTGAATAAAAATATAGCTCCAAGTAAAGTTACCGATAGAAGTAGACGAAAGAGGGGATGCCTTCCGGGGCATCCCCAAGCTTTGGCTTTTAGGTGTCCTTAGATTATATTAGGGGTGCCATGGGCATCCCCAAGCTTAGGCTCTTGCCACTCCTTGTTCCATAATCCATCAAATCTTTACCCAAAACTTGAAAACTGCACAACACAAAACTTAAAGTAGAAAATCTTGTGAGCTCCATTAGCGAAAGAAAACAAAAGACCACTTCAAGGTACTGTAATGAACTCATTCTTTATTTATATTGGTTTTAAACCTACTGTATTCCAACTTCTTTATGGTTTATAAACTATTTTACTAGCCATAGATTCATCAAAATAAGCAAACAACACACGAAAAACAGAATCTGTCAAAAACAGAACAGTCTGTAGTAATCTGTAGCTAGCGCAAGATCTGGAACCCCAAAAATTATAAAATAAATTTATGGACGTGAGTCATTTATCTATTAATCATCTGCAAAAAGAATTAACTAAATAGCACTATCCAAATAAAAATGGCAGTAGTTCTCGTGAGCACTAAAGTTTCTGTTTTTTACAGAAAGATTAACAAGACTTTCCCCAAGTCTTCCCAACGGTTCTACTTGGCACAAACACTAATTAAACACAAAAAACACAATCAAAACAGAGTCTATATAAATTCTTTATTACTAAACATGATCAAAAAGCAAGGAATAAAAATAAAATCTTGTTGCCTCCCAACAAGCGCTATCGTAAGTGGCTCTCATAATAGATTCAGAAGGTAATTTAATTTTATTTCTAGGAAAGTGTTCCATGCCTTTCCTTAACAGAAATTGGAATCTAATATTTCCTTTCTTCATATCAATAATTGCACCAATCGTTTTAAGGAAAGGTCTACCAAGAATAATAGGACATAAAGGATTGCAATCTATGTCAAGAACAATAAAATCTACGGGCACATAATTCATATTTGCAACAATAAGAACATCATTAATTTTTCCCATAGGTTTCTTAATAGTGGAATCCGCAAGGTGAAAGTTTAGAGAGCAATCATCAAAATCATGGAAACCTAACAAATCACACAAAGTCTTTGGAATCATGGAAACACTAGCACACAAATCACACAAAGCATAGCATTCATGATCTTTAATTTTAATTTTAATAGTTGGTTCCCACTCATCATAAAGTTTTCTAGGGATAGAAACTTCCAACTCAAGTTTTTCTTCATAAGATTGCATCAAAGCATCAATGATATGTTTGTTAAAAGCTTTATTTTGACTATAAGCATGAGGAGAATTTAGCATGGATTGCAACAGGGAAATACAATATATCAAAGAGAAATTATCATAATTAAATTCCTTGAAATCGAAAATAGTAGGTTCATTAACATCAAGAGTTTTGATCTCTTCAATCCCACTTTTATCAAATTTAGCATCAAGATCTAAGAACTCCGAATTTTTGGAACGCCTTCTAGGTAAAGGTGGATCATATTCAGTCCCACCATTATCAAGATTCATATTGCAAAACAAAGATTTAATAGGGGACACATCAATAACTTTTAGATCTTCATCTTTATTATCATGGAAACTAGAAGAACATGCTCTTATAAAGGAATCTTTCTTAGCACGCATCCTAGCGGTTCTTTCTTTGCACTCATCAATGGAAATTCTCATGACTTTGAGAGACTCATTGATATCATGCTTAGGAGGAATAGATCTAAGTTTCAAAGAATCAACATCAAGAGAAATTCTATCAACGTTGCTAGCCAACTCATCAATCTTAAGCAAATTTTCTTCAATCAAAGCATTGAAATTCTTTTGCGAAGTAATAAATTCTTTAATATTAGATTCAAAATCAGAGGGCATCTTATTATAATTTCCATAAGAATTGTTGTAGAAATTATCATAATTATTAGAGGAATTACTAGGATAAGGATTAGGATTAAAGTTTCCTCTATATGCGTTGTTACCAAAATTATTCCTACCAACAAAACTCACATCCATAGATTCATTATTATTCTCAATCAAAGTAGACAATGGCATATCATTAGGATCCGAATAAACACTTTTATTAGAAAATAATTTCATAAGTTCATCCATCTTTCCACTCAAAACATTAATTTCTTCTATCGCATGCACTTTCTCATTAGTAGATCTTTTAGTGTGCCATTGAGAATAATTAACCATAATATTATATAGGAGTTTAGTAGCTTCTCCTAAAGTGATTTCCATAAAAGTGCCTCCCGCGGCCAAATCTAAAGGATTTCTAGAAGCAAAATTCAATCCGGCATAATTTTTTTGTATAATCATCCACAAATTTAAACCATGTGTTGGGCAATTACGTATCATTAATTTGATACTCTCCCAAGATTGTGCAACATGTTCATGGTCAAGTTGCTTAAAATTCATAATATCTTTTCTAAGAGAGATGATCTTAGCGGGAGGGAAATACTTAGAGATAAAAGCATCTTTGCACTTATTCCAAGAATCAATACTATTTTTAGGCAAAGACGAAAACCAAGCTTTAGCACGATCTCTAAGCGAAAAAGGAAATAGCTTAAATTTAACAATATCATTGTCCACATCTTCCTTCTTTTGCATATCACACAAATCAACAAAGCTATTTAGATGGGTAGCGGCATCTTCACTGGGAAGGCCGGAAAACAGATCTTTCATGACAAGATTCAGCAAGGCAGCATTAATTTCACAAGATTCAGCATCGGTAAGAGGAGCAATCGGAGTGCTAATAAAATCATTGTTGTTGGTATTGGTAAAGTCACACAATTTAGTGTTATCTTGAGCCATCGTGACAAGCAAGCAATCCAACACACAAGCAAACAAGAAACGGGCAAAAAGAGGCAAATAGAGAAAGAGAGAGAGGATAGAGAGAGAGAGGATGAATAAAACGGCAAGGGTGAAGTGGGGGAGAGGAAAACGAGAGGCAAATGGCAAATAATGTAATGCGGGAGATAAGGGTTTGTGATGGGTACTTGGTATGTTGACTTTTGCGTAGACCTCCCCGACAACGGTGCCAGAAATCCTTCTTGCTACCTCTTGAGCACTTGCGTTGGTTTTCCCTTGAAGAGGAAAGGGTGGTGCAGCAAAGTAGCATAAGTATTTCCCTCAGTTTTTGAGAACCAAGGTATCAATCCAGTAGGAGGATACGCACGAGTCCCTTGCACCTACACAAAACAAATGAATCCTCGCAACCAACGCGATAAGGGGTTGTCAATCCCTACACGGTTAGTTACGAGAGTGAGATATGATAGATATGATAAGGTAATATTTTTGGTATTTTTATGATAAAGATGCTGTAAGTGCATCTAGTGCCCCTTGGTGATTTTGGTGTATTGAAGACTTATAGGTTAAGGGACTAATGTGTTTTTGAGTGTACACAGGTCTATAAGTCTATGAGGAGTTTGATATTTACAGAAAAATTTGACCCCTAAAAATGAAGTTCTTTGACTGAAGACTTTGAATTTCTGAAGACTTTCTGAAGACTTTGAAAGTGAAGAAATTGGCGTGACCTTTGAAGACTTGGCATTCATTCGAGAAACATGAAGCACGAAGACTTTTGTTTTTGTAGTTTCATTTTCTCTTTCTTGAGTCATAGGAAACACCATACTGTTAAAGGGGGTCAAGGAAATACTAAGGAAAATTTTCCATGTGATGCTCAACTCAAAATCCTACACCTACCAATCCCTTCGAGTGAAGCCATTTGAAATCTCATACAGTTCAGTCATATTCTTCAGTGACAGAGACGAAGTTCTTCTGGTCTCTGAGGAATTTGTTCTGACTGAGGAGTTAGGAATTCGCCAGTGCGGATTGCCTACACAGTGAGGAACATGATAGCCCTGAGGAATTTGATACTCAAATTTCCGACCGTTGTTGTGCTCTGCGCCAGCTGTCCCAAAATATCTACCCACCTAACGGTCATATCATTGAAGGGCATTTATGTCTTATCATGTTGGGCTGCTCCCTAGGCTATAAATAGCCGCCCCCTACAACCACTAGCTGGTTGGCTGCTCCGAGAGAAACTGACACTTGTCATTTGAGAGCATCCCATCCTCCGAGGACTTTGAGCGAAAATCATCAAGTGAGGAAAACCCAAACCCAAACACCTACAAACCCCAAGAGATTGAGCATCACTGAAGAGATTGATCCTGCATGGATCCAATGCTTGTTACCTTTGAAGACTGTGCTTCTTCCAGACGGTTAGGCATCAAGGTCTAAAGCATCCAAGAGGAATTGTGGATCACCGAGTGACCAAGTTTGTGAAGGTTCGGAAGTCACCTGAAGACTTACCATGAGTGATTGGGTGAGGTCTGTGTGACCTTAGCTCAAGGAGAATACGGTGAGGACTGTGTGTCCGGGACTGTGTGTCCTCAGGTTTAAATACCTAGCCATTCCAACCAGATGTACAACTGAGACATTAGTTGGAACTGGTCTACCAAATCATTGTCTTCACCAAGCTCGCTGGTTCTATTTCCTCAACTCTTTCATTTCCTCATAACTGTGTCGAGTGCTTGTTCGTATCTATGTTTGAAGACTTTGACTGAAGACTTTCTCAATTTCCTCAGTTCAATTTCTTTAGTTTGTTTGTCTTCATCCTGTGTTATCCTGTGTTTACGCTTTTTGTACTCTGTGCTTGTCTTCATTTCATCATGATGGCTATGCTTGTGTTCTATTATGTTTACTTTTGAGTACTTATTCCGCTGCTAGTAGTTCTTCGCTAAGGAATTTCCTCACCTGCAAATTCCTCAGTGAAGAATTCATAAAAATCACCTATTCACCCCCCTCTAGTCGATATAACGCACTTTCAATTGGTATCAGAGCAAGGTACTCCCTTGTTCTGTGTAATTTTGGTTTAACCGCCTGGAGTTTTAGTTATGTCGACCACACGAATGAAGACTGTGTCATGCCCCATCTTTAACGGTCACGAGTATCCCAAGTGGAAGGCCATGATGAAGAAGCGCCTCATGGCGATGAACAACAAGCTGTTGACCTTCACTGAGATTGGTCTGACCAATATGTGCAAGATGGTGAAAGCTGATGACATTCGCAAGTACACTCTTCTCAACCTCACGGCGAAGGATGTCATCTGCTCCTGTCTGTCTCAAAATCAGTTCAGGAATATCATGCATCTCGATCATGCGAAGCTTATCTGGGACTGTCTCTCTGAGGTCTTTGAAGGTCATCGAACCCGTCATGATCCTTGGTTTGAGGACTTCAAGGAATCTCTCAAAGCGATGACATTCGAATCAGAATCATCATCTTCTGCATCATGCCTTATGGCAAAAGATGCTAAGGTAACTGAATGCTATCTATCTGAATCCAGTGATGATGAATTTGGTGATGAATTTGGACCCAACTATGTCAAACTTGCTTCCCTTGCCACTAAACAACAAAGAGCTTTGGAAAAAGTTCAATACATGCTAAATAAGAGTGATGATATGTTGGGAGAAGAAATGGATCAGTCCAAAGCTTTGGCTGAGAGTCTTCAGAGGCTTCAGTCTAAGTTTGACACCCTTCAAGGTCATCGTAACACTCTCTTATCTGATCATGAGAAGCTTTCATATGAATTTCTTCAAAGAAATCAAGATCTTGAAAAGCTAAGAGTGAGTTATGAAGATCTTCAGAAGGAGCGTGATTCATTACTTGCTCAACAAATCAGCGCTTCTCAGGAAGAATTTGTTCCTCCATGCTTGAAGTGCATTGAACGTGAATCTGCTAATTCTTCACCTAAATGTTCAAATGCTGCTAATGTTTCAAATTCTTCACCTGCCTCTGCTATCACTAATTCCTCATCTGAGGACATTGCTAGTATCACTGAAGATGCAGGGCTGAAGGAATTGTACATGACAGGCATGTACAAAAGCCTCAAAGGGCATCAGACTCTTTGTGATGTGTTTAAAAAGCAGATCCTCAACAGGAACCCTAGGAAAGAGGGTATTTCCTTTGAGAGGAAACTCAATGCTGATGGTACATATTGGAAGCCTGAGCAGTACCCCAAAACCTCATGGGTTGCTTCAAAGGGACCTCCAGTTGATCCATCTAACTTATCTGGCTTTGCATGTGAATCTCCTCATTCTGATGATGAGTCATTTGACTCCAACTATAAACTATTCAAAAATCAGCATGGTGAAATATTTGCTAGATATATTGGCACTAACTGCAGGAACGGTCCTCCTATGAAGAAAATCTGGGTTCCCAAAAGGTGCCTTGAAAGTCTTCAGGTGAATGTCCTCAGGACACCACCTGTGAAGAATAGGAACCCCAGATCAAATTCTTCATATGGTCCAAATTCCTCAAAAGGATCAAAGTCCTCATATGAATATCATCGTGCTAACAACTCTGTTTCACAGGGAAGAGCTAAGGGCTATGAATATGAGCATTATTCTTCTAATTATTATGTTCATAAGTCCTCGAAGAATTTCTCTGCTTATTCATATGCTTATCCTAACCCCTCTTATGTGAAACGAAATGGACTGGCTTCTATGCCACCTTTCTCATATGAAGCTCGCAGAGTGATGAACTCTTTGCCACCCCTTTAGATGTGGGTGGTGAAGAAAAAGAACTAATCTCTTCTGCAGGTTCAGGCCTCCAGACGTACGTAATTGTCTGAAGAATTTGCTAGAGACCTGAATGTGCCTGAAAGGACGCAGGCTAATCATGAAGAAATGAACTTTCATTTCTCACGTCCTCATACTGCTTTATCTGTTCTCTTGCTTGATGAAATTGATCTGATGAATTGATGTCATATTCTTCACTGATGAAGTATATGAGTTCGTAAGTTGCACTAATTCATCTACAGGATGATCAACCCAAAGCCACTGAGTGGGTCCTCGATAGTGGATGTACAAATCACATGACTGGTGACAAGAATCTATTGATGGATGCTCCCTTATCACCATCACATCTGAAGCATATCATCTTTGCCGACAAAGGCAAAAGTCAGGTATTGGGTCTAGGTAAGGTTGCGATCACAAAGGATCGACACATGGACAAAGTCATGCTTGTCGAGTCCTTAGGATACAATCTCATGTCTGTCTCAATGCTTTGCGATCTTGATATGGTAGTTATCTTTGGCAAGTACCGTTGTGTTGTGGTTATGGAAGCTGACAATTCCAAAGTCTTCGAAGGATTTAGGAGAGGAGACCTGTATATTGTTGATTTCTCTACGGGACCGCAACCAGCCGTGTGTCTACTTGCAAAAGCTTCAGAAGGCTGGCTCTGGCGTCATGCAGGCATGAGGAATTTGCACACGCTTGCGAAGAAGAAGCATGTCATTGACATCGAGAATGTCAAATTCCTCAAGGATCACTTATGCGGAGCATGTGAAGCTGGGAAGATGACAAAGGCTAAGCATCCAGCGAAGACTATCATGACCACCACTCGTCCATTTGAATTGCTTCACATGGATCTCTTCAGTCCTAACCATTATTCTGCAGTCTCAAATGATGCATCTCAATATGGCTTTGTTATTGTTGATGATTACTCTCGATACACATGGGTACACATTGTTACTTACAAACATGAAGTGCAGGAAGTCTTCAAACGATTTTCCTCGAGGGCTTCAACCAACTGTGGTGTGAAGATCAAGCACATCAGAAGTGACAATGGAACTGAGTTCAAGAATTATGGTCTTGATGACTATCTTGATGAACTTGGTATTACTCATGAGTTATCTGCTCCTTATACTCCTCAGCAGAATGGCGTTGTGGAGCGCAAGAACAGGACTCTTGCTGAGATGGCTCGCACTATGCTTGATGAATACAAAACGCCTCGTCATTTCTGGATTGAGGCAATTGATACTGCGTGCCACATCATCAACAGAGTATATCTTCACAAATTCTTCAAGAAGACTGCCTATGAACTCCTCACTGCTAAGAAACCCAATGTAAGTTATTTCAAAGTCTCCGGTGCTAAATGTTGGATTAGAGATCCTCATCACAACTCAAAATTTGCACCGAAAGCACATGAAGGTTTTATGCTTGGTTACGGATAGGACTCGCACACCTACAGAGTTTTCAACAACGTTCTTCACAAGGTTGTTGAAACTGTAGATGTGCGATTCGATGAAACTAATGGCTCGCAAAGAGAACACCTACCTTCTGTGATAGATGAACCAGCACCTGGGGAAACTATCAAGTTCAAGGCTACTGAGTATGTCATTCCTACTGAAGAATCTGCTGAAGAATTCATTCCAGAACATGAAGAATGTCGAGCTAATGCACCTGAAGAAAATGGTGCTGAAGAAAATGCTGATCAAATTCCTCAACGACAACCAGCTCATCCTCGCGTTGCAAAAGAAGTGCAAGTTGAAAAGATCATCAATGACATTAAAGCATCAGGTCCTCTCACACGCTCAAAAGCTTCACATTTATCTAACTTTTGTGGGCACTATGCTTTTGTCTCTATCATAGAGCCCACTAAGGTAGATGAAGCATTTCTGGAGCCTGAGTGGATTCAGGCCATGCAAGAAGAATTACATCAGTTTGAGCTCAACAATGTCTGGGAACTGATCAAACGTCCAGATCCTCGCAAGCACAATATCATTGGAACAAAATGGATCTATCGCAACAAGCAAGACAAAAATGGCCTGTGGTAAGGAATAAGGCACGACTTGTAGCTCAAGGCTACACACAGGTTGAAGGAATTGATTTTGATGAAACTTTTGCACCTGTTGCTAGACTTGAGGCTATTCGCACATTACTTGCTTATGCTAACCATCATGATATCACTCTATATCAAATGGATGTGAAAAGTACATTCCTCAATGGTAAGCTTGAGGAAGAAGTATATGTTGCTCAACCCCCAGGTTTTGAAGATACAAAGCATTCTAGCAAAGTCTTCAGACTCAATAAGGCCCTCTATGGCCTCAAGCAGGCCCCATGGGCGTGTGATGAATTTGCCTATATGATGAGTGAAGAATATCAAATGTCTATGATGGGAGAATTGAAATTCTTAGGTCTTTAAATTCGTCAACAACGCAATGGCATATTCATATCTCAGGAGAAATACCTCAAGGATGTACTGAGGAAATTCGGCATGCAAGATTGCAAAGGCGTCAAAATTCCTATGCCCACAAATGGCCATCTGTGCACTAATGAAAATGGTATCGACTTCGATCATAAGGTATACCGCTCCAGGATTGGTTCTTTATTGTACTTATGTGCATCTAGGCCAGATATTATGCTTAGTGTTTGCATGTGTGCCTGATTTCAAGCTACACCGAAGGAATCACACCATAAGGCTGTGAAGCATATTCTTCAATATCTAGCTCACACACCAACACTTGGATTATGGTACCCCAAGGGCTCGGCTTTTGATCTCATTGGATATTCTGACTCTGACTATGCTGGTGATCATGTGGACCGCAAGTCAACATCTGGTACATGTCATTTCCTCGGACGATCTTTGGTCTGTTGGTCCTCGAAGAAACAGAACTGCGTATCACTATCTACTGCTGAAGCTGAGTACATTGCCGCTGGTTCTTGAGTATGAGTTTTATTCCGATATGCTGGTTACCTCGGGAGTATGAAGGAATGAATTTATATTGGACTTGAAGGAGGTGTAATGTTGGAATATGGAACAATAATAACTCGAAGGATGAGTTATAGCTGTACCCGCATTGAAGTGGGTCCATAACCCACAGGCCCAGGAGTTAATAAGAAGCAAGCACACTCTTCATGCTCGGAAGCTTACCTGTGCAACCGCAAGTCACTATGGGCTCTGGCTTGGTTGACCTTAGTGGTGACTCTGGTTGGGATGGTGCTAGCAGATGTAGAACTATGGTAGGATTGGATGAGCACCGGACAGTGGTCAGAGGAACTCTTCGGAAGACCATGTTTTGGTCATCTTGTTCTCAAACACCCTGAAGTGCGAGAATGTAAAGAGAGGGATCAAATCTTGCGGGTAAAGTGTACAAACCTCTGCAGAGGGTTTAAACCTAATCGATTAGCCGTGTCCCCGGTTACGGACAAATTGAGCCTCTGGACTTGGATCTATCTCTGAACTCTCAACACCAGACTGATAACATAATTGTGGGCAATTTATGATGATTTTGGACTATGAGACATCTGTTGGCGGAACCATGTCATGATAGGAAATTCTGTAGTACAGACTCCTGATATTCCTTTGATGTAGGGAAAATAAAACCAGCTTTTACGCAAACAAAACTCAATTACAGAGCCACAAAGCCACACTGCATATTGTATAGTTTATCATCTGTTTTCTCTTATTATGATCTTGCCGGTACATTCAATGTACTGACCTACACGGCTGCAACGTATCATGTTGCAGATATTTCCTCGACGAGTAAGAGTTACAATATAGGGTTATGGTCTACACTCAACCTGCCGATGGCATTGATGGGACTCCACACCCAATTGATTGTTTCCGCTGAGACTTATGAGGTATATATATATATATATATATATATATATATATATATATATATATATATATATATATATATATATAAGTTTTTATGTTATTTATACATGTGATTGCACTTTGATATATACATTGATGTACTGTGTGTGCTAGCATATCGATCCAGGGATGGCACGGATACACAGAGGCTTGACCGTCTGAGGTCAGGTCGCTACAATGATAAATGTTTATTATTCATGCTAGAATTGTATTAACCGGAAACTTAGTACATGTGTGAATACATAGACAAAACAGAGTGTCCCTAGTATGCATCTACTTGACTAGCTCGTTAATCAAAGACGGTTAAGTTTCCTGACCATAGACATGTGTTTTCATTTAATGAATGGGATCACATCATTAGAGAACAATGTGATGGACAAGACTCATCCGTTAGCTTAGCATAATGATCGTTTAGTTTTATTGTTATTGCTTTCCTCATGATTTATACATATTCCTCTAACTATGAGATTATGAAACTCCCGAATACCAGAGGAACACTTTGTGTGCTATCAAATGTCACAACATAAATGGGTGATTATAAAGATGCTCTACAGGTGTCTCAGATGGTGTTTGTTGACTTGGCATAGATCGAGATTAGGATTTGTCACTCCGTGTATCGGAGAGGTATCTCTGGGCCCTCTCGGTAATGCTCATCACTATAAGCCTTGCAAGCAATGTGACTAATGAGTTAGTTGCGGGATGATGCATTACAGAACGAGTAAAGAGACTTGCTAGTAACGATATTGAACTAGGTATAATGATACCGATGATTGAATCTCGGGCAAGTAACATACCGATGAGAAAGGGAGTAACATATGTTGTTATGCTGTTTGACCAATAAAGATCTTCGTAGAATATGTAGGAGCCAATATGAGCATCTAGGTTCCGCTATTGGTTATTGACCGGAGATGTGTCTCGGTCATGTCTACATAGTTCTCGAACCCGTAGGGTCCGCACGCTTAACGTTCGATGACGATTTATATTATGAGTTATGTGATTTATGACCGAACTTTGTTCGGAGTCCTGGATGAGATCACGGACATGACGAGGAGTCTCGAAATGGTCGAGAGGTGAAGATCGATCTATTGGAAGGCTATATTCGGACATCGAAAAAGTTCCGAGTGATTCGGGTATTTTTCGGAGTACCGGAGAGATACGGGAATTCGCCGGGGGAAGTTAATGGGCCTTATTGGGCTTTAGTGGAGAGAGGGAAGAAGGGCCATGAGGTGGCGTGCACCTGCCCCCTTCCCAAACTGAATTGTATAAGGGGTGGGGGCGCGGCCTCCCCATTCCTTCTCCCTCTCCCTTCTTTCCTTCTTTCCTACTCCGAAAAGGAAAGGGAATCCTACTAGGACTTGGGAGTCCTAGCAGGACTCCCTACACTTGGAGTGCCCCTAGGAGGGCCGGCCTCTCTCCCTCCCTCCTTTATATACGTGGGCAGGGGGCACCCCAAAGGCACTCCAAGATTTGTCTTAGCTGTGAGCGGTGCCCCCCTCCACGGTTACACACCTCGGTCATATCGTCATAGTGCTTAGGCGAAGCCCTGCGCCGGTACCTTCATCATCATCGTCGCCACGCCGTCGTGCTGAAGGAACTCTCCCTCGTCCTCAACTGGATCAAGAGATCGAGGGACGTCATCGATCTGAACGTGTGCTGAACACGGAGGTGCCGTACATTCGGTGCTAGGATCGGTTGAATCGCGAAGACATTCGACTACATCAACCGCGTTACCAAACGCTTCTGCTTTCGGTCTACGAGGGTACATGGACACACTCTCCCCGCTCATTTCTATGCATCTCCTATATAGATCTTGCATGATCGTAGGTTAAATTTTAAGTACTGCGTTCCCCAACAGTGGCATCCGAGCAAGGTCTATGCGTAGATGTTATATGCACGAGTAGAACACAATGAGTTGTGGGCGATAATAGTCATACTGCTTAGCACCAACGTCTTACTTTGATTCGGCAGTATTGTTGGATGAAGCATCCTGGACCAACATTACATGACCGCGTTCATGAGACTGGTTCTACCGACGTGCTTTGCACGCAGGTGACTGGCGGGTGTCTGTTTCTCCAACTTTAGTTGAATCGAGTTTCACTACGCCCGGTCCTTGTTGAAGGTTAAAACAACACACTTGACGAAAAATCATTGTGGTTTTGATGCGTAGGTAAGAACGGTTCTTGCTAGAAGCCCGTAGCAGCCACGTAAAACTTGCAACAACAAAGTAGAAGACGTCTAACTTGTTTTTGCAGGGCATGTTGTGATGTGATATGGTCAAGACGTGATGGGATATAAATTTTTGTATGAGATGATCATGTTTTGTTAAAGTTATCGGCAACTGGCAGAAGCCTTATGGTTGTCTCTTTATTGCATAAGATGCAAGCGCCATATAATTGCTTTACTTTATCGCTATGCGATATCAATAGTTGCAAAAGCAATAGTTGGTGAGACGACCATGTGACGACACGTTGATAGAGATCAAGATGATGGAGATCATGGTGTCATGCCGGTGACGATGGAGATCATGATGGTGCTTTGTAGATGGAGATCAAAGGCACAAGATGATGATGGCCATATCATGTATTTTGATTGCATGTGATGTTTATCCTTTATGCATCTTATTTTGCTTAGTACAGCGGTAGCATTATAAGATGATCCCTCACTAAATTTCAAGGTATAAGTGTTCTCCCTGAGTATGCAGCGTTGCAACAGTTCGTCGTGCAGAGACACCATGTGATGATCAGGTGTGATAAGCTCTACGTTCACATACAACGGGTGCAAGCCAGTTTTTCACACGCGGAATACTCGGGTTAAACTTGACAAGCCTAGCATATGCAGATATGGCCTCGGAACACTGAGGCCGAAAGGTCGAACGTGAATCATGTAGTAGATATGATCAACATAGAGATGTTCACCATTGAAAACTACTCCATCTCACGTGATGATCGGACATGGTTTAGTTGATATGGATCACGTGATCATTTAGATGACTAGAGGGATGTCTATCTAAGTGGGAGTTCTTTCTTAAGTAATATGATTAATTGAACTTTAATTTATCATGAACTTAGTCCTGTTAGTATTTGCAAATTATGTTGTAGATCAATAGCTCATGTTATAGCTCCCCGTTTATTTTTTGATATGTTCCTAGAGAAAAATAAGTTGAAAGATGATAGTAGCAATGATGCGGACTGGATCCGTGATCTGAGGATTATCCTCATTGTTGCAAATAAGAATTATGTCCTTGATGCACCGCTAGGTGACGGACCTATTGCAGGAGCAGATGCAGATGTTATGAATGTTTGACAAGCTCGGTATGATGACTACTTGATAGTTTAGTGCGCCATGCTTTACGACTTAGAACCGGGACTTCAAAAACGTTTTGAACGCCATGGAGCATATAAGATGTTCCAAGAGCTGCAATTGGTATTTCGGACTCATGCCCGAGTCGAGAGGTATGAGACCTCTGACAAGTACTTTGCTTACAAGATGGAGGAGAATAGCTCAACCAATAAGCATGTGCTCAGAATGTCTGAGTACTACAATCGTTTGAATCAAGTGGGAGATAATCTTCCAGATAAGATAGTGATTGATAGAGTTCTCTAGTCACTATCACCAAGTTACTGGAACTTCGTGATGAACTATATAATATGCAAGGGATGACAAAAAAGATTCTCGGGCTCTTCGCGATGCTAAAATTGACGAAGGTAGAAATCAATAAAGAGCATCAAGTGTTGATGGTTAACAAGACCACTAGTTTCAAGGAAAAGGGGCAAAGTAAAAGAAAGGGAACTTCAGCAAAGAATGGCAGGCAAGTTGCCACTCCCGTGAAGAAACCCAAAGCTAGACCTAAGCCTGAAACTGAGTGCTTATACTGCAAAGGAAATGGTCACTGGAAGTGGAACTGCCCCAGATACTTGGCGGATAAGAAGGATGGCAAAGTGAACAAAGGTATATTTGATATACATGTTATTGATGTGTATTTTACTAGTGTTCATAGTAACCCCTGGGTATTTGATACCAGTTCAGTTGCTAAGATTAGTAACTCGAAATAGGAGTTGCAAAATGAACAGAGACTAGTTAAGGGTGAGGTGACGATGTGTGTTAGAAATGATTCCAAGGTTGATAAGATCACCATCGCACACTCCCTCTATCTTTGGGATTAGTGTTGGACCTAAATAAATGTTATTTAGTGTTTGCATTGAGCATGAATATGATTGGATCATGTTTATTGCGATACAGTTATTCATTTAAGTCGGAGAATAATTGTTGTTCTGTTTACATGAATAAAACCTTCTATGGTCATACACCCAATGTAAATGGTTTATTGAATCTTGATCGTAGTGATACACATATTCATAATATTGATGCCAAAAGATGCAAAGTTAATAATGATAGTGCAACATATTTGTGGCACTGTCGTTTTGATCATATTGGTGTAAAGCGCATGAAGAAACTCCATGCAGATGGGCTTTTAGAATCACTTGATTATGAATCATTTGATACTTGCGAACCATGCCTCATGGGCAAGATGACTGAAACTACGTTCTCCGGAACAATGTAGCGAACCACTGACTTATTGGAAATAATACATACTGATGTATGCGGTCCAATGAGTGTTGAGGCTCGTGGCGAGTATCATTATTTTCTTACCTTCACAGATGATTTGAGCAGATATGGGTATATCTACTTAATGAAACACAAGTCTGAAACATTTGAAAAGTTAAAAGAATTTCAGAGTGAAGTGGAGAATCATCATAACAAGAAAATAAAGTTTCTGTGATCTGATCGCAGAGGCAAATACTTGATTTACGAGTTTGGCCTTCATTTAAAACAATGTGGAATAGTTTCACAACTCATGCCACCTGGAACACCATGGCATAATGGTGTGTCCGAACATCGTAACCGTACTATATTGGATATGGTGCAATCTATGATGTCTGTTACCGATTGACCACTATCATTTTGGGTTATGCATTAGAGACATCTGCATTCACGTTAAATAGGGCACCATCTAAATCCATTGAGACGACACCGTATGAACTATGGTTTGGCAAGAAACCTAAGTTGTCGTTTTTTAAAGTTTGATGTTGTGATGCTTATGTGAAAAAGCTTCAGCCTGATATGCTCAAACCCAAATCGGAGAAGTGCGTCTTTATAGGATACCCAAAAGAAATTGTTGGGTACACCTTCTATCACAGATCCGAAGGCAAGATATTTGTTGCTAAGAATGGATCCTTTGTAGAGAAGGAGTTTTGATACGTCCATTTTGCATCATGCTTTTATATCGATATTTATTGCATTATGGGCTATTATTACACATTATGTCACAATACTTATGCCTATTCTCTCTTATTTAACAAGGTTTACATAAAAGGGAGAATGTCGGCAGCTGGGATTCTGGGCTGGAAAAGGAGAAAATATTAGAGACCTATTCTGCACAGTTGCAAAAGTCCTGAAACTTCACGGAAGTCATTTTCAGAATATATAAAAAATAATGAGCGCAAGAAGTTCCAGAGGGGGCCACACCCTGCCCACAAGGGTGGGGGCGCGCCCTACCCCCATGGGCGCCCCCCTGCCTCATGGGCCCCCTGGTGGCCCTCCGATGCCCATCTTCTGCTATATGGAGTCTTTCGATGAGGAAAAAATCAGAAGCAAGCTTTCGGTACGAGACTCCACCGCCAGAAGGCGGAACCTTGGCAGAACCAATTTAGGGCTCCGACGGAGCTGTTCTGCCGGGGAAAATTCCCTCCGGGAGGGGGAAATCATCGTCATCGTCATCACCAACGCTCCTCTCATCGGGAGAGGGCAATCTCCACCAACATATTCACCAACACCATCTCCTCTCAAACCCTAGTTCATCTCTTGTATCCAATTCTTTTCTCCAAGTCTAGGATTGGTACCTGTGGGTTGCTAGTAGTGTTGATTACTCCTTGTAGTTGATGCTAGTTGGTTTATTTGGTGGAAGATCATATGTTCAGATCCTATATGCATATTAATACCCCTCTGATTATGAACATGAATATGCTTTGTGAGTAGTTACGTTTGTTCCTGAGGACATGGGAGAAGTCTTGCTATTAGTAGTCATGTGAATTTGGTATTCGTTCGATATTTTGATGAGATGTATGTTGTCTCTCCTCTAGTGGTGTTATGTGAACGTCGACTACATGACACTTCACCATTATTCGGGCCTAGAGGAAGGCATTGGGAAGTAATAAGTAGATGATGGGTTTCTAGAATGATAGAAGCTTAAATCCTAGTTTATGTGTTGCTTCGTAAGGGGCTGATTTGGATCCATATGTTTCATGCTATGGTTAGGTTTACCTTAATACTTTTGTTGTAGTTGCGGATGCTTGCAATAGAGGTTAATCATAAGTGGGGCTTGTCCAAGTAAGGGCAGTACCCAAGCACCGGTCCACCCACATATCAAATTATCAAAGTACCGAACACGAATCATATGAATGTGATGAAAACTAGCTTGATGATAATTCCCATGTGTCCTCGGGAGCGCTTCTCTCTATATAAGAATTTATCCAGGCTTGTCCTTTGCTACAAAAAGGATTGGTCCACCTTGCTGCACTTTATTTACTTTTGTTACTTGTTGCTCGTTATCAATTATCTTATCACAAAACTATCTGTTACCTATAATTTCAGTGCTTGCAGAGAATACCTTGCTGAAAACCGCTCATTATTTCCTTCTGCTCCTCGTTGGGTTCGACACTCTTACTTATCGAAAGGACTACGATAGATCCCCTATACTTGTGGGTCATCAAGACTCTTTTCTGGCACCGTTGCCCGGGAGTGAAGCGCCTTTGGTAGGTGGAATTTGGTAAGAAAAAATTTATATAGTGTGCTGAAATTTACTGTCACTTATTACTATGGAAAGTAATCCTGTGAGGGGCTTGTTCGGGGTATCTTCACCCCGACCAGTAGAGCAAAGAGTTGCTCCTCAACCTATTGAACCTACTGAAAATGAAAATGTCTACTTTGAGATTCCTTCGGGTATAGAAAAACTGCTAGCTAATCCTTTTGCAGGAGACGGAGCAATGCATCCTGATGAGCACCTAATATATGTGGATGAAGTCTGTGGATTATTTAAGCTTGTAGGTGTACCCGATGATGTTATTAAGAAGAAGGTCTTCCCTTTATCTTTGAAGGGAGATGCATTGACATGGTATAGGCTATGTGATGATATGGGATCATGGAACTACAAATGATTGAAATTGGAATTTCATCAGAAGTTTTATCCTATGCATCTTGTTCATCGTGATCGTAATTATATATATAATTTTTGGCCTAGCGAAGGAGAAATCATCGCTCAAGCTTGGGGGAGGCTTAAATCAATGTTATATTCATGCCCCAATCATGAGCTTCCAAGAGAAATAATTATTCAAAATTTATATGCTCAGCTTTCTGATAATAATCGCACCATGCTCGATACTTCTTGTGCTGGCTCTTTTATGATGAAGACTATTGAATTCAAATTTGATTTATTGGAAAGAATTAAATGCATCTCTGAAGATTGGGACCTCGACGAAGGTAAGGAGTCAGGTATGACACCTAAGTTTGATTGTGTTAAATCATTTATGGATACTGATGTTTTCCGTAAATTTAGCACTAAATGGACTTGACTCTGAAATAGTAGCTTCTTTCTGTGAATCTTTTGCTACTCATGTTGATCTCCCTAGGGAGAAGTGGTTTAAATATCATCCTCCCATAGAAGTAAAAGTAGCTGCACCTATTAAAGTTGAAGAAAAGACCGTCACTTATAATGATCTTATTGTTCCTACTGCTTATGTTGAGAAACCACCTTTTCCTGTTAGGATAAAAGATCATGCTAAAGCTTTAATTGTGGTTCGTAAAAGCAATATTAGAACCTATACACCTCCTGAGAAAATTAAAGTTGAACCTAATATTGCTATTGTTAAAGATCTCCTGTCTGATAATATTGATGGGCATGTTATTCATTTCTGTGATGAAACTGCTAGAATTGCTAAACCTTGTGCTAAAGATAAACCTAGACATGTAGTAGGCATGCATGTTATCTGTGTTAAAATAGGAGATCATTGTTATCATGGCTTGTGTGATATGGGTGCTAGTGCTAGTGCAATACCTCTTGACTTATACAAAGAAATTATGCATGATATTGCACCTGCTGAGTTAGAAGATATAGATGTCACAATTAAACTTGCCAATAGAGACACTATTTCACCAATGGGAATTGTTAGAGATGTTGAAGTCTTGTGTGGGAAAACTAAATATCCTGCTAATTTTCTAGTTCTTGGTTCCCCACAAGATAGCTTTTGTCCCAATATATTTGGTAGACCCTTCTTGAACACAGTTAATGCTAAGATAGATTGCAAAAGGATGTTGTTACTATTGGTTTAGGTGATATATATCATGAGTTTAATTTCTCTAAATTTCGTACACAACGCCGTGAAGAAGAATTGCCTAGTAAAGATGAAATTATTGGTCTTGCTTCTATTGTCGTGCCTCCTAGTGATCCTTTAGAACAGTACATGCTAGACCATGAAAATGATATGTTTATGAATGAAAGAAGGGAAATAGATGAAGTATTCTTTAAACAGGAACCCATCCTGAAACACAATTTGCCTGTCGAAATCCTAGGGGATCCTCCTCCACCCAAGGGTGATCCCGTGTTTGAGCTCAAACCGTTACCTGATACTCTTAAATATGCTTATCTTGGTGAGAAAAAGATATATCCTGTTACTATTAGTGCTAACCTTTCAGAGCATGAAGAAGAGAGATTATTGAAAACTCTGAAGAAGCACTGTGCTGCTATTGGACATACTCTCGATGATCTTAAAGGCATTAGTCCCACACTATGTCAACACAAAATAAATTTGGAGAAAGATGCCAAACCAGTTCGTGATCACCAACGACGGCTGAATCCTAAAATGAAAGAAGTGGTAAGAAAGGAAATACTAAAGCTCCTTGATGCAGGTATAATTTATCCCGTTGCTGATAGTCAGTGGGTAAGTCATGTCCATTGTGTCCCTAAAAAGGGAGGTATTACTGTCGTTCCTAATGATAAAGATGAATTGATTCCTCAAAGAATTATTACAGGTTATAGGATGGTAATTGATTTCCGCAAATTAAATAAGGCTACTAAAAAGGATCATTACCCCTTACCTTTTATTGATCAAATGCTAGAAATATTATCCAAACATACACATTTTTGCTTTCTAGATGGTTATTCTGGTTTCTCTCAAATGCCTGTGTCAGCTGATGATCAATCTAAGACCACTTTTACTTGCCCGTTCGGTACTTTTGCTTATAGACGTATGCCTTTTGGTTTATGTAATGCACCTGCTACCTTCCAAAGAAGCATGATGGCTATATTCTCTGACTTTTGTGAAAAGATTTGTGAGGTTTTCATGGATGATTTCTCCGTCTATGGGTCCTCTTTGATGATTGCTTAAGCAACCTTGATCGAGTTTTGCAGAGATGTGAAGAAACTAACCTTGTCTTGAATTGGGAGAAGTGCCACTTTATGGTTAATGAAGGTATTGTCTTGGGGCACAAAATTTCTGAAAGAGGTATTGAAGTTGATAAAGCTACGGTTGATGCTATTGAAAATATGCCATGTCCCAAGGACATCAAAGGTATAAGAAGTTTCCTTGGTCACGCAGGTTTTTATAGGAGGTTCATTAAGGACTTCTCAAAAATTTCTCGGCCTTTGACTAATTTATTACAAAAAGATATACCATCTGTTTTTGATGATGATTGCGTAGAAGCATTTGAAATACTTAAGAAAGCATTGATCTCCGCACCTATTGTTCAGCCACCTGATTGGAATTTACCCTTTGAAATTATGTGTGATGCAAGTGATTATGCTGTAGGTGTTGTTCTAGGGAAAATAGTCGATAAGAAATTAAATGTTATTCAATATGCTAGTAAAACTCTAGACAATGCCTAGAGAAATTATGCTACTACTGAAAAAGAATTCTTAGCAGTTGTAATTGCTTGTGATAAGTTCAGACCTTATATTGTTGATTCTAAAGTAACTATTCACATGGATCATGCTGCTATTAAATATCTTATGGAAAAGAAAGATGCTAAACCTAGACTCATTAGATGGGTTCTCTTGCTACAAGAATTTGATTTGCATATTAAGGGAGCTGAGAACCCCGTTGCAGACAACTTGTCTAGGCTAGAGAATGTTCATGATGACCCACTACCTATTGATGATAGTTTTCCTGATGGACAATTAAATGCCATAAATGCTTCTCGTGCTGCTCCATGGTATGCTGATTATGCTAATTACATTCTTGCTAAGTTTATACCACCTAGTTTTGAAGGAAATATGCCCTAGGGGCAATAATAGAGTTATTATTTATTTCCTTATATCATGATAAATGTTTATTATTCATGCTAGAATTGTATTAACCGGAAACATAATACATGTGTGAATACATAGACAAACAGTATGTCACTAGTATGCCTCTATTTGACTAGCTCATTGATCAGAGATTGTTAAGTTTCCTAACCATAGACAAAGAGTTGTCATTTGATTAATGATATCACATCATTAGGAGAATGATGTGATTGACTTGACCCATTCCGTTAGCTTAACACTTGATTGTTTAGTTTGTTGCTATTGCTTTCTTCATGACTTATACATGTTCTTATGACTATGAGATTATGCAACTCCCGTTTACCGGAGGAACACTTTGTGTGCTACCAAACGTCACAACGTAACTGGGTGATTATAAAGGTGCTCTACAGGTGTCTCCGAAGGTACTTGTTGGGTTGGCGTATTTCGAGATTAGGATTTATCACTCCGATTGTCGGAGAGGTATCTCTGGGCCCACTCGGTAATGCACATCACTATAAGCCTTGCAAGCATTGCAACTAATGAGTTAGTTGTGGGATGATGTGTTACGGAACGAGTAAAGAGACTTGTCGGTAACGAGATTGAACTAGGTATTGAGATACCGACGATCGAATCTCGGGCAAGTAACATACCGATGACAAAGGGAACAACGTATGTTGTTATGCGGTCTGACCGATAAAGATCTTCATAGAATATGTAGGATCCAATATGAGCATCCAGGTTCCGCTCTTGGTTATTGACCGGAGACGTGTCTCGGTCATGTCTACATAGTTCTCGAACCCGTAGGGTCCGCACGCTTAACGCTACGATGAAAGTTATATTATGAGTTTTATGTTTTGATGTACCAAAGGTTGTTCGGAGTCCCAGATGTGATCACGGACATGACGAGGAGTCTCGAAATGGTCGAGACATGAAGATTGATATATTGGAAGCCTATGTTTGGATATCGGAAGTGTTCCGGGTGAAATCGGGATTTTACGGAGTACCGGGGGGTTACCGGAACCCCCCGGGGGCTTAATGGGCCTACATGGGCCTTAGTGGAAAAGGAGGGAAGCAAGGGAAGTGTGGGGCGCCCCCCGAAGGCCCAAACCGAATTGGTTTAGGGCAAAGGGGGCCGGCCCCCTCTTTCCCTCTTCCCCCCTCCCAAGTCCTAATCCAACTAGGAAAAGGGGGGAGTCCTACTCCCGCTGGGAGTAGGACTCCTCCGGCGCGCCTCTCCCCTTGGCCGGCCACACCCCCCTTGCTCCTTTATATACAGGGGCAGGGGGGCACCTCTAGACACACCAGTTGATCAAGTTGATCGTCTCTTAGCCGTGTGCGCTGCCTCCCTCCACCATAGTCCACCTCGATAATACTGTAGCGGTGCTTAGGCGAAGCCCTGCGTCGGTAGAACATCAACATCGTCACCACGCCGTCGTGCTGACAAAACTCTCCCTCAACACTCAGCTAGATTGGAGTTAGAGGGACGTCATCGGGCTGAACGTGTGCTGTACTCGGAGGTGCCGTGCGTTCGGTACTTGATCGGTCGGATCGTGAAGACGTACGACTACATCAACCGCGTTGTGCTAACGCTTCCGCTTTCGGTCTACGAGGGTACGTGGACAACACTCTCCCCTCTCATTGCTATGCATCACCATGATCTTGCGTGTGCGTAGGAATTTTTTTGAAATTACTACGTTACCCAACAGTGGCATCCGAGCCAGGTTTTATGCGTTGATGTTATATGCACGAGTAGAACACAAGTGAGTTGTGGGCGGTATAAGTCATACTTCTTACCAGCATGTCATACTTTGGTTCGGCGATATTGTTGGATGAAGCGGCCCGGACCGACATTACGCGTACGCTTACGCGAGACTGGTTCTACCGACGTGCTTTGCACATAGGTGGCTGGCGGGTGTCAGTTTCTCCAACTTTAGTTGAACCCAGTGTGGATACACCCGGTCCTTGCGAAGGTTAAAACAGCACGAACTTGACAAACTATCATTGTGGTTTTGGTGCGTAGGTAAGAACGGTTCTTGCTAAGCCCGTAGCAGCCACGTAAAATTTGCAACAACAAACTAGAGGACGTCTAACTTGTTTTTGCAGGGCATGTTGTGATGTGATATGGTCAAGACATGATGCTATATTGTATGAGATGATCATGTTTTGTAACCGAGTTATCGGCAACTGGCAGGAGCCATATGGTTGTCGCTTTATTGTATGCAATACAATCGCCCTGTGATGCTTTACTTTATCACTAAGCGGTAGCGATAGTCGTGGAAGCATAAGATTGGCGAGACGACAATGATGCTATGATGGAGATCAAGGTGTCGCGCCGGTGACGATGGTGATCATGACTGTGCTTCGGAGATGGAGATCACAAGAACAAGATGATGATGGCCATATCATATCACTTATATTGATTGCATGTGATGTTTATCTTTTATGCATCTTATCTTGCTTTGATTGACGGTAGCATTATAAGATGATCCCTCACTAAATTATCAAAGTATAAGTGTTCTCCCTGAGTATGCACCATTGCGAAAGTTCTTCGTGCTAAGACACCACGTGATGATCGGGTGTGATAGGATCTACGTTCAAATACAACGGGTGCAAAATAGTTGCGCACGCGGAATACTCAGGTTAAACTTGATGAGCCTAGCATATAACAGATATGGCCTCGGAACACGGAGACCGAAAGGTCGAGCATGAATCATATAGTAGATATGATCAACATAGTGATGTTCACCATTGAAACTACTCCATCTCACGTGATGATCAGACATAGTTTAGTTGATTTGGATCACGTGATCACTTGGAGGATTAGAGGGATGTCTATCTAAGTGGTAGTTCTTAAGTAATATGATTAATTGAACTTAAATTTATCATGAACTTAGTCCTGGTAGTATTAGCATATCTATGTTGTAAATCAATAGCTCGCGTTTAGCTCCCCTGTTTTATTTTTGATATGTTCCTAGAGAAAACTAAGTTGAAAGATGTTAGTGGCAATGATGCGGATTGAATCCGTGATCTGAGGTTTATCCTCATTGCTGCACAGAAGAATTATGTCCTTGATGCACCGCTAGGTGACAAACCTATTGCAGGAGCGGATGTAGATGTTATGAACGTTTGGCTAGCTCAATATGATGACTACTTGATAGTTTAGTGCACCATGCTTAAACGACTTAAAATCGGGACTTCAAAGACGTTTTGAATGTCATGGACCATATGAGATGTTCCAGGAGTTGAAGTTAATATTTCAAGCAAATACCCGAGTTGAGAGATATGAAGTCTCCAACAAGTTCTATAGCTAAAAGATGGAGGAGAATAGCTCAAGCAGTGAGCATGTGCTCAGATTGTCTGGGTACTACAATCGCTTGAATCAAGTGGGAGTTAATCTTCCAGATAAAATAGTGATTGACAGAATTCTCTAGTCACCATCACCAAGTTAGTAGAACTTCGTGATGAACTATAATATGCAAGGGTTGCGGAAACGATTCCCAAGCTCTTCGTGATGCTGAAATCGATGAAGGTAGAAATCAAGAAAAGCATCAAGTGTTAATGGTAAACAAAACCACTAGTTTCAAGTAAAGGGACAAAGGAAAGAAAGGGGAACTTAAAGAAGAACGGGAAGCAAGTTGCTACTCAAGTGGAAAAAACCAAGTCTGGACCTAAGCCTGAAACTGAGTGCTTCTACTGCAAAGGGACTGGTCACTGGAAGCGGAACTACCCCAAGTAATTGGCGGATAAGAAGGATGGCAAAGTGAACACAGGTATATTTGATATACATGTTATTGATGTGTACTTTACTAGTGTTTATAGCAACCCCTCAGTATTTGATACTAGTTCAGTTGCTAAGAATAGTAACTCGAAACAGGAGTTGCAGAATGAACAGAGACTAGTTAAGGGTGAAGTGACGATGTGTATTGGAAATGGTTCCAAGATTGATATGATCATCATCACACACTCCCTATACTTCTGGGATTAGTGTTAAACCTAAAATAAATGTTATTTAGTGTTTGCGTTGAGCATGAATATGATTGGATCATGTTTATTGCAATACGGTTATTCATGTATGTTAGAGAATAATTGTTGTTCTGTTTACATGAATAAAACCTTCTATGGTCATACACCCAATGAAAATGGTTTGTTGGATCTCGATCATGGTGATACACATTTTCATAATATTGAAGCCAAAAGATGCAAAGTTAATAATGATAGTGCAACTTATTTGTGGCACTACCGTTTAGGTTACAGTGGTGTAAAGCGCAAGAAGAAAATCCATGCTGGTGGGCTTTTGGAATCACTTGATTATGAATTAGTTGATGCTTGCGAACCATGCCTCATGGGCAAGATGACTAAGACTCCGTTCTCCGGAACAATGGAGCGAACAACAGATTTGTTGGAAATCATACATACTGATGTATGTGGTCCGGTGAATATTGAGGCTCGTGGCAGGTATCATTATTTTATGATCTTCACAAATGATTTGAGCAGATATGAGTTTATCTACTTGATGAAACACAAGTCTGAAACATTTGAAAAGTTCAAAGAATTTCAGAGTGAAGTGGAGAATCATCGTAACAAAAATAAAAGTTTCTACGATATGATCACAGAAGTAAAAATTTTGAGTTACGAGTTTGGCCTTCAGTTAAAACAATGTGAAATAGTTTCACTACTCACGCCACCTGGAACACCACAGTGTAATGGTGTGTCCGAACGTCGTAACCGTACTTTATTAGATATGGTGCGATCTATGATGTCTCTTACCAATTTACCACTATCGTTTTGGGGTTATGCATTAGAGACAGCTGCATTCACGTTAAATAGGGCACCATCTAAATCCGTTGAGACGACACCGTATGAACTATGGTTTGGCAAGAAACCTAAGTCGTCGTTTCTTAAAGTTTGAGGTTGCAATGCTTATGTGAAAAAGTTTCAACCTGATAAGCTCAAACCCAAATCGGAGAAGTGCGTCTTCATAGGATACCCAAAAGAAAATGTTGGGTACACCTTCTATCACAGATCCGAAGGCAAGATATTCATTGCTGAGAATGGATCCTTTCTAGAGAAGGAGTTTCTCTCGAAAGATGTGAGTGGGAGGAAAGTAGAACTTGATGAGGTAACTGTACATGCTCCCTTATTGGAAAGTAGTCCATCATAGAAAACGGTTTCTGCGACACGTACACCAATTAGTGAGGAAGTTAATGATGATGATCCTGAAACTTTAGATCAAGTTGTTACTGAACCTCGCAGGTCAACCAGAGTAAGATCCGCACCAGGGTGGTACGGTAATCCTGTTCTGGAAGTTATGTTACTAGACCATGACGAACCTACGAACTATGAAGAAGCGATGGTGAGCCCAGATTCCACAAAATGGCTTGAGGCCATGAAATCTGAGATGCGATCCATGTATGAGAACAAAGTGTGGACTTTGGTTGACTTGCCTGGTGATCGGCAAGCCATAGAAAATAAATGGATCTTCAAGAGGAAGACGGACGCTGATAGTAGTGTTACTATCTACAAAGCTAGACTTGTCGGAAAAAGGTTTTTAACAAAGTTCAAGGTGTTGACTATGATGAGATTTTCTCACTCGTAGCGATGCTTAAGTCTGTCCGAATCATGTTAGAAAATTGCCACATTTTATGAAATCTGGCAAATGGATATCGAAACTACATTCCTTAATGGATTTCTTAAAGAAGAGTTGTATATGATGCAACCAAAAGGTTTTGTCAATCCTAAAGGTGCTAACAAAATATGCAAGCTCCAGCAATCCATCTATGGACGGGTGCAAGCATCTCGGAGTCGGAATATATGCTTTGATAAGTTGATCAAAGCATATAGTTTTATACAGACTTGCGGTGAAGCCTGTATTTACAAGAAAGTGAGTGGGAGCACTACATCATTTCTAATAAGTATATGTGAATGACATATTGTTGATCGGAGATAATGTAGAATTATTCTGCAAAGCATAAAGGAGTGTTTGAAAGGAGTTTTTCAAAGAAAGACCTCGGTGAAGCTGCTTACATATTGAGCATCAAGATCTATAGAGATAGATCAAGATGCTTGATAAGTTTTTCAATGACTACATACCTTGACAAGTTTTTGAAGTAGTTCAAAATGGAACAGTCAAAGAAAGAGTTCTTGCATGTGTTACAAGGTGTGAAACTGAGTAAGACTCAAAGCCCGACCACGGCAGAAGATAGAAAGAGAATGAAAGTCATTCCCTATGCCTTGGCCATAGGTTCTATAAAATATGCCATGCTGTGTACCAGATCTATTGTATACCCTACACTGTTTTTGGCAAGGGAGTACAATAGTGATCTAGGAGTAGATCACTGGACAACGGTCAAAATTATCCTTAGTGGAATAAGGATATGTTTCTCGATTATGGAGGTGACAAAAAAGGTTCGTCGTAAAGGGTTACGTCGATGCAAATTTTGACACTGATCCAGATGACTCTAAATCTCAATCTGGATACATATTGAAAGTCGGAGCAATTAGCTAGAGTAGCTCCATGCAGAGCATTGTTGACATAGAAACTTGCAAAAATACTTACGGATCTGAATGTGGCAGACCTGTTGACTAAACTTCTCGCACAAGCAAAACATGATCAGACCTTAATACTGTTTGGGTGTTAATCACATAGCGATGTGAACTAGATTATTGACTGTAGTAAACCCTTTGGGTGTTGGTCACATGTCGATGTGAACTATGGGTGTTAATCACATGGTGATGTGAACCAGATTATTGACTCTAGTGCAAGTGGGAGACTGAAGGAAATATGCCCTAGAGGCAATAATAAAGTTATTATTTATTTCCTTATATCATGATAAATGTTTATTATTCATGCTAGAATTGTATTAACCGGAAACATAATACATGTGTGAATACATAGACAAACAGTATGTCACTAGTATGCCTCTACTTGACTAGCTCATTGATCAGAGATGGTTAAGTTTCCTAACCATAGACAAAGAGTTGTCATTTGATTAATGAGATCACATCATCAGGAGAATGACGTGATTGACTTGATGATACGTCTCCAACATATCTATAATTTTTGATTGCTCCATGCTATATTATCTACTGTTTTGAATGTTTATGGGCTTTATTATACACTTTTATATCATTTTTGGGACTAGCCTATTAACCCAGAGCCCAGTGCCAGTTTCTGTTTTTACCCTGTTTTAGGGTTTCGAAGAAAAGGAAAATCAAACGGAGTCCAATTGACCTGAAACTTCACGGAACTCATTTTTGGAAGGAAAGAAGCCCAGAAGACTTGGAGTGCACGTCGGGTGTAACACCCTCGATGCGGCTATATCTCCTACGTGTCGAAGCATGACTTAGAGGCATAACCGCATTGAAAGCAATGTCGCAAGTGAGGTAATCTTCGCAAACAACCCATGTAATATAAATAAAGGGGAAAAGATACATAGTTGGCTTACACTGGCCATGTCACACAAATACATAAATAAGTCATTACATTCATCCAATACACTCATGGTCCGACTACGGTACCAAAATAAAGATCAACCCCCAAATGCGACAAAGTCCCCGATCGCCCCAACTGGGCACCACTACTGATCATCCGGGAAAGACATGTAGTAGCGACGAGAGTCTTCATCGAACTCCCACTTGAGCTCAAGCGCATCATCTGGAACGGTATCATCGGTGCCTGCATCTGGTTTAGGAACGAATCTGTGAGTCACGGGGACTCAGCAATCTCACACCCTCGTGATCAAGACTATTTAAGCTTATATGTAAGGCAAAGGTATGAGGTGGAGCTGCAGCAAGCGACTAGCGTATATGGTGGCTAACATATTCGCAAAAGAGAGCGAGAAGAGAAGGCAAAATCACAGTCGAACAACTATGATCAAGAAGTGATCCTAGAACAACCTACGTCAAGCATTACTCCAACACCGTGTTCACTTCCCGGACTCCGCCGAGAAGAGACCATCACGGTTACACATGCGGTTGGTGTATTTTAATTAAGTTAAGTTTCATGTTATCTACAACCGGACATTAACAAATTCCCATTTGCCCATAACCGCGGGCACGGCTTTCGAAAGTTCAAATCCCTGCAGGGGTGTCCCAACTTAGCCCATCACAAGCTCTCACGGTCAATGAAGGATATTCCTTCTCCCAAGACAATCCGATCAGACTCGGCATCCCGGTTACAAGACATCCTCGACAATGGTAAAACAAGTCCAGCAACACCGCCCGAATGTGCCGACAAATCCCGATGGGAGCTGCACATATCTCATTCTCAGGGCACACTCAGATAGGTCAAGCTATGAGTAAAACCAACCCTCGAGTTTCCCCGAGGTGGCCCCGCAGGCTGCCCAGTTCGGACCAACACTCAGAGGAGCACTGGCTAAGGGGGGTTTAAATAAAGATGACCCTTGGGCTCCGGAAACCCAAGGGAAAAAGAGGCTAGGTGGCAAATGGTAAAACCAAGGTTGGGCATTGCTGGAGGAGTTTTATTCAAGGCGAACTGTCAAGGGGTTCCCATTATAACCCAACCGTGTAAGGAACGCAAAATCCGGGAACATAACACCGCTATGACAGAAACTAGGGCGGCAAGAGTGGAACAAAACACTAGGCAAAAGGCCGAGCCTTCCACCCTTTACCAAGTATATAGATGCATTAAGATAAACAAGATAATATTGTGATATCCCGACAATAAACAATGTTCAAACAAGGAACGATCTCCAATCTTCACCTGCAACTAGTAACGCTATAAGAGGGGCTGAGCAAAGCGGTAACATAGCCAAACAACGGTTTGCTAGGACATGGTGGGTTAGAGGTTTGACATGGCAATTTGGGAGGAATGATAAGCAAGTGGTAGGTATCGTAGCATAGGCATAGCAAAAGAGCGAGCATCTAGCAAGCAAAGATAGAAGTGATTTCGAGGGTATGGTCATCTTGCCTGCAAATTTTCAGAGTTGCCTTGATCCTCGAAAGAAAACTCAACGGGCTCCTCATTCATGAACTCGTCTCCTGGCTCTCCCCAAACAAGAACAACAAGCAAAAGAGAACACAATCAACCACGTGCAATGCTCAAGCAACATGATGCAAACATGGTATGATATGCGGGATGCGGTATGCGATGCATATGCAAGATTTGGAAAGGAAAGATTGAACCTCGCCTCAACTTGGAAAACCAAGAGTGCCACTAGAAAGGTGAGGTGATTTCGGTCGAAATCGATATAAAGATCACCGGAAACGGATGGACGGTTTGGAAATGGCAAGCAAAACAAATATAGCAACGGTCTACGATAATCAGCAAATAGCCATCTAAATGCACCAAGTAAAATATGCTATAGCACTCAAACATGACAAAAAAATACATGGCAGGCATCCACTCATGAAGCTTGACAAAAGATGAACACTGAGCTACGGCTAATTCATCCATTAACAGGTTCAAACAAGCATGGCAAAAGTGCAAATGATAACAGGTTTCAGACTTTGTGAAATTAACACAAGTCTGGAATTTATCATCAGGAAGCAAACTTTAGAGCATGAAAACTACATGCTACATGAACTTAACATGGCAAAGCAAGGCATGGCATGAAGCTACTCAAAGCACTTAACAAAAGTCCCTTAGTGACCTTGAGCCAAAAGGGATCAGAAAATACAATTGCAAGCATGTGAACATGGAAAATACAATTGCAAGCATGTGAAAAGCTGGAGCATGCAAAACAGTTAACGAGTAGGCATGTTTACGAGCTCGATGCACTCACTATAGAGCATGGCATGACAAACTAAGCATACACCCATGAATAAGACATGGCATAGAGGCTATACATGGCAAGAACAACAACATAGCATGCACGGATCAATAGCAACATCCTCGGCAAAATCGCTAAACATGTCAACAATCTGCCAGGATCATTTTATAGCAAAAGTAGAGCTTGATTGACTCAAGCTAGGGTGCTCCATAATTGCAAAAAAAGACATGTATGGATAGAGTACCTCAATATTAACAAAACATCCTTACTGATCATCCTCAAAAGAGGCACGGATCACTAGGAAACAACATGAACATATGGCATAAAAACAAAAACAGGACAAGGACTTAGTGAAATTCTGAGTCCCTGAAATCAGCATCAACGATTACGCTACTTTGCAAGCTTGTGCTAGTCACCACAAAGATCACAAAAATACATGGCAAGCACCTCCATAAAGATGACATGGCATATAACAAAACACATGTAGAGCTCAGGATCATAGCATGCACACATTAAACATGGCAAAGATGACAAAAGGCCATTTGCTGAAACAGATCTGACAAATTCATCACATAGCCCTCTTCCAACAGCATTTCAGGCATCAAGATGAGCTCAAATGAAAATGATGCAATGAGATGAAAAGATGTACTCATCGAGACGAACATTTTGATATGCTACACGCACGAATCGGAGCTACGGAGCAAAGTTATGGCATGCGGAAAAATGCTAAAAAATTACTAAGGGAGAGGGGAAAAGTCAACCCCAGATCTAGGGTTCTTCGTTGGGCACGTGAACCGAGGCGCTCCGGCGAGGTCGAGCTCGAATCCGGCGAGGGGAGGACGAGGGGGTGCCGAAGAGGTCGGACCCGACCGGATCCGGGGCCGGAAAGGTGCGGCGGCGAGGCAGAGGCCGCGGACGCGGCGTCGCCGGACCGGAGCGGTGGTGGCGGAGAGCTCCGGCGTCTCGGAGAGCTCGCCGGCGCGGGCTCGCGGCGGCCAGAGACGAAGCAGGCGGCGGCGCGAGGTGAAGGCGGGCGGCGGGAGGCGCGACACGGCGGCCGGGCGCGATGGGCCGCGGGGGCCGGGCGTGGGCTCGGCGGGCCGCGTGGCCAGCGGGGGCGACGGCGACAGGTGTAAGGCGCTGATTGGTGTGGACGGCGGCGGCGTCTTCGTCCGGCCGGAAACGGACATGTCCGGGTCGGCGGAGCGCGGATTTTTAGGGTTTTGGGGGAAGAAGACCCGGGATTTCGAGAGGGAGGCCTATTTATAGAGGTAGAGGGAGCTAGGAAGCTCCAAATGAGGTGCGGTTTTCGGCCACGCGATCGTGATCGAACGATCTAGACGATAGAAGGGGTTTAGGTGGGTTTTGGGACAAATTGGAAGGGTGTTGGGCTGCAACACACACGAGGCCTTTTCGGTCCCTCGGTTAACCATTGGAGTATCAAACGAAGTCCAAACGATAGTAAACCATGGCCGCATGACAAATATCGGTCCAATCCGAAAACGTTTAACCCCCACACATGGAAAGAGGTAGAAAGGACCACCGGAGAACATAGGAGCGCCGGAATGCAAAACGGACAATGGGGAAAAAGCTCGGATGCATGATACGAACACATATGCGAATGCAATGCACATGATGACATGATATGAGATGCATGACAAAGACAAAACACACGGAGACAAAAACCCGACAACGAGGAAATAAAATAACTTAGTGCCGGAAACGGCAAGAGTTGGAGTACATATAAGGTAAATTACATCTGGGGTGTTACAACACTCCACCACTACGAAAGGATCTCGTCCCGAGATCTAGGACTAGAAAAACTCCGGGTACTCAGAACGGAGGTGATCCTCGCGTTCCTAGGTGGCTTCACGGTCGGAATGATGTGACCACTTGACTTTGAGGAATTTGATAGACTTGTTGCGAGTCTTGCGCTCAGTTTCTTCAAGGATAGCAACGGGGTGCTCACGATAAGAAAGGTCTTCTTGGAGATCAATATCTTCGAAGTTGACGGTGCAGTCAGGGGTCTTGAAGCACTTGCGGAGTTGAGAGACATGAAACACGTCGTGCACGTTTGCAAAGTTCGAGGGAAGCTCGAGTTGATAGGCGAGATCGCCTCTCTTGCTGACGATCTTGAAAGGACCTGTGTATCTAGGGGCAAGCTTCCCTTTGATACCGAAGCGATGAGTACCTTTCATTGGAGAGACGCGGAGGTAAACATGGTCTCCGATCTCGAAAGCCAAATCACGATGCTTACTATCATAGTAGCTCTTCTGGCGCGATTGCGCTGCTTTGAGATTATCATGAATGACTTTGCACATCTCTTCTGCCTCTGTGATCAAGTCATTTCCAAGAAGTTGACGTTCACCAGTCTCTGACCAGTTAAGAGGAGTACGACACTTCCTGCCATAGAGAATTTCAAATGGGGCCTTGCTCGAACTCGCTTGAAAGTTGCTGTTATAGGAGAACTCGGCATATGGAAGACAATCTTCCCACTTCATACCGAAAGAGATAACTCAAGCCCTGAGCATATCTTCGAGAATCTGATTGACACGCTTGACTTGGCCGCTAGTTTGGGGATGAAAAGCTGTGCTGAAACGGATGTTGGAGCCCATGGCCTTCTAAAAAGAATCCCAAAACTTGGAGGTAAAGATGCTGCCACGATCTGAAGAAATCAACTGTGGAATGCCGTGCAGAGAGACAATCCGAGAGGTATAAAGCTCTGCCAATTGAGTTGTTGTGATAGACTCTTTGATGGGAAGGAAATGAGCCACTTTAGTGAGTTTGTCGATGACAACGAATATAGCATCATTGCCACGCTTGGACTTTGGAAATCCAGTCACGAAGTCCATCTCAATGTGGTCAAACTTCCATTCTGGAATGGCAAGAGGTTGGAGGAGACCAGCTGGTCGTTGGTGTTCTGCCTTCACTCTTCTGCAGACATCACATTCATTCACGAACTGAGCAATCTCATGCTTCATTCGAGTCCACCAATACGACTGCTTGAGGTCCTGGTACATCTTTGTACTTCCAGGGTGGATAGAGAGGAGTGAATTGTGAGCCTCATTCATAATGACTTTACGAAGATCACCTTTAGGCACAATAATGCGATCCTCGAAGAATAGAGTATCCTTGTCATCAAGGCGATAGCACTTGTACTTGGGTTGACTCTTGGCAATCCCGATCTTCACCTTCTTCACCATAGCATCAAGAAGTTGAGCCTCGTGAATCTGATCTTCTAAAGTAGGAGAGACTTGAAGGTTGGCCAGAAATCCTTGAGGAACAACTTGAAGGTTGAGTTTGCGGAAAGCTTCACAAAGCTCGGGTTGGTAAGGCTTGAGAATCAAACTGTTGCAGTAAGCCTTCCTGCTCAATGCGCCAGCAATTACATTGGCCTTGCCTGGAGTATATTCGATGCTTGGATTATACTCTTGAATCATTTCGACCCAAGGAGTCTGCCTGAGGTTGAGATTAGGCTGAGTGAAGATGTAATTGAGACTCTTGTGGTCAGTGAAGATGTCCACTTTTCTTCCCAATAAGAGATGTCTCCAAGTTAAAAGAGCATGCACAACTGCCGCCAACTCGAGGTCATGAGTGGGGTAGTTCTTTTCATTGGGCTTTAACTGGCGAGAAGTATAAGCCACAACTTTCTTCTCTTGCATCAACACTGCACCAAGACCTTGAAGAGAGGCATCACAGAAGACCTCGAACGGTTTAGATTCATCAGGAGGAGTCAGAACTGGAGCAGTGACTAATTTCTCTTTCAGGGTGTTGAAAGCGATGTCACATTCAGGAGACCAGACGTACTTCACATGCTTCTGGAGAAGGTTGGAAAGCGGCTTCGCGATCTTTGAGAAGTTCTCAACGAACCTTAGATAATAGCTTGCGAGACCAAGGAAGCTATGGAGTTGCTTCACATTCTGAGGTGGTTCCCAATTCACAATTGCAGACACCTTCTCAGGATTCACAGCAATGCCCTTGGCAGAGATGATATGTCCAAGATAGAGAACCTCATCGAGCCAAAACTCGCACTTTGAGAACTTGGCATAGAACTTATGTTCTCTGAGCTTATCCAGCACCAAACGCAAATGCTTGGCATGATCTTCCTTGTTTTTGGAAAAGACCAAAATGTCATCGAGGTAGACCAAGACGAAGTCATTTGTGTAGGGGTTGAAGATGAAGTTCATCATGCGAGAGAAAGTTGGCGGAGCGTTGACGAGGCCAAAAGACATGACAGTGTATTCATATGAACCATAGCTTGTTCTGAATGCTGTCTTGGGGATATCTTGCTCACGAATTTGAATCTGGTGATAGCCCATATGGAGATCAAGCTTGGAGAATACTTGAGCACCTTTGAGTTGTTCAAACAGCTCGTTGATGTTGGGAAGTGGGTACTTGTTCTTTATAGTCTTCTTGTTCAATGGACGGTAGTCGACACAGAGTCGGTCCGTTCCATCCTTCTTCTTCACAAAAAGAACTCCACAACCCCACGGAGAAGAACTAGGTTGGATGAGACCCATTCGCTCTTGAATATCGAGTTGTTTCTTCAGCTCCTTCAACTCTTCAGGTCCAAGCTTGTAAGGACGCTTGCAAACAGGTTCCGTGCCAGGCTCAAGATCGATGGCGAATTCCACTGGCCGGTGCGGAGGCATTCCTGGAAGCTCTTCTGGAAAGACGTCTTGATATTCGCAAACGACTGGAATTTGAGAGATGGCATCCAATTCACCCTTCTCATTGAGAGAAAATAGACGGATGGTATCGTCATTAGCGGCAAAGACAATTACATCCTCAGACGAATGAGTCAATTGAATCTACCTAGCAGCACAATCAAGCTGAGCCTTGTGCTTAGAAAGCCAATCCATTTCGAGAATAAGATCAATATCCGAGTTACCAAGGACCATTGGGGAAGAAAGAAACTTATAATCGCCCAACGTGATAGTCACATCTGGAACCTCCAAATTGGCACTCAAACGTTTACCAGGCGAAACGATATCCATTTGTTTGCCCAAATGAGAAGAGACTAATTCATTCTTGGCAAAAAAATGGCTTTGACATGAAACAATGCGATGCACCAGTGTCAAAAAGTACTTTTGCAGGAACATCGTTAACAGGAAGGTTACCCATGATGACATCTGACAAGTCCTGTGCCTGAGATGCATTCATCAAGTTGACCTTGGCGTGCTTGGGGTTATGCTTGACCACTGCGGTACTAGCAGATCTCACAGGAGGAGGAGGAGGAGGAGGAGGGAGACGCCTTTGATTGAAGCATTTGTTGGCATAGTGACCCTTCTGTTGGCACTTGTTGCACGTAACCTCCGAGAGCGGACGGTGATACGGAGCACTTGATCTTGGAGCTTGAGATGAAGTCTTGTTCTGAAAGCCTGGGTTGGGTGGGTGGGAAGATCCATTGCCACCTTTGCTCTTCTGCTGATAAGGCTGACGGAATGGAGGAGGAGGAAGCCAATACTTTTGCTGCTTAGCCACTTAAGTAGAATAAGAAGGAGTTGCATCTCTGACTCGCTTCTTGGAAGCATCACACTTCAGTTGGGCAGCCTCTTGCTTCATTGCCATGTTGTAAAACTCATCATACTTCTTGGGCTCAAAAAGGACGAGAGCTAGCTGGAGTTCTTCTCTGAGACCACCCCTGAACTGGTATATCATGCTCTTCTCGTCAGGGACGTCTTGCTTAGCGAAACAGGCGAGCTTCTGAAACATGATGTTGTACTGGTAAACATACATAGTGCCTTGCTTCAGGTTGCGGAATTCCTCACGCTTGCTCTCAACCACACTCTGAGGAATATGATGAGCATTGAAGTCTTGACGGAATTCATCCCAGGTAATCACACGGCCTCCTCTGGAATCTTTGTACTGCTGAAACCATTCTGCAGCTTGGTCTTTGAGTTGGAAGGATGCGAACTTGACGAAGTCCTCAGGCTTGATGTTGCTGCACTCAAAATGCTTGCAGATATCCACGAGCCAATCATCAGCGTCTGTTGCCTCAACACAATTGCTGAAGGTCTTTGGCTGGTTAGCGAGGAACTGGTTGAGTGTAGCAAACTGATTCTGATTGTTGCCATGGCCGTGGTTCCCTTGGTTGCGCTATTGAAGAAGTTGCATGATCAGTTGCGTGTTTGCATTGGTAGCGGCCATCACAGCTTGCCATGCCTCCGGAGGTGGAGGTGGCGGATCAGGATTCGGAGTCATGCGCGTTGGAGGAGCCATCCTGAAGAGGGTGACATCCATTAGCATATTGACAGGCAAATATTCAAGCTGAATCAAAAGGATTGAAATTGCAACATAAAGTCTTCACATCCGAACAAAATGAACGAATGCATTCCAATTGAAATGGTCACATTTCCATAAATTGAGAAGCCACTTAGAATTGAGGTAGAAGAATAAAACAAGGTACGGACAAGAACAAATACTTGGTGAGGATTACCCAATCCCAAACCAAATATCCGCGGAAGAAGAACTAGAGCTACAAGAATTCCCACCTATGAAACTCCTGAACCATTCCGGTTATGCAATCGGGTGTTGGGGATACATGGGAAGCATAATATCTCACGCAAAGCTAGCAATTCCTACATCCAGCTGTATCCATCCTTCAACACATAACCAAGTAACCTTCGAAAATCATTTACCTCAACCTTCGAAAAGCATCCGTTATACGAGTTATGGCAATACTCCCGAACTCCCACCCCAGTACTGGGTGGCATCGAGGTTATCTCACTAACAACTGCATAAAAGAGATTTTCGACGTCGGCGAAACTCAGGTATTCCAGAATCTCAACGATAAAATTGTGACGACAACACCTCGGAGCTCAACTCCCCGGGACACTGCCACAACCCCTAAATGACAGGAGGCACCAAGAACAATGTTCTCGTCACAAATCGATCGGAACGATTCCAAGATACCCGCGTGATCCTAAAAAAATTAGTGAAATTTGAGAAGAGAAGAGTCAAAACTCTACGTCTAGATGTCTCACCAGAGCGATGAAGGGACCGAGGAGTAAAAAGAATTCCTAACTCTCCGATATATATAATCCTAAATGACTCAAAACATTTTTCTAGACTCAACAACGCCAATGATTCGATCAAGCAAGGGGATCCTAAGGTCGGGGAAGGCTCTGATTACCAACTTGTAACGCCCTCGATGCGGCTATATCTCCTACGTGTTGAAGCACGACTTAGAGGCATAACCGCATTGAAAGTGTCAGGACCCCGACTCAATGCCACATCGATCTAGCATGTAACACCTCATATCACTTTGCGGCCTCACGCACGGTATCCCCACGGGTGTCGCCTTACCTTTGCCCGGGACCGTTTGCGCCTTTTGGCACACGTATATGACAGTGTCGCTAGCATCCATATGATAAGGAGGCCGGGCTGACATGGCTAGTCGTAAACCCAAAGTGGCACAAACTTACAGGGACAGGCATCCATGACCCAGCATCGAATGTGTCGGTCATCAGCGAGTGAATCCAGGCTGTAGCACTGGGCTAACAGGACTCCGGTGAACCGGGCTGTAGCGGGCTAACAGGACTCCGGTATTCATCGCGTGACATTTCCCCGAAGGGACAGACACAGGAACGAAGAAGGACACATGCCGGCCAGCCTAAGTGTTCCAGAGCAGTAGCAAGCTACCAGGGCTCAGTGGAAGCACTAGGAGACATTTCCCGGTAAGAGAGACTACTAAGGATAAACAACTAGATAGTCAGATCCCACACATAACAATACACGTTACACGTACGCATAACATGCAAGTATGTGTTGTACAACATGGCATCACAGCATAACTCAACAACTCATATAGATAAAAGCTCAGAAGAGCCATCATAGCATTTATTGCAAACAGGGGTCACAAGACCCATCATACAGAGCATACAAGCAACAAGCGGAAGCATTACATGTCTGGGTACAGACATCTACAAATGAAAAAGGCTGAAGAGCCTGACTAACTACAACATCCGATCAAGATCGTAGCTGAGGTACAAGCTACTCGTCGAAGTCCACAAGACACTAGTAAGACCGAAGTCTCCGCTGCCAAAAACATAAATAAAGCAACATGAGTACAAAGGTACTCAGCAAAACTTATATCAGATCCTATCATACATGCATTTGTATCAAGAGGGTAATGTGGGGTTTAGTTGCAGCAAGCCAGCTTTGACTCTGTGGCTATCCTGTTTTACGACTACCAGAAACTCTTGAGGTGATATGGCGCACACGAGTCCACTAATCACCACACAATACACTACTATGGATTCATCCCCATCTCCCTACGAGAAGGCCATCCATAGCACTCACACTTGTCTTGAGCATTTTAGAGTATTCACTTCAAGTTGTCTATGTACCATGTAAGCATCCAAGAAGTCCATATCCGCGGACCCGGCTATTCGAATAGATCATGTTAACCCTGCAGGGGTGTACTTCTTCACACACGCTCTCGCCACTTACCGCCATGTACACGTCATGTATCTCGGCAACCTTCAAGCGGAAGCCTGGCGAGGGTGTCGGCCATGACCTGACTAACCACACAAGACTCTAGTCCAGGTTTATCGCCTATTCGGGTTCCACCCGCAAGGAGATCCAGCCGGGGTGTCGCTCACGGCCCCAAACGATGTGAGCAGGGTTCCCAAGCCCACCATCCGGGCGCCACTTGGTACACCGTGCCACCTGTGCCTAGACTGTCCCAAGCCCACCCTGCCGGGTGCCACTTGGTAGAAAAATAGCACTACCTGCAAACACCAGAAACTAGTTGCGACTCCTGGACAGAGATCTAGTTGGTTAATAAGTCGAGAGGGCTTGGAGCGCCCGGAGCCCAATGTGTGGTAGTATCGAGTCATTGGACAACATACATAGAACTCAGTGCTTAAGGACGGTTCCAGTGAGACAACCCACAACGTACTCCTACATGGCCTCTCACCGCTACCTTTACCAAATCGTGTTCACACACTTCACTCTCAGCATTAGAACATATCATAACACTCCAACTCATTCCCAATGAATCAGACCTGACACAACTCTAAGCAATAGCAGGCATAGCATGGTAGGAACACAACATGGCTCAATCAACTCCTACACATGCTAGTGGGTTTCAACTATTTACTGTGGCAATGACAGGTCATGCAGAGGAATGGGTTCAACTACCGCAGCACAAAGTAGCAGACGAATCGTTGTTGTCCTAATGCAATAACTGAGAGCAGGAGCGAGAGAGTAGGATTGTATCGGAATGAACAAGGGGGTTTGCTTGCCTGGTAAATGAACAAGGGAGGCACTGCTTCATAGACAGGTACTCTGGAACGTCTCCGGAGCAGGACCTATCGAGAAGGAACGGTGCCGGCAATCAATACACAAGCATATGCAACAATATGATGCATGAACATGGCATGAAGATGTGATGCTGTCTGAGCTAATGCAACTAGTACTCATTTGGTTTGAAGTCCATTTGAACCATAAGCTCAAATGCATCTCCAAAGTAAGCTCTTATATATGCCATAATGTGCTTTCTCATATACAGCATGTATAAGTTGGCTTGTCATGCATGAAACTAGTACAGATGGAAAGGTTGCATTTTTCTGATAATTTTTCATATATAAATTATTTTAATCTGAGCTACGGTTGAATTGATATGAATTTTTGAAGTTTAAAATATTTTCTGGAATTTCCTGATTAAAAATAATTCCAGAAAAAGGATAACTGCGTCAGCATGACTTCATCACTACATCAGCGGGTCAACGCGGCTGTCCAGGTCAAATCTGACACGTGGGGTCCACCCGACAGTGTCATGGTTAAATAACAGAGGTTAATTAAATTTAAACTAATCCTAAACTAGAATTAGCAGGGATGGGCCCCACTTGTCATTGAGCCAGGGGAGTCAAACCCCCTGGTCAACTGGGCTAACACGCCGGCGTTTAGCCGCCGGCGGTAGCAAACGCGGTGGAGGGCGCGGGATTTCCACTCCGGCGCCCAATCGAGCAGCGGAGGGCACGTGCGGGAAGCTGGGGCTCGCGCGCATCCACTGGTGCCCTCCGTTTCTCCGGAGACGGCCTAAATCGACGGTGGCGACCACTTGGGCGGCGGCCGGAGTTCGGGCGCGAGCGGGATCGGGCTGCGGGGCACGGGGAGGCAGGGGAGAAGGGGGGGTTCGACGGCGGGGCTCACAGCGAATCCAACGGCGTCGTCGGCGAGCTCGGGGAAGGCTTGGGGCAGCCGGAGCGACGACGGCGATCTCGTCGGCCGAAGCTTGAAGACGACGGCGATGGCGATGAAGCGGAGCTCGCCCGGGTTGCTTTGCTCGGTGAGGAGGGAGAGGGGGTCGCGGCGGAGCTAGGAAGCGTGTCGGGGAGGTGCGGCAGTGGCCGAGGCCACGGTGGCTATGGACGGCGGCGACGGTGATTTCGGCCGCGAGAGAGGGGGCGAGGGGGAGGAGAGAATGGCA
>NC_041388.1:330863467-330876372 GCF_002162155.2 Triticum dicoccoides
CCGGGGCGTTCCAGGGCGACGAGGAGGGCGCCAGGCAGGCAGGGAGGCTGGTGGCGTGGCGCGGCGGAGCGTGCGCGCGTCGGCCACGCGCCCGTCCTCCTGTCGGGGAGGAAGACGACAGAGGAGGGCCAGTGGGTTGGGCCGGCGCTGGCTGCTGGGCCGGCCAGGCCGCACAGGAGCTGGGCCGCAGGTAAGTTTCTCCTTTTTATTTCTTTTTCTATTTTTCTGACATATGTTTTGATTTAGTAATAATACTAAATCAATTTATTACCTTATGCCAACTTTTGCAGGAGCTAACTATATTATTCCAGAGCTCCTTTATAAATGGCATAATTTTTGGACAATATTTTATATATATAACAATATATATCCAAGGCAAATAATTATCGGATTAATCCAAATGGCCAAAATAAATATCCATGAGCTCCTAAAATATCTGTTAGAATTTTACCTCTGACCAATATTTTCAGAGAGCAACATGAACATTTCCTTGGACCTTTTTGGAACAATTTTTATTTGGGTCATTTTCAGAGATGATTCTGAGGGTTCCACCAATCCTCATTTCAAATTTAAATGGAATATAAACATGATGCACAAATGACTAGCTAGTCTAGGTCATACCAGACTAGGGATGTGACAACTCGCCCCCACTTAAAAGAATCTCGTCCCGAGATTCAGGGGTCGACGGAAAGAAAGCGGGGTACTCCAGTCGAAGACGATCTTCTCGCTCCCAAGTAGCTTCTCTCTCGGAATGGTGAGACCACTGAACTTTGAGAAACTTGATGTTCTGACATCGGGTAACACGCTCTGCTTGATCAAGAATGCGAACCGGGTACTCTCGGTATGTGAGGTTATCTTGGAGATCAAGCGTTTTGTGGTCCACTCCGCGGATGGGGTCCGAGAAGCAACGCCTGAGTTGAGAGACGTGGAAGACATCATGAACTCGAGAAAGATGTGGGGGTAGTTCCAACTGGTAGGCAACCTCTCCTCGTTTAGCGAGAATGCGAAAGGGACCAATGTAACGAGGAGCCAACTTGCCCTTGATACCGAAACGATGGGTACCCTTCAAAGGAGTAACCCGAAGGTAAGCCTTGTCGCCAATTTCATAAGCCACTTCCTTATGACGACGGTCATACTGGCTCTTTTGACGAGATTGGGCTGTTTTCAAATTCTCACGAATGATGCGAACTTGCTCTTCTGCCTCCTGGATCATGTCCGGTCCAAAGAATTGTCTTTCACCGGTTTCTGACCAGTTCAAAGGTGTTCGACATCTTCGTCCATAGAGAACCTCAAAAGGAGCTTTCTTGAGGCTGGATTGATAGCTATTGTTATAAGCAAACTCGGCAAAAGGAAGACATTTCTCCCAATCCATACCGAATGAGATAACACAAGCTCTGAGCATGTCTTCGAGAATTTGATTGACCCGTTCCACCTGACCACTCGACTGAGGGTGGAAAGCGGTACTGAAGGAAAGATGGGTTCCCATGGCAGTTTGGAAACTCTCCCAGAAATGAGAAGTGAAAAGACTGCCACGGTCTGAATTGATCTCTAGTGGAACACCATGAAGTGACACTATTCGAGAAATGTATAAGTCAGCAAGCTGACTAGCAGTGATACTCTCTCGAACAGGAAGGAAGTGAGCCACTTTGGAAAGACGATCAACGACTACGAAGATAGCGTTATTCCCTCTCTTGGTCCTGGGAAAGCCGGTGATGAAGTCCATACCAACTTTATCCCATTTCCATTCAGGAATAGCTAAAGGCTGAAGAGTGCCAGCAGGTCTTTGATGCTCTGCCTTAACACGACGACATACGTCACAATTAGCAACGAAGTCGGCGATTTCTCTCTTCATCCTAGTCCACCAGAACCTCTGGCGTAGGTCCTAATACATCTTAGTACTACCGAGATGAATCGTGAGAGGAGATTCATGCGCCTCCTTAAGAATCAATTGTCGCAGATGTTGATTCTTGGGAACCACCAAGCGATTCTCAAAGAAAACAACACCACGATCATCCATAGAGAAACATCTACCAATTCCCTTCTTAATGTTTCTCTTGATCCGAGAGATTCCTGTGTCTTGCTTTTGAGCAGCGACAATCCGATCTTCAAGATCAGGTTTCGCCACCAAGGTAGAAAGGAATCCGTGAGGAGCAATGTGAAGATTAAGCTTACAGAATTCCTCATGGAGAAGTGGTTGGCCTTGCTGCAGCATGAGATTGTTGCAATAGGATTTACGGCTTAGAGCATCAGCCATGACATTGGCTTTGCCTGGGGTGTAGGTAATTCCTAGATCATAATCTGTGATCAACTCCAACCAACGTCTTTGCCTAAGGTTCAGATCTGGTTGGGTGAAAATATACTTGAGACTCTGGTGATCGGTGTAGATCTCGCAACGTTTACCAAGAAGGTAATGTCGCCAGGTCTTGAGTGCATAGACTACGGCTGCAAGCTCTAGATCATGTGTAGGATAATTCTCCTCATGTGGATGCAACTGTCGAGATGCATAGGCAATCACATGAAGATCCTGCATAAGAATGCAACCTAGTCCCTGTCGTGAGGCATCGCAGTAGATAATAAAGTCTTTAGTGAAATCCGGTGGCACAAGTATGGGAGCAGAAGTCAGGCGTCTTTTCAGTTCCTGAAAACTGTACTCACACTATGGGGACCACTCAAACCTTTTATCCTTCTTGAGAAGTTCCGTGAGGGGTTTGGCTACTTTGGAGAAGTTTTCAACAAAGCGGCAACAATAGCTGGCTAGACCAAGGAAGCTCCTAACTTGTTTAACGGTTTCAGGTGGAGTCCAATCGAGAGCAGCCTGAACTCTCTCGGGATTGACAGCAATGCCCTTACCAGAGATTACGTGGCCTAGGTAGGTCACTTCTGGCAACCAAAATTCACACTTGGAGAACTTGGCATAAAGGCGGTGCTCTCTGAGTTTTTCTAACACAAGTCTAAGATGTTCGGCATGCTCTTCCTCGTTCTTCGAGTAAATAAGAATATCATCGAGGTAAACCACGACGAACTTATCTAAATACTCCATGAAGATCGAGTTCATCAAACGGGAGAAAATGGCTGGGGCGTTGGTTAGGCCGAAGGACATGACGGTGTACTCGTACTGGCCATAACGAGTGACAAAAGCCGTCTTAGGAATGTCCCCATTTCTGATCTTAATTTGGTGGTAGCCTAACCTCAAATCCATCTTGGAGAAGACTGAGGATCCAGCGAGCTGATCATACAGGTCGTTGATCCTGGGAAGCGGATACTTGTTCTTTATCGTGACCAAATTAACGGGACGATAATCTACAACCATCCGGTCCGTACCATCCTTCTTCTTGACGAAGAGGACGGGGCAAGCCCAAGGAGAAGAACTAGGACGGATGAAACCTTTTTGCAAGGACTCGTCAAGTTGTTTCTTAAGCTCGGCTAGTTCTAAGGGTGCCATCTTGTAAGGTCTCCTGGAGATTGGAGCTGTTCCTGGGATAAGATCTATGACGAACTCTACATCTCTGTCAGGCGGAACACCTGGCAGTTCCTCTGGAAAGACATCCGGAAAGTCACGGACTACCGGGATATCTTCAAGGTCTGGAAGAGGGCTGGCATTAAGAGAATAGAGCTGACGCTTTGCAACTCTAGTGGAGACAGTGACTATCTTGCCAGATGGGTGTGTAAACTGAACAGATCTTGTGTAACAATCAATCTTGGCATGATGAGCTGTCATCCAGTCCATACCCAAGATGATATTAATATCTGAGGACTTGAGGGCTACAAGTGAGGCAAGGAATACAAGTTTGTCGACAAGGATTTCGTTACCATGGCTTACACTAGAGGTTTGCCATTTGGATCCAGGAGTTTGGATGACTAGCGGAGTTGGCATATCACAAAATGACATGTCGTGCAAACGAGCATAGCCTTCAGAAATGAAGGAGTGAGATGCTCCAGTATCGAATAGAACTGATGCTGGGTGACAATTGACAAGGAGTGTACCAAGAACAACATCTGGATCATCATGAGCGCCTTTAGCTGAGACGTGATGCACACGTCCACATTTAGTGTGAACTGGCTTGGCTTTGATCATCTTGCATGATGGCTTAACACAGCCAACAGTCTTCTCGGGCTGGGGTGGAGCATAACTAGTCTGAGAGCAGTCACGCGCATAGTGTCCTAGCTTCCCGCATGTGAAGCAAGTCCCTGAGGTTGGACGTGGACCCACACTGACAAGCGGTCTACCAGTAGGCCTGGGTGGAACATATGGCTGAGCTAGGGGAGGCACCACATGGGATGGCCTCGGTGCATATCCGGAAGGAAGAGCGGAGTTTGGAACCCAAATCTGGCGCTTCTGGGAACCAGAGCCAAAGGAGGATCCCAAATCACGGGTGTGCTTACGAGACTCCTCGTAAGTGAGCTGAGCTGTCTCTGCATTGATGGCCTTGTTCACAAGAGCTTGGAATGTATCACAATGATGCAGGTGGAGATCACGACGCAACTTGGGGTTGAGACCCTTCCGGAACCTAGCCTGCTTCTTGGCGTCCGTGGACACTTCTTCTGTGGCATAGCGAGCGAGGTTCTCAAACTCTCTACTATAAGCATCAACAGCCATCTTACTCTGGGTGAAACTACAAAACTCTTCTCTCTTGCAATCGATGAGGGCCTCAGGAATGTGATGCTCGCGAAAAGCCTCAGTGAAATCCTTCCAGGTAGGAATCTGGCCAGCTGGAAGCATAGCCTCATAGTTCTGCCACCAAAGACTAGCAGGACCTTCCAGATGGTATGTGGCATAGGTGACCTTGTCATCTGCAGCTACGTTCGCAGAACGGAGCTTGCGTGTGATACTACGGAGCCAGTCATCTGCATCGAGTGGCTCGATGGAATGATGAAAGGTAGGTGGGTGCAAGCGGATGAAGTCATGAATGGTCGCAGACTTATTGGACTGATGTGCGGTGTTCTCCTCGATACGTGCCAACAAACGGTTAGACTCATGCTTGTTCCTCTCCATTCCTAACATGAACTCTGTCAACGAAGGCGGGTCGGGAGGATCCTCATCCCTACCATCTCCATGGTTCTGGCTACGAACAATAGAACTTGATGACATCCTAAGAAACGAAACCAGGGACGGAGTCAGCATCAACTATAGACTGTAGAATGTAGAACAAGGAATTAGTATCTCTCAAACTCCTAGGGAAATTCCGGCAGCATAACGGCAGTAAAATGCTCAGAATGAGACATCCTACTAAAAATGGGGTGGTAACATACTCAACATCATCACTCAAGGTTCTGAGATCAAACTAAACAGACTACACCAGAAATACTCAAAACTGGGGTATGACTCTGATCAACCAATCCTATGGGACTACGGATTAGTAACACGTGATCCTGATAGACGGGAGAGAATGCCTAGTTCCTTAACCCCGTAGGAAAGATAGGACGACTCATATCAGAAGGCCATGACGTAAAGGAGTAAAAGGAGCCTTACGTTCCTTCCCACAATCAATTCCCTTACATAACTAAAGAATTTCTAGACTCAACTTCGACCAGTTTGGCTTGGTAATCCTACAGGCAGTCAGGCTCTGATACCAAGGCTGTCAGGACCCCGACTCAATGCCACATCGATCTAGCATGTAACACCTCATATCACTTTGCGGCCTCACGCACGGTGTCCCCACGGGTGTCGCCTTACCTTTGCCCGAGACCGTTTGCGCCTTTTGGCACACATATATGACAGTGTCGCTAGCATCCATATGATAAGGAGCCCGGGCTGACATGGCTAGTCGTAAACCCAAAGTGGCACAAACTTACAGGGACAGGCATCCATGACCCAGCATCGAACGTGTCGGTCATCAGCGAGTGAATCCAGGCTGTAGCACTGGGCTAACAGGACTCCGGTGAACCGGGCTGTAGCGGGCTAACAGGACTCCGGTATTCATTGCGTGACATTTCCCCGAAGGGACAGACACAGGAACGAAGAAGGACACATGCCGGCCAGCCTAAGTGTTCCGGAGCAGTAGCAAGCTACCAGGGCTTAGTGGAGGCACTAGGAGACATTTCCCGGTAAGAGAGACTACTAAGGATAAACAACTAGATAGTCAGATCCCACACATAACAATACACGTTACACGTACGCATAACATGCAAGTATGTGCTGTACAACATGGCATCACAGCATAACTCAACAACTCATATAGATAAAATCTCAGAAGAGCCATCATAGCATTTATTGCAAACAGGGGTCACAAGACCCATCATACAGAGCATACAAGCAACAAGCGGAAGCATTACATGTCTGGGTACAGACATCTACAAATGAAAAAGGCTGAAGAGCCTGACTAACTACAACATCCGATCAAGATCGTAGCTGAGGTACAAGCTACTCGTCGAAGTCCACAAGACACTAGTAAGACCGAAGTCTCCGCTGCCAAAAACATAAATAAAGCAACATGAGTACAAAGGTACTCAACAAGACTTATATCAGATCCTATCATACATGCATTTGTATCAAGAGGGTAATGTGGGGTTTAGTTGCAGCAAGCCAGCTTTGACTCTGTGGCTATCCTGTTTTACGACTACCAGAAACTCTTGAGGTGATATGGCGCACACGAGTCCACTAATCACCACACAATACACTACTATGGATTCATCCCCATCTCCCTACGAGAAGGCCATCCATAGCACTCACACTTGTCTTGAGCATTTTAGAGTATTCACTTCAAGTTGTCTATGTACCATGTAAGCATCCAAGAAGTCCATATCCGCGGACCCGGCTATTCGAATAGATCATGTTAACCCTGCAGGGGTGTACTTCTTCACACACGCTCTCGCCACTTACCGCCATGTACACGTCATGTATCTCGGCAACCTTCAAGCGGAAGCCTGGCGAGGGTGTCGGCCATGACCTGACTAACCACACAAGACTCTAGTCCAGGTTTATCGCCTATTCGGGTTCCATCCGCAAGGAGATCCAGCCGGGGTGTCGCTCACGGCCCCAAACGATGTGAGCAGGGTTCCCGAGCCCACCATCCGGGCGCCACTTGGTACACCGTGCCACCTGTGCCTAGTCTGTCCCAAGCCCACCCTGTCGGGTGCCACTTGGTAGAAAAATAGCACTACCTGCAAACACCAGAAACTAGTTGCGACTCCTGGACAGAGATCTAGTTGGTTAATAAGTCGAGAGGGCTTGGAGCGCCCGGAGCCCAATGTGTGGTAGTATCGAGTCATTGGACAACATACATAGAACTCAGTGCTTAAGGACGGTTCCAGTGAGACAACCCACCACGTACTCCTACATGGCCTCTCACCGCTACCTTTACCAAATCGTGTTCACACACTTCACTCTCAGCATTAGAACATATCATAACACTCCAACTCATTCCCAATGAATCAGACCTGACACAACTCTAAGCAATAGCAGGCATAGCATGGTAAGAACACAACATGGCTCAATCAACTCCTACACATGCTAGTGGGTTTCAACTATTTACTGTGGCAATGACAGGTCATGCAGAGGAATGGGTTCAACTACCGCAGCACAAAGTAGCAGACGAATCGTTCTTGTCCTAATGCAATAACTGAGAGCAGGAGCGAGAGAGTAGAATTGTATCGGAATGAACAAGGGGGTTTGCTTGCCTGGTAAATCAACAAGGGAGGCACTGCTTCACAGACAGGTACTCTGGAACGTCTCCGGAGCAGGACCTATCGAGAAGGAACGGTGCCGGCAATCAATACACAAGCATATGCAACAATATGATGCATGAACATGGCATGAAGATGTGATGCTGTTTGAGCTAATGCAACTAGTACTCATTTGGTTTGAAGTCCATTTGAACCATAAGCTCAAATGCATCTCCAAAGTAAGCTCTTATATATGCCATAATGTGTTTTCTCATATACAGCATGTATAAGTTGGTTTGTCATGCATGAAACTAGTACAGATGGAAAGGTTGCATTTTTCTGATAATTTTTCATATATAAATTATTTTAATCTGAGCTACGGTTGAATTGATATGAATTTTTGAAGTTTAAAATATTTTCTGGAATTTCCTGATTAAAAATAATTCCAGAAAAAGGATAACTGCGTCAGCATGACGTCATCACTACATCAGCGGGTCAACGCGGCTGTCCAGGTCAAATCTGACACGTGGGGTCCACCCGACAGTGTCATGGTTAAATAACAGAGGTTAATTAAATTTAAACTAATCCTAAACTAGAATTAGCAGGGACGGGCTCCACTTGTCATTGAGCCAAGGGAGGTCAAACCCCCTGGTCAACTGGGCTAACACGCCGGCGTTTAGCCGCCGGCGGCAGCAAACGCGGTGGAGGGCGCGGGATTGCCACTCCGGCGCCCAATCAAGCAGCGGAGGGCACGTGCGGGAAGCTGGGGCTCGCGCGCATCCACTGGTGCCCTTCGTTTCTCCGGAGACGGCCTAAATCGACGGCGGCGACCACTTGGGCGGCGGCCGGAGTTCGGGCGCGAGCGGGATCGGGCTGTGGGGCACGGGGAGGCAGGGGAGAAGGGGGGGTTCGACGGCGGGGCTCACAGCGAATCCAACGGCGTCGTCGGCGAGCTCGGGGAAGGCTTGGGGCAGCCGGAGCGACGACGACGATCTCGTCGGCCGAAGCTTGAAGACGACGGCGATGGCGATGAAGCGGAGCTCGCCCGGGTTGCTTTGCTCGGTGAGGAGGGAGAGGGGGTCGCGGCGGAGCTGGGGAGCGTGTCGGGGAGGTGCGGCAGTGGCCGAGGCCACGGTGGCTATGGACGGCGGCGACGGTGATTTCGGCCGCGAGAGAGGGGGCGAGGGGGAGGAGAGAATGGCACGGGAGAGAGCGAGAGGTTACGGGGGGCGTGGCGACGTCCGGGGCGTTCCAGGGTGACGAGGAGGGCGCCAGGCAGGCAGGGAGGCTGGTGGCGTGGCGCGGCGGAGCGCGCGCGCGTCGGCCACGCGCTCGTCCTCCTGTCGGGGAGGAAGACGGCAGAGGAGGGCCAGTGGGCTGGGCCGGCGCTGGCTGCTGGGCCGGCCAGGCCGCACAGGAGCTGGGCCGCAGGTAAGTTTCTCCTTTTTATTTCTTTTTCTATTTTTCTGACATATGTTTTGATTTAGTAATAATACTAAATCAATTTATTACCTTATGCCAACTTTTGCAGGAGCTAACTATATTATTCCAGAGCTCCTTTATAAATGGCATAATTTTTGGACAATATTTTATATATATAACAATATATATCCAAGGCAAATAATTATCGGATTAATCCAAATGGCCAAAATAAATATCCATGAGCTCCTAAAATATCTGTTAGAATTTTACCTCTGACCAATATTTTCAGAGAGCAACATGAACATTTCCTCGGACCTTTTTGGAACAATGTTTATTTGGGTCATTTTCAGAGATGATTCTGAGGGTTCCACCAATCCTCATTTCAAATTTAAATGGAATATAAACATGATGCACAAATGACTAGCTAGTCTAGGTCATACCAGACTAGGGATGTGACAGAAAGCAATGTTGCAAGTGAGGTAATATTCGCAAACAACCCATGTAATATAAATAAAGAGGAAAAGATACATAGTTGGCTTACACTCGCCACGTCACACAAATACATAAATAAGTCATTACATTCATCCAATACACTCCTGGTCCGACTACGGTACCAAAATAAAGATCAACCCCCAAATGCGACAAAGTCCCCGATCGCCCCAACTGGGCACCACTACTGATCATCCGGGAAAGACATGTAGTAACGACGAGAGTCTTCATCGAACTCCCACTTGAGCTCAAGCGCATCATCTGGAACGGTATCATCGGTGCCTGCATCTGGTTTAGGAACGAATCTATGAGTCACGGGGACTCAGCAATCTCACACCCTCGTGATCAAGACTATTTAAGCTTATATGTAAGGCAAAGGTATGAGGTGGAGCTGCAGCAAGCGACTAGAGTATATGGTGGCTAACATATTCGCAAAAGAGAGCGAGAAGAGAAGGCAAAAGCATGGTCGAACAACTATAATCAAGAAGTGATGCTAGAACAACCTACATCAAGCATTACTCCAACACCATGTTCACTTCCCGGACTCCGCCGAGAAGAGACCATCACGGTTACACACGCGGTTGGTGTATTTTAGTTAAGTTAAGTTTCATGTTATCTACAACCGGACATTAACAAATTCCCATCTGCCCATAACCGCGGGCAAGGCTTTTGAAAGTTCAAATCCCTGCAGGGGTGTCCCAAGTTAGCCCATCACAAGCTCTCACGGTCAATGAAGGATATTCCTTCTCCCAAGACAATCCGATTAGACTTGGCATCCCCGTTACAAGACATCCTCGACAATGGTAAAACAAGTCCAGCAACACCGCCCGAATGTGCCGACAAATCCCGATAGGAGCTGCACATATCTCGTTCTCAGGGCACACTCAGATAGGTCAAGCTACGAGTAAAACCAACCCTCGAGTTTCCCCGAGGTGGCCCCGCAGGCTGCCCAGTTCGGACCAACACTCAGAGGAGCACTGGCCCAGGGGGGGTTTAAATAAAGATGACCCTTGGGCTCCGGAAACCCAAGGGAAAAAGAGGCTAGGTGGCAAATGGTAAAACCAAGGTTGGGCATTGCTGGAGGAGTTTTATTCAAGGTGAACTGTCAAGGGGTTCCCATTATAACCAACCGTGTAAGGAACGCAAAATCCGGGAACATAACACCGCTATGACGGAAACTAGGGCGGCAAGAGTGGAACAAAACACTAGGCAAAAGGCCGAGCCTTCCACCCTTTACCAAGTATATAGATGCATTAAGATAAACAAGATAATATTGTGATATCCCAACAATAAACAATGTTCCAACAAGGAACGATCTCCAATCTTCACCTGCAACTAGCGACGCTATAAAAGGGGCTGAGCAAAGCGGTAACATAGCCAAACAATGGTTTGCTAGGACATGGTGGGTTAGAGATTTGACATGGCAATTTGGGAGGCATGATAAGCAAGTGGTAGGTATCATAGCATAGGCATAGCAAAAGAGTGATCATCTAGGAAGCAAAGATAGAAGTGATTTCAAGGGTATGGTCATCTTGCCTACAAAGTTTTTAGAGTTGCCTTGATCCTCGAAAGTGAACTCAACGGGCTCCTCGTTCACGAACTCGTCTCCTGGCTCTACCCAAACAAGAACAACAAGCAAAAGGTAACACAATCAACCACGTGCAATGCTCAAGCAACATGATGCAAACATGGTATGATATGCGGGATGCGGTATGTGATGCATATGCAAGATTTGGAAAGGAAAGATTGAACCTCGCCTCAACTTGTAAAACCAAGAGTGCCACTAGAAAGGTGAGGTGATTTCGGTCGAAATCGATATAAAGATCACCGGAAACGGATGCACGGTTTGGAAATGGCAATCAAAACAATTATAGCATTGGTCTACGATAATCAGCAAGTAGCCATCTAAATGCATCAAGTAAAATATGCTACATCACTCAAACATGACAAAAAAATACATGGCAGGCATCCACTCATGAAGCTTGACAAAAGATGAACACTGAGCTACGGCTAATTCATCCATTAACAGGCTCAAACAAGCATAGCAAAAGTGCAAATGATAACAGGTTTCAGACTTTGTGAAATTAACACAAGTCTGGAATTTATCATCAGGAAGCAAACTTTAGAGCATGAAAACTACATGCTACATGAACTTAACATGGCAAAGCAAGGCAAGGCATGAAGCTACTCAAAGCACTTAACAAAAGTCCCTCAGTGACCTTGAGCCAAAAGGGATCAGAAAATACAATTGCAAGCATGTGAACATGGTAAAAACATAAACAGATTCAGACTTAGTGAAAAACTGGAGCATGCAAAACAGTTAACGAGTAGGCATGTTTACGAGCTCGATGCACTCACTACAGAGCATGGCATGACAAACTAAGCATACACCCATGAATAAGACATGGCATAAGGCTATACATGGCAAGAACAACAACATAGCATGCACGGATCAATAGCAACATCCTCGGCAAAATCGCTAAACATGTCAACAATCTGCCAGGATCATTTTATAGCAAAAGTAGAGCTCGATTGACTCAATCTAGGGTGCTCCATAATTTCAAACAAAGATATGGATGGATAGACCACCTCAATATTAACAAAACATCCTTACTGATCATCCTCAAAAGAGGCACGTATCACTAGGAAACAACATGAACATATGGCATAAAACAAAAACAGGACAAGGACTTGGTGAAATTCTAAGTCCCTGAAATCAGCATCAACGATTACGCTACTTTGCAAGCTTGTGCTAGTCACCACAAAGATCACAAAAATACATGGCAAGCACCTCTGTAAAGATGACATGGCATATAACAAAACACATGTAGAGCTCAGGATCATAGCATGCACACATTAAACATGGCAAAAATGACAAAAGGCCATTTGCTGAAACAGATCTGACAAATTCATCACATAGCCCTCTTCCAACAGCATTTCGGGCATCAAAATGAGCTGAAATGAAAATGATGCAATGAGGTGAAATGATGTACTCGTCGAGGCGAACATTTTGATATGCTACACGCACGAATCGGAGCTACGGATGCAAAGTTATGGCATGCGGAAAATGCTAAAAAATTACTGAGGGAGAGGGAAAAAGTCAACCCCAGATCTAGGGTTCTTCGTTGGGCACGCGAACCGAGGCGCTCCAGCAAGGTCGAGCTCAAATCCGATGAGGGGAAGACGAGGGGGCGCCGGAGAGGTCGGACCCGACCGGATCCGGGGCCGGAAAGGTGCGACGGCGAGGCAGAGGCCGCGGACGCGGCATCGTCGGACCGGAGCGGTGGTGGCGGAGAGCTCCGGCGTCTCGGAGAACTCGCCGGCACGGGCTCGCGGCGGCCGGAGACGAAGCAGGCGGCGACGCGAGGTGAAGGCGGGTGGCGGGAGGCGCG
>NC_041388.1:330876655-330932244 GCF_002162155.2 Triticum dicoccoides
GGGCCGCGGGAGCCGGGCGTGGGCTCGGCGGGCCGCGCGGCCAGCTGGGGCGGCGGCGACAGGTGTCAGGCGCTGATTGGTGCAGACGGCGGCGGCGGCTTTGTCCGGCCGGAAAAAGACATGTCCGGGTCGGCGGAGCGCGGATTTTTAGTGTTTCGGGGGAAGAAGACCCGGATTTCGAGAGGGAGGCCTATTTATAGAGGTAGAGGGAGCTAGGAAGCTCCAAATGAGGTGCGGTTTTCGGCCACGCGATCGTGATCGAACGATCTAGACGATAGAAAAAGGGGTTTAGGTGGGTTTTGGGACAAATTGGAAGGGTGTTGGGCTGCAACACACACGAGGCCTTTTCGGTCCCTCGGTTAACCATTGGAGTATCAAACGAAGTCCAAATGGCACGAAACTTGACAGGCGGTCTACCGGTAGTAAACCAAGGCCGCATGACAAGTCTCGGTCCAATCCGAAAACGTTTAACCCCCACACACAGAAAGAGGTAAAAAGGACCATCGGAGGACATAGGAGCGCCGGAATGCAAAACGAACAACGGGGAAAAAGCTCGGATGCATGAGACAAACACGTATGCGAATGCGATGCACCTGATGACATGATATGAGATGCATGACAAAGACAAAACACACGGATACAAAAACCCGACAATGAGGAAATAAATTAACTTAGTGCCGGAAACGGCAAGAGTTGGAGTACAGATAAGGTAAATTACATCTGGGGTGTTACATCGGGGGACCTGCGAGGAGGTCACGAGGCAGGGGGCGCGCCCTCCACCCTCGTGAGCCCCTCGTGGCCCCCCTGACGTACTTCTTCCACCTATATATCTCCATATACCCTAAAAACATCCGTGAGCACAATAGATCGGGAGTTCCGCCGCCAGAAGCCTCCGTAGCCACCGAAAACCATTCTAGACCCGTTCCGGCACCCTGTCGGAGGGGGCAATCCCTCTCCGATGGCCATCTTCATCATCCCGGTGCTCTCCATGATGAGGAGGGAGTAGTTCTCCCTCGGGGCTGAGGGTATGTACCAGTAGCTATGTGTTTGATCTCTCTCTCTCTCTCGTGTTCTTGAGATGATACGATCTTGATGTATCGCGAGCTTTGCTATTATATTTGGATCCTATGATGTTTCTTCCCCCCTATACTCTCTTGTATTGAATTGAGTTTCCCCTTTGAAGTAACCTTATCGGATTGAGTCTTTAAAGATTTGAGAACACTTGATGTATGTCTTGCCGTGGATATCTGTGGTGACAATGGGATATCACATGATTCACTTGATGTATGTTTTGGTGATCAACTTGCGGGTTCCGCCCATGAACCTATGCATAGGGGTTGGCACACGTTTTCGTCGTGATTCTCTGGTAGAAGCTTTGGGGCACTCTTTGGGGTTCTATGTGTTGGTTGAATAGATGAATCTGAGGTTGTGTGATACATATCATATAATCATACCCACGGATACTTGATGTGACATTGGAGTATCTAGGTGACTTTAGGGTTTTGGTTGATTTGTATCTTAAGGTGTTATTCTAGTACAAACTCTAGGGTTGTTTGTGACACTTATAGGAATAGCCCAACGGATTGATTGGAAAGAATAACTTTGAGGTGGTTTCGTACCCTACCATAATCTCTTCGTTTGTTCTCCGCTATTAGTGACTTTGGAGTGACTCTTTGTTGCATGTTGAGGGATAGTTATGCGATCCAATTATGTTATCATTGTTGAGGGAACTTACACTAGCGAAAGTAGGAACCCTAGGCCTTATTTCCACGCATTGCAATACCGTTTACGCTCACTTTTATCATTCATTACCTTGCTGTTTTTATAATTTCAGATTACAAGAACCTTTATCTACTATCCATATTGCACTTGTATCACCATCTCTTCGCCGAACTAGTGCACCTATACAACTTACCATTGTATTGGGTGTGTTGGGGACATAAGAGACTCTTTGCTATTTGGTTGCAGGGTTGCTTGAGAGAGACCATCTTCATCCTACGCCTCCTATGGATTGATAAACCTTAGGTCATCCACTTGAGGGAAATTTGCTACTGTCCTACAAACCTCTGCACTTGGGGGCCCAACAACGTCTACAAGAAGAAGGTTGTGTAGTAGACATCACTTGACCCATTCTATTAGCTTAGCACTTGATCGTTTAGTTTGTTGCTATTGCTTTCTTCATGACTTATACATGTTCCTATGACTATGATATTATGCAACTCTCGTTTACCGGAGGAACACTTTGCATGCTACCAAACGTCACAATGTAACTGGGTGATTATAAAGGTGCTCTACAGGTGTCTCCGAAGGTACTTGTTGGGTTGGCGTATTTCGAGATTAGGATTTGTCACTCCGATTGTCGGAGAGGTATCTCTAGGCCCACTCGGTAAAGCACATCACTATAAGCCTTGCAAGCATTGCAACTAATGAGTTAGTTGCGGGATGATGTGTTACGGAACGAGTAAAGAGACTTGCCGGTAACGAGATTGAACTAGGTATTGAGATACCGACGATCGAATCTCGGGCAAGTAACATATCGATGACAAAGGGAACAACGTATGTTGTTATGCGGTCTGACCGATAAAGATCTTCGTAGAATATGTAGGAGCCAATATGAGCATCCAGGTTCCGCTATTGGTTATTGACCAGAGACGTATCTCGGTCATGTCTACATAGTTCTCGAACCCGTAGGGTCCGCACGCTTAACGCTACGATGACAGTTATATTATGAGTTTTATGTTTTGATGTACCGAAGGTTGTTCGGAGCCCGGATGTGATCACGGACATGACGAGGAGTCTCGAAATGGTCGAGACATGAAGATTGATATATTGGAAGCCTATGTTTGGATATCGGAAGTGTTCCGGGTGAAATCGGGATTTTACCGGAGTACCGGGGGGTTACCAGAACCCCCCGGGGGCTTAATGAGCCTACATGGGCCTTAGTGGAAAAGGAGGGAAGCAAGGGAAGTGTGGGGCGCGCCCCTGCAAGGCCCAAACCGAATTGGTTTAGGGCAAAGGGGGCCGACCCCCCTCTTTCCTTCTTCCCCCCTCCCAAGTCCTAATCCAACTAGGAAAAGGGGGGAGTCCTACTCCCGGTGGGAGTAGGACTCCTTCAGCGCGCCTCTCCCCTTGGCCGGCCGCACCCCCCCTTGCTCCTTTATATATAGGGGCAGGGGGGCACCTCTAGACACACAAGTTGATCAAGTTGATCGTCTCTTAGCCGTGTGCGGTGCCCCCCTCCACCATAGTCCACCTCGATAATACTGTAGCGATGCTTAGGCGAAGCCCTGCGTCGGTAGAACATCAACATCGTCACCATGCCATCATGCTAACAAAACTCTCCTCAACACTCGGCTGGATCGGAGTTAGAGGGACGTCATCGGGCTGAACGTGTGCTGAACTCGGAGGTGTCGTGCGTTCGGTACTTGATCGGTCGGATCGTGAAGACGTACGACTACATCAACCGTGTTGTGCTAATGCTTCCGCTTTCGGTCTACGAGGGTACGTGGACAACACTCTCCCCTCTCGTTCCTATGCATCACCATGATCTTGCGTGTGCGTAGGAATTGTTTTTAAATTACTACGTTACCCAACAAGTTTCACATACCAGCAAAAGAAAAAGTTCTTCTATGATTTAAGACATTACTTTTGGGATGACCCACATCTTTATAAAGAAGGAGTAGATGCTGTTATTAGACGTTGTGTACCTGAGCATGAACAAGAACATATCCTACGCAAGTGTCACTCCGAAGCTTATGGAGGACACCATGCTGGAGATAGAACTGCACATAAGGTATTACAATCCGGGTTTTATTGGCCTACTCTCTTCAAGGATGCACGTAAGTTTGTTGTATCTTGTGATGAATGTCAAAGAATTGGTAATATTAGTAGACTCAAGAAATGCCTATGAATTATTCACTTGTTATTGAACCATTTGATATTTGGGGCTTTGATTATATGGGACCTTTTCCTGCCTCCAATGGATACACACATATTTTAGTTGTTGTTGATTACGTTACTAAGTGGGTAGAAGCTATTCCAACTAGTAGTGTTGATCATAACACCTCTATTAAGATGCTTAAAGAAGTTATTTTTTCAAGATTTGGAGTCCCTACATATTTAAAGACTGATGGTGGTTCACATTTTATTCATGGTGCTTTCCGTAAAATGCTTGCTAAATATGATGTTAATCATAGAATTGCATCTCCTTATCACCCACAGTCTAGTGGTCAAGTAGAATTGAGTAATAGAGAACTCAAACTAATTTTGCAAAAGACTATTAATAGATCTAGAAAAAATTGGTCCAAGAAACTTGATGATGCATTATGGGCCTATAGAACTGCATATAAAAAGCCTATGGGTATGTCTCCGTATAAAATGGTTTATGGAAAAGCATGTCACTTACCTCTTGAACTAGAACATAAGGCTTATTGGGCTATTAAAGAGCTCAATTATGATTTCAAACTTGCCGGTGAGAAGAGGTTATTTGACATTAGCTCACTTGATGAATGGAGAACCCAAGCCTATGAGAATGCCAAATTATTTAAAGAAAAAGTTAAAAGATGGCATGACAAAAGAATACAAAAGCGTGAGTTTAATGTAGGTGATTATGTATTGCTATACAACTCTCGTTTAAGATTTTTTGCAGGAAAACTTCTCTCTAAATGGGAAGGTCCTTACGTTATCGAGGAGGTCTATCGTTCTGGTGCCATAAAAATCAACAACTTCGAAGGCACAAATCCGAAGGTGGTGAACGGTCAAAGAATTAAACATTATATCTCAGGTAATCCTATAAATGTTGAAACCAATGTTATTGAAACCGTAACCCCGGAGGAATACATAAGGGACACTTTCTGAAACGTTTCAGACTCCGAAAAGGAATAGGTATGTGGTACGGTAAGTAAACCGACTCCAAAACAGTTCTAATGGCAATTTTCTTCCGTTTTGGAATATTTAGAAAAATAGAAAAATAAGAAGCAGTCCGGGAAGGACACAAGGGCTCCACGAGGGTGGAGGGTGCACCCTACCCCCCTGGGCTCGCCTCCTGCCTCGTGGGCACCTCGTGTGCTCTCCAGACTCCGTTTTCTTACACGCCACGTATTTCGGTCGGTAAAAATTCATTATATAACCCCTCGAAGGTTTTGATCACTGTATCACGCAAAAATCTCCTGTCTTTGTTTCGAGCTGTTTTTCTGACAGATCCAGGTCGTCATGTCGTCTTCAAGTGCCCCCAAGGACCAGTTCTTCGAGAAGGTCATCAACCCCTACCTCGCGGAAGTTCTGCAACACCCTCAAACCATTGAGATGCGTGAGGGGTTGTTGCACATCCATGATGTTGAGGCACCAAGGAAGACCGGAAGCACAGAGGCAAGGCTCGAGGCATTGGAGCAAGAAGTTTTCAGGTGTCAGGAGATGGTGGAGCATGGACTCGATTCCAATCACATTATGATCATGGAGTTCACCAACAACCACAAGCTGGACGTCAAGGACATTGGGAAGGCCATCTTCAAGCTTCATGAGAAAATCGAGCACCTCCAAGCCCAGATCTATGACCTGCAAAATCAAAACTATGAGTATGAATATAGATTCAAGAGGATGAGTTTGGCTGCAGATTTGAGGTTTCAGGAGACTCGACCATCCTTCTATGATGGTGAGCCTATGCCTTGGAAGAGGGACGACAAGCCTACGCCATCAACAAGACCATCAACTTCTTCACCAACAAAGAAGAACTGAGTATCTGGTATGGGCACTCCCCTTGGCAACTGCCAAGCTTGGAGGAGTGCCCCGGTATCGTATCACCATCACTTTTATCTTTACCGTTTTTCTTAGTTCGATCCTTTTGGTAATATCTTGATCTAGTAGTATAAAGTTTTTAGTATGATCTAGTTGTGAATTTTGCTTTATGATCCTTCTATGTAGTCGAGTCCGTGAGCTATATATAATAAAGATTAGTGTTGAGTCAAGGGCTTGATTATTTTGCCACGATATTGAGTGAATAAAAGAAAAGGGGAATACATAAATAGAAATAGAAGAGATCATATGGATCTTATGGAGAGTAATGAGCTCACATATAAAAAGTATGATGAATAAATGTTGCTGAGAGTTGACAAACATAGTTTTGGTCATAGTTGCAATTAATAGGAAGTAATAAAGAAAGAGAGGTCTTCACATATAAATACACTATCTTGGACATCTTTTATGATTGTGAGCACTCATTAAAATATGACATGCTAAAGAGTTGACGTTGGACAAGGAAGACAACATAATGGGTTATGTTTTCTTACATCTGAGATAAATTATATTGTCATTGATCATCCAACATGATTAAGCTTGCCTTTCCCCCTCATGCTAGCCAAATTCTTTGCACCAAGTAAAGATACTACTTGTGCTTCCAAATATCCCTTAAACCAGTTTTGCCATGAGAGTCCACCATACCAACCTATGGATTGAGTAAGATACCTCAAGTAAGTTGTCATCGGTGCAAGAAATAAAAATTGCCCTCTAAATATGTATGACTTATTAGTGTGGGAGAAAATAAGCTTTATACGATCGTGTGATATGGAAGAAATAAAAGCGACGGACTGCATAATAAAGGTCCATATCACAAGTGGCAATATAAAGTGACGTTCTTTCGCATTAAGATTTTGTGCATCCAACCATGAAAGCGCATCACAACCTCTGCTTCCCTCTGCGAAGGGCCTATCTTTTACTTTTATCTCCTACCTTGCATAAGAGTCATGGTGATCTTCACCCTTCCTTTTTACATTTTATCTTTTGGCAAGCACAACATGTTGGAAAGATCCCGGTATATATGGCTAATTGGATGTGAGTTTTCATGAACTATTATTGTTGACATTACCCTTGAGGTAAAACGTTTGGAGGCAAAACTATAAGCCCCTATCTTTCTCTATGTCTGATTAAAACTCCATAGCCATAAGTATTGCGTGAGTGTTAGCAATTGTGAAAGACTATATGATAGTTGAGTATGTGGATTTGCTAAAAAGCTCTTATATTGACTCTTTCCTATGTTATGATAAATTGAATTGCTCCAATGATTGAGATTATAGTTTGTTAGTTTTCAATGAAGTTTATGATTCATACTTGAAATTGTGATTGAATTGTTACTCTAGCATAAGAGATCATATGACAAGAATTATATAAGTTGATGTTCTAAGAATGATCATGATGCCCTCATGTCCGTATTTTATTTTTATCGACACCTCTATCTCTAAACATGTGGACATATTTTTTGATTTCGGCTTTCGCTTGAGGACAAGCGAGGTCTAAGCTTGGGGGAGTTGATACGTCCATTTTGCATCATGCTTTTATATCGATATTTATTGCATTATGGGTTGTTATTACACATTATGTCACAATACTTATGCCTATTCTCTCTTATTTTACAAGGTTTACATAAAAAGGGAGAATGCCGGCAGCTGGGATTCTGGGCTGGAAAAGGAGCAAATATTAGAGACCTATTTTGCATAGCTCCAAAAGTCCTGAAACTTCACGGAAGTCATTTTCAGAATATATAAAAAATAATGAGCGCAAGAAGTTCCAGAGGGGGGCCACACCCTGCCCACGAGGGTGGGGGCACGCGCCCTACCCCCCTGGGCGCGCCCCCTGCCTCATGGGCCCCCTGGTGGCCCTCCGATGCCCATCTTCTGCTATATGGAGTCTTTCGATGAGGAAAAAAATCAGAAGCAAGCTTTCGGGATGAGACTCCGCCGCCACGAGGTGGAACCTTGGCGGAACCAATCTAGGGCTCCGGCGGAGCTGTTCTGCCGAGGAAACTTCCCTCCGGGGAGGGGGAAATCATCGACATCGTCATCACAACGCTCCTCTCATCGGGAGAGGGCAATCTCCATCAACATCTTCACCAGCACCATCTCCTCTCAAACCCTAGTTCCTCTCTTGTATCCAATTCTTGTCTCCAAGTCTGGGATTGGTACCTGTGGGTTGCTAGTAGTGTTGATTACTCCTTGTAGTTGATGCTAGTTGGTTTATTTGGTGGAAGATCATATGTTCAGATCATATATGCATATTAATACCCCTCTGATTATGAACATGAATATGCTTTGTGAGTAGTTACGTTTGTTCCTGAGGACATGGGAGAAGTCTTGCTATTAGTAGTCATGTGAATTTGGTATTCATTCGATATTTTGATGAGGTTATGTTGTCTCTCCTCTAGTGGTGTTATGTGAACTTCGACTACATGACACTTCACCATTATTTGGGCCTAGAGGAAGGAATTGGGAAGTAATAAGTAGATGATGGGTTGCTAGAGTGACAGAAGTTTAAAACCTAGTTTATGCGTTGCTTCGTAAGGGGCTGATTTGGATCCATATGTTTCATGCTATGGTTAGGTTTACCTTAATACTTTTGTTGTAGTTGCGGATTCTTGCAATAGAGGTTAATCATAAGTGGGATGCTTGTCCAAGTAAGGGCAGTACCCAAGCACCGGTCCACCCACATATCAAATTATCAAAGTACCGAATGCAAATCATATGAACGTGATGAAAACTAGCTTGACGATAATTCCCATGTGTCCTCGGGAGCGCTTCTCTCTATATAAGAATTTGTCCAGGCTTGTCCTTTGCTACAAAAAGGATTGGGCCACCTTGCTGCACTTTATTTACTTTTGTTACTTGTTGCTCGTTACCAATTATCTTATCGCAAAACTATCTCTTACCTATAATTTCAGTGCTTGCAGAGAATACCTTGCTGAAAACCGCTCATCATTTCCTTATGCTCCTCGTTGAGTTCGACACTCTTACTTATCGAAAGGACTACGATAGATTCCCTATACTTGTGGGTCATCAAGTTTCTCTCTAAAGAAGTGAGTGGGAGGAAAGTAGAACTTGATGAGGTAATTGTACTTTCTCCCGAATTGGAAAGTAGTTCATCACAGGAATCAGTTCAAGTGATTCCCACACCAATTAGTGAGGAAGCTAATGATGATGATCATGAAGCTTCAGATCAAGTTACTATCAAACCTCGTAGGTCAACCAGAGTGGTACGGTAATCCTTTTCTGGAAGTCATGTTGCTAAACCATGACAAACCTGCGAACTATGAGGAAGCGATGATGAGCCCAGATTCCGCAAAATGGCTTGAGGCCAGGAAATTTGAGATGGGATCCATGTATGAAGAACAAAGTGTGGACTTTGGTTGACTTGCCCGATGATCGGCAAGCCATTAAGAATAAATGGATCTTCAAGATGAAGACGGACGTTGATAGTAGTGTTACTATCTACAAAGCTCGAATTGTCAAAAAAAAGATTTTGACAAGTTCAAGGTGTTGACTACGATGAGATTTTCTCACTCGTAGCGATGCTTAAGTCTATCTGAATCATGTTAGCAATTGCCACATTTTATGAAATCTGGCAAATGGATGTCAAAACTACATTCCTTAATGGATTTCTTAAAGAAGAGTTGTATATGATGCAATAATAAGGTTTTTGTCAATCCTAAAGGTGCTAACAAAGTGTGCAAGCTCCAGCGATCCATCTATGGACTGGTGCAAGCATCTCAGAGTTGGAATATACGCTTTGATGAGTTGATCAAAGCATATAGTTTTATATAGACTTGCGGTGAAGCCTGTATTTACAAGAAAGTGAGTGGGAGCACTACAGCCTGTCTAATAAGTATATGTGAATGACATATTGTTGATCGGAAATGATGTAGAATTTTCTGGAAAGCATAAAGGAGGGTTTGAAAGGAGTTTTTTCAAAGAAATACCTCGGTGAAGCTACGTACATATTGAGCATCAAGATCTATAGATATAGATCAAGATGCTTGATAAGTTTTTTCAATGAGTACATACCTTGAAATTTTTTTGAAGTAGTTCAAAATGGAACAGTCAAAGAAGGAGTTCTTGCCTGTGTTGCAAGGTGTGAAGTTGAGTAAAGACTCAAAACCCGACCATGGCAGAAAATAGAAAGAGAATGAAAAATCATTCCCTATGCCTCAGTCATAGGTTCTATAAAGTATGCTATGTTATGCACCAGACCTATTGTGTACCTCACCATGAGTTTGACAAGAGGGTACAATAGTGATCCAGGAGTGGATCACTGGACAGCGATCAAAATTAGCCTTAGTGGAATAAGGACATGTTTCTCGGTTATGGAGGTGACAAAAAGTTCATCGTAAAGGGTTACGTCGATGCAAGCTTTGACACTGATCCGGATGACTCTAAGTCTCAATCTGGATACATATTGAAAGTGGGAGCAATTAGCTAGAGTAGCTCCGTAAAGAGCATTGTAAGACATAGAAAAATTGCAAAATACATACGGCTCTGAATGTGGCAGACACGTTGACTATACTTCTCTCGCAAGCAAAACATAATCACACCTTAGTACTCTTTGGGTGTTAATCACATAGAGATGTGAACTAGATTATTGACTCTAGTAAATCCTTTTGGGTGTTAGTCACATGGAGATGTGAACTAATCACATAAAGATGTGAACTATTGGTGTTAAATCACATGACGATGTGAACTAGATTATTGACTCTAGTGCAAGTGGGAGACTGAAGGAAATATGCCCTAGAGGCAATAATAAAGTTGTTATTTATATTTCCTTATATCATGATAAACGTTTATTATTCATGCTAGAATTGTATTAACCAGAAACTTAGTACATGTGTGAATACATAGACAAAACAGAGTGTCCCTAGTATGCCTCTACTTAACTAGCTTGTTAATCAAAGATGGTTAAGTTTCCTGACCATAGACATGTGTTGTCATTTGATGAACGGGATCACATCATTAGATAATGATGTGATGGACGAGACCCATCCGTTAGCTTAGCATAATGATCGTTTAGTTTTATTGCTATTGCTTTCTTCATGATTTATACATATTCCTCTGACTATGAGATTATGCAACTCCCGAATACCGGAGGAACACTTTGTGTGCTATCAAACATCACAACATAACTTGGTGATTATAAAGATGCTCTACATGTGTCTCCGATGGTGTTTGTTGAGTTGGCATAGATCGAGCTTAGGATTTGTCACTCCGTGTATCGGAGAGGTATCTCTGGGCCCTCTCGGTAATGCTCATCACTATAAGCCTTGCAAGCAATGTGACCAATGAGTTAGTTGCGGGATGATGCATTGTGGAATGAGTAAAGAGACTTGCTGGTAACGATATTGAACTAGGTATAATGATACCCACGATCTAATCTCGAGCAAGTAACATACCGATGACAAAGGGAATAACGTATGTTGTTATGCAGTTTGACCGATAAAGATCTTTGTAGAATATGTAGGAGCCAATATGAGCATCCAGGTTCCGCTATTGGTTATTGACCGGGGATGTGTCTCGGTCATGTCTACATAGTTCTCGAACCCGTAGGGTCTGCACGCTTAACATTCGATGACGATTTATATTATGAGTTATGTGATTTGATGACCGAAGTTTGTTCAGAGTCCCGGATGAGATCACGGACATGACGAGGAGTCTCGAAATGGTCGAGAGGTAAATATCGATATATTGGAAGGCTATATTCGGACATTGGAAAGGTTTTGAGTGATTCGTGTATTTTTCGGAGTACCGGAGAGTTACGGGAATTCGCCGAGGGAAGTTAATGGGCCTTATTGGGCTTTAGTGAAGAGAGGGAAGAAGGGCCACGAGGTGGCGCGCGCCTGCCCCCTGCTCAAACCGAATTGGACAAGGGGTGGGGGCACGGCCTCCCCTTTCCTTCTCCCTCTCCCTCCTTTCCTTCTTTCCTACTCTGAAAAGTAAAGGGAATACTACTAGGACTTGGGAGTCCTAGTACGACTCCCTACACTTGGCGCTCCCCTAGGAGGGCCGGCCTCTCTCCCTCCCTCCTTTATATACATGGGCAGGGGCACCCCTAAGGCACTCCAAGATTTGTCTTAGCCATGTGCGGTGCCCCCTCCACAGTTACACACCTCGATCATATCGTCGTAGTGCTTAGGCGAAGCCCTACGCCGGTAACTTCATCATCACCGTCACCATGCCGTCGTGCTGACGGAACTCTCCCTCGTCCTCAACTGGATCAAGAGCTCGAGGGACGTCATCGAGCTGAACGTGTGTTGAACACGGAGGTGCCGTACGTTCGGTGCTAGGATCGGTTGAATCGCGAAGACGTTCGACTACATCAACCGCGTTACTAAACGCTTCTGCTTTCGGTCTACGAGGGTACGTGGACACACTCTCCCCGCTTTTTGCTATGCATCTCCTAGATAGATCTTGCGTGATCGTAGGTAAAAATTTAAATAGTGCGTTCCCCAACAATTATTACTCTCCACATAAGTAAAATCCTTCTCATTGTGGGGGCAAATTGAACAAAATAGCCATCATGAAGCTTGATTTTCATGACCCAGTTGCACATTGAATTCATAATGACATCTTTCGTGCTTATCATTATTCTCTATAACATAAGTATCATCATGATCATCATAGATAACAACTTTATTCTTATCATAATCAATTGAAACATCTTCCAAAATAATGGAATCAACACCACCTAAAGTCGCGACCTCTTTAAATTCACTTTCATCATTGTAATCATCATAAATATGAGACATATTTTCATCATAGTAAACTTTCTCCTCCAAAGTAGAGGGAATAAAAAGATTTTACTCTGTGATGCATTCATGGAGAATTAAAAAGCGACCAGTAGATGCTTGGTAGGTTGATGCAGCCCCCGGGCCCGGACGGTTTGAAGGGTCTATAAATGCAACCTCTATGATGGGGAGGTCCACTTTACATGATGCAACCTCCGAGTTTGGCATTAGCAGAGAGTTCACGTTGAATTCAGTGTCAAAGTATACTTGAGGTGATCAATGAGTTGTGCTCAAGTTTAGCAAATCACAAATACTATAATAAAGGTAACTGTAAAACTCATATGAGAGCAGAACACCTTTGTTCGTAATTGTACTGAGCTAAAAATGAGAATGTGATACTTAAGAGTTTATATAAAAAAGGAGTCTAAGATTAAAAAATGATGCAAGTGAGTGGTGTTATGAGGGTGTTTCGTGACGTTTAAAACACAATTTTACGAGGTGCAGTTGCACATTCATCTGTTGTAATACTGGTGTCCGTCAAGTCGGCAACGTCGATTACTTCTTCGGCAAGCTCAAGGTTGGTGACATCTATCTCTAGTGTGCTCTTTGGCATTCCCACTAACGGTAATGACCCCGTCGGCGCCGGATATTTTTTGTATGAGCGTAGAAGTGGGTGACCATGAATTTTACAAAGGCAGAGCGACCTAGAAGAGTGTGGTAGACTCTTTTAAAGAGAACCACCTCAAATAAAAGTGCCTCAGCCCAAAAGTTATATAATATCCTAATTATGACGTATCTAGCGAGACCTGGCGAAGCAGCTCCACCTTCTTTCCTGGTATGCTACCATGGGAGTGCGTCGGTGAGGGCCAAAGGCCAGTCAAAGGGAGGTCCATCTTCTTCATTGTGTCCATAGATGATGTTGATGTCGCTCCCGCCATCCATGAGCACCTTTGTGGGTTGGAGTACTCTGATGATTGGATCGAGCACTAGGGTGTTCTTGCCGAGATTAGGGATGAAATCTGGATGGTTGGACCTGTCGAAGGAGATAGTAGAGTCAGACCAATCCAGGTATTGTGGTACTACTGGTATGAGAGCATAGACTTCTCTGGTGATCTGCTTCTGGGCACGCTTGGACTCAAGCACCCCCCTGGAAGATCATATTGATTGCTAATATCTCTTGGAAGACAAACATTGTTAAGTAGGATTGCTTTTCTTTCCCCTCTTGCAAGGCGACTAGGAAAAGCCTTCCTCCCGTCGATCTCCATCGACGATCTCGTGGATTCACCTGCCCTTCACCCGCCGCTCCGGCGGCCAGTGGCGGGGAGGGGATTTCTGGTGACTTGTCTCCGGCTAGTAGATAGGTAGGGTTTTAGTTCTCGCAGGGGCGGCGTTTGGATGGATGCCGACGCTTCTTCTTCAAGTCAGTCTTTTGGCTCCGATCATCCTCAAGTTCGTTCACTGGGATGGATTAGAAGGAGCTCTGCGTAGATTCCTGCCAGCTCTCGAGGCGGCGAGGTTAGGGTTTCTTGTGTGCGTACACAACAAGGATATTTAGTGTCAAATTCTTTAGATCGATTTATGGATTCAATGACGACGACTGCGGCTCCGGGACGCTGGTCTTTAGGGGGCATGTTGATAATCCCCAAGTGCAGGGAATCATCGTAGCAATTCCCAATGGTGGAAGTGATAAGTATGGAGTGTCGAATCCACAAGGAGCTAAAGGTAAAATCAATATTCTCTCAAGTCCTATCTGCCACTGATACGACTCTACGTACATCGAACGTTTGCTTCCAACTAGAAACGAGAAATAAAACTACGTTGTGGGTATGAAGAGGATAACTTTGCATGGTATCGGAGAGATAAAATATAAAAGTAGGGGTTGTTATCATTAATTTAGAATATATTACTAAATATTATAAATAGCGAGTGTGGAATAATGATGGGTCGGTGTGCGGATTTATCCTAGGCAATCGTTAACAAGACCAGTAGTCGTCATTGCAATTTCATATGAGGGAGAGGCATAAGCTAACATACTAATGACCAACAAGTATAGGGGATCTATCGTAGTCCTTTCGATAAGTAAGAGTGTCGAACCCAATGAGGAGCAGAAGGAAATGACAAGCGGGTTTCAGTAAGGTATTCTCTGCAAGCACTGAAATTATTGGTAACAGATAGTTTTGTAATAAGGTAATTTGTAACGGGTAACAAGTAAAAAAAGTAAACAAGGTGCAGCAAGGTGGCTCAATCCTTTTTGTAGCAAAGGACAAGCCTGGATGAACTCTTATATAAAGGAAAACGCTCCCGATGACACATGGGAATTATCGTCAAGCTAGTTTTCATCACACTCATATGATTCACGTTCTTTACTTTGATAATTTGATATGTGGGTGGACCGGTGCTTGGGTACTGCCCTTCCTTGGACAAGCATCCCACTTATGATTAACCCCTCTTGAAAGCATCCGCAACTACAAAAGAAGTATTAAGGTAAACCTAACGATAGCATGAAACATATGGATCCAAATCAGCCCCTTATGAAGCAACACATAAACTAGGGTTTAAGCTTCTGTCACTCTAGCAACCCATCATCTACTTATTACTTCCCAATGCCTTACCCTAGGCCCAAACAATGGTGAAGTTTCATGTAGTCGATGTTCACATGACACCACTAGAGGAAAGACAACATACATCTCATCAAAATATCGAACGAATACCAAATTCACATGACTACTTATAGCAAGACTTCTCCTATGTCCTTAGGAACAAACGTAACTACTCACAAACCATATAAATGTTCATAATCATAGGGGTATTAATATGCATAAAGGATTTGAACATATGATCTTCCACCAAATAAACCAACTAGCATCAACTACAAGGAGTAATCAACACTACTAGCAACCCACATGTACCAATCTGAGGTTTTGAGACAAATATTGGATACAAGAGATGAACTAGGGTTTGAGAGGAGATGGTTCTAGTGAACATGTTGATGGAGATTGACCCCCTCCTGATGAGAGGATCGATGGTGATGACGATAATGATGATTTCCCCCCTCCCGGAGGGATGTTTCCCCGGCAGAACAGCTCCGCCGGAGCCCTAGATTGGTTCCGCCAAGGTTCCGCCTCGTGGTGGCGGTGTTTCGTCCCGAAAGCTTCCTTATGATTTTTTCAGGGCAAAAGACTTCATATAGCCAAAGATGGGCACCGGAGGCCTGCCAGGGGGCCCACGAGGCAGGGGCACACCCAGGGGGTAGGGCGCGCCCCCACCCTCGTGGATGGTGGGTGGCCCCCCTCTGGTACTTTCTTCGCCCAATATTTTTTATATATTCCAAAACTGACATTCGTGGAGTTTCAGGACTTTTGGAGTACTGCAGAATAGGTCTCTAATAGTTGCTCCTTTTCCAGCCTAGAATTCCAGCTGCTGGCATTCTCCCTCTTCGTGTAAACCTTGTAAAATAAGAGAGAATAGGCATAAGTATCGTGACATAATGTGTAATAACAACCCATAATGCAATAAATATCGATATAAAAGCATGATGCAAAATGGACGTATCACATACTTTCTCTTCTTGGATCATATGCACTTATGGTTGAACTCTAGCAAGCATCCGCAACTACTAAAGATCATTAAGGTAAAACCCAACCATAGCATTAAAGCATCAAGTCCCCTTTATCCCATACGCAACAACCCCCTTACTCGGGTTTATGCTTCTGTCACTCAAGCAACCCACTATAAGCGAATCATGAACGTATTGCAACACCCAATAGCGGGAATCCCTCACGCTTGCGCGACACAGAGGGCACAGTAGGACATCACCAAAAAAACATACAACTCATACAAATCTAGATCATCAATCAACCCAAAGACAAAGGATATCTACTCAAAACATCATAGGATGGCAACACATCATTGGATCATAATATGTCGCATAAAGCACCATGTTCAAGTAGGGATTACAGCGGGGTGCGGGAGAGTGGACCACGTAAAAGAGATGAGCATGGTGATGATGGTGGTGATGTTGATGAAGACGATCACCACGGCGATGATTCCCCTCCCAATGGCACTCCGGCACCACCGAGAGAGAGGAGGAGAGGTTCTCCCCCTTGTGCTTCCTCCTCCATGGCCTGCCCCTGGATGGGGAGAGGTTCTCCCTCTGGATCTTGGCCTTCATGGCGATGATGGCCCCTTTGGGATCCTCCTCCATAGCCTCCGGTGATGATGCCCCCCTCCGGCAGGATGCCAAAGAGGGCCTAGATTGATTTCTCGTGGCTACAGAGGCTTGCGGCGGCGGAACTTCCGATCTAGGTTATTTTCTGGAGGTTTGGGTATTTATAGGAGAGGTTGGCGTCGAGAACAAGTCAGGGGCCCCATGGGAAGTCCATGAGGCACAGGGACGCGCCCTCCACCCTCGTGGGGCCCATGAGGCTCCCCTCCGGTAACTCTTCGTTCCAGTAATTTTTTATATTTTCCAGAAAAATTCTCTGTTGATTTTCATCGCATTCCAAGAACTTTTATTTCTGCACAAAAACAACACCACGATAGTTCTGCTGAAAACAGCGTCAGTCCGGGTTAGTTCTAATCAAATCATACCAGAATCATATAAAACTATTTTAAACATGGCATGAATACTTCATAAATTATAGATACGTTGGAGATGTATCAGCATCCCCAAGCTTAATTCCTGCTCGTCCTCGAGTAGGTAAATGATAAAAGAAATAATTTATGAAGTGTGAATGCTAGCAAGTGCATAAGTTTGATCAATGATAGTTCCAATCACCTTTTCTATCATCATTATATATCATAATAATAGCTCAACTCATGAAACTTCTCATGATCAAGTAACAAGCTATTCACATGTTAAAGTATAGATCATAAACTTCCTTGAAAACTAACTAACCGTGCTCTTAGTCAGCAAACAATTGTAATTCATTTTATTTCGGGAAGGGTCTACATAAGAGTTTTGATTCAGCAAACTCCACATACTCAATTATCATTTAATCTTTCACAATTGCTAACACTCACGTGATATTTATGGGTTCAAAGTTTTAATCGGACACAAAGAAAGATAGGGGCTTATAGTTTCGCCTCCCAACCTTTTACCTCAAGGGTAATGTCAACAATAATACTTTATGAAAACCTACATTCAAGTGGATATATATATCCGGATCGCTCCAACACAAGTGCTTGCCAAAGGAAAAAAGTGTAAAAAGGAAAGGTGAAAATCACCATGACTCTTGTATAAGGGTAGAAGGTAAAAGTAAAAGATAGGCCCTTCGCAGAGGGAAGCAGATCTTGCCATGCGCTTTTATGGTTGCATGCACAAAATCTTAATGCAAAAGAACGTCACTTTATATTGCCGCTTGTGATAAAGACCTTTATTATGCAGTCTGTCGCTTTTATTTCTTCCCTATCACAAGTTCATATAAAGCTTATTTTCTTCGCACTAATAGGTCATACATATTTAAAGAGCAATTTTTATAGCATGCACCGATGACAACTTACTTGAAGGATCTTACTCAATCCATAGGTAGGTATTATGGACTCTCATGGCAAAACTGGGTTAAGGAATGTTTGGAAGCACAAGTAGTATCTCTACCTGGTGCAAAGAATTTGGCTAGCATGAGAGGGAAAGGCAAGCTCAACATGTTGGATGATCCAAGACAATATAACGTTTCGGATATAGAAAAACATAACCCATTAAGTTGTCTTCCTTGTCCAATGTCAACTTTTTAGCATGTCATATTTTAATGAGTGCTCACAATTACAAAAGATGTCCAAGATAGTATATTTATATGTGAAATCTCTCTTCCTTCAATATTCTTTCATGAATTGTTCAAGTGACCAATTCTGCGTTTGCTAACTTTCAATAAGTTTACTACCTATACTTATTATGTGTGAAGTCATTACTCCCCATATTATAAGAATATGAAACATATATAAATTCAGATTTATGATATTCAATTCATTCAACCATTTACTCATAGGATATACATGAAGCATGTGAGTAAATGACAAACTACTCCAAAAAGATATAAGTGAAGAACACTGAGTAGTCAAATAATTAACTAGCCATGGGAGGATTCTTTTTCATTCAAGATTTCAGATCCAATGATTTTATTCAAACAGCAAGTAAAATTGAAAATACTCCCCAAGCAAAACACATATCATGTGACGAATAAAAATATAGCTCCGAGTAAGGCATACCGATAGTTTTGAAGACGAAAGAGGGGATGCCTTCCGGGGCATCCCCGAGCTTAGGCGCTTGAGTCTTCCTTGAATATTACCTTGGGGTGCCTTGGGCATCCCCAAGCTTAGGGTCTTTCCTTATTCTCCTCATATCGATATCTCACCCAAAGCTTGAAAAACTCAATCACACAAAACTTAACGGAACTTCGTGAGATAGGTTAGTATGATAAAGAGTTAACCATTCACTTTGGTACTGTCAAATACAAGGTTCATAATTGTTCTCACACAATGCCTACTGTTCCATATCATTTAAACAATTTATATTGAGAAATATAAGCCATAGAAACTAGAAAACAAGCAAACAATGCAATGAAAACAGAATCTGTCAGAAACAGAACAGTCTATAATGATTTGAACAACAACCATACTTCTGCTACTCCAAAAATTATGAAATAAATTGGTGTATGTGAGGAATTTGTCTATTAATCTTCTGAAAAAATAATCAACTCAAACACACTCTTCTGTAAAAAAATGACAGCTAATCTCATGAGCGCAAAGTTTCTGTTTTTTACAGCCAGATCACATTAACTTTCACCCAAGTCTTCCCAAAGGTCTTACTTGGCACTTTATTGAAACAAAAGCTATAATACATGATTACTACAGTATATTAATCATGTGAACACACAAAAACATTAAGGGTAAACATTGGGTGTCTCCTAACAAGCATTTTTCTTTAATGCCTTTTAGCTAGGCATGATGATTTCAATGATGCTCACATAAAAGATAAGAATTGAAACATAAAGAGAGCATCATGAAGAATATGACTAGCACATTTAAACCTAACACACTTCCTATGCCTAGGGATTTTTGAGCACACAATTTATAGGAACAAGGATCAACTAGCATAGGAAGGAAAACAAGGATAACTTCAAAACTTTAAGCACATAGAGAAGAAACTTGATATTATTGCAACTCCTACAAGCATATATTCCTCCCTCATAATAATTTTCAGTAGCATCATAAATGAATTCAACAATATAACCATCACATAGAGCATTCTTTTCATGATCTACAAGCATAGAAATTTTTCTACTCTCCGCATAAGCAAAATTCTTCTCATTCGGAATAATGGGAGCAAACTCAACAGAATAACGGTCATATGAGGCACAATATAATTTAAAATTAAAATCATGATGGCAAGTTTCATGGTTAACATTATTCTTTATAGCATACATGTGATATGTCTCCAACGTATCTATAATTTTTGATTGTTCCATGCTATTATATTATCAACCTTGGATGGTTTATATGCATTAATATGCTATTTTATATGATTTTTGGGACTAACCTATTAACCTAGAGCCTAGTGCCAGTTTCTGTTTTTTCCTTGTTTTTAAGTATTGCAGAAAAGGAAAATCAAATGGAGTCCAATTGACCTGAAACTTCACGGAACTTATTTTTGGAACAGAAGAAGCCCACGGAGTATCAGAGATGGACCAGGAGAGTCCCGGGCTGCCCACAAGGGTGGGGGGCGCGCCCACCCCCCTGGGCGCGCCCCCTGCCTCATGGACAGCCCGGAGGTCCACCGACATACTTTTTCCTCCTATATATACCCATATACCCTAAAAACTTCGAGGAGCAGAATAGATTGGGAGTTCCGCCGCCAGAAGCCTCCGTAGCCACAGAAAACCAATCTAGACCCGTTCCGACACCCTGCCGGAGGGGGAACCCCTCACCGGTGGCTATCTTCATCATCCCGGCGCTCTCCATGACGAGGAGGGAGTAGTTCACCCTCGGGGCTGAGGGTATGTACCAGTAGCTATGTGTTTGATCTCTCTCTCTCTCTCTCTCTCTCGTGTTCTTGAGATGATACGATCTTGATGTATCGCGAGCTTTGCTATTGGATCTTATGATGTTTCTCCCCCTCTACTCTCTTGTGATGAATTGAGTTTCCCCTTTGAAGTTATCTTATCGGATTGAGTCTTTAAGGATTTGAGAACACTTGATGTATGTCTTGCGTGGGATACCCGTGGTGACAATGGGGTATTCTATTGATCCACTTGATGTATGTTTTGGTGATCAACTTGCGGGTTCCGCCCATGAACATGTGCATAGGGGTTGTCACACGTTTTCGTCTTGACTCTCTGGTAGAAACTTTGGGGCACTCTTTGAAGTTCTTTGTGTTGGTTGAATAGATGAATCTGAGATTGTGTGATGCATATCGTATAATCATACCCACGGATACTTGAGGTGACATTGGAGTATCTAGGTGACATTAGGGTTTTGGTTGATTTGTGTCTTAAGGTGTTATTCTAGTACAAATTCTATGATAGATTGAACGGAAAGAATAGCTTCGTGTCATTTTACTACGGACTCTTGAATAGATAGATCAGAAAGGATAACTTTGAGGTGGTTTCGTACCCTACCATAATCTCTTCGTCTGTTCTCCGCTATTAGTGACTCTGGAGTGACTCTTTGTTGCATGTTGAGGGATAGTTATATGATCCAATTATGTTATTACTGTTGAGAGAACTTGCACTAGTGAAAGTATGAACCCTAGGCCTTGTTTCAACGCATTGCAATACCGTTTACGCTCACTTTTATCATTAGTTACCTTGTTGTTTTTATATTTTCAGATTACAAAAACCTTTATCTACCATCCATATACCACTTGTATCACCATCTCTTCGCCGAACTAGTGCACCTATACAATTTACCATTGTATTGGGTGCGTTGGGGACACAAGAGACTCTTTGTTATTTGGTTGCAGGGTTGCTTGAGAGAGACCATCTTCATCCTACGCCTCCTACGAATTGATAAACCTTAGGTCATCCACTTGAGGGAAATTTGCTACTGTCCTACAAACCTCTGCACTTGGAGGCCCAACAACGTCTACAAGAAGAAGGTTGTGTAGTAGACATCAACATGTCATCACAATAATCATCATAGATAGCAGCTTTGTTCTCATAATCAATTGGAACCTCTTTCGAAATAGTGGAATCATTACTAACTAAAGTCAACACTCTTCCAAGTCCACTTTAGATGATAGTATTATTCATACTCTAAAAGATATAAGTGAAGTTCATGGATAATTCTACAATTAATATAGACTAACCAATATCCAAGCTCAAAATATATAAGTGAAGCACACGAAGCATTCTATAAAACCATATTCAAAAGATTTGAGTGAAGCACAAAGAGCATTCTGTAAGGTCATACTCAAAAGATATAAGTGAAGCACATGAATCATTCTATAAATCTATTAAGGGATATCTCATACTAGCATGGTTCTTAAAGAAAAAGAAAAACACAAAGGACACAAATCATGTGAACAAAAAAAAATCGAGGTATACCGATAATTGTTGAAGAAGAAAGATGGGATGCCAACCGGGGCATCCCCAAGCTTAGATGCTTGAGTATCCTTGGAATATTTACTTGGGATGCCTTGGGCATCCCCAATCTTGGGCTCTTTCCTCTCTTTATTCTTCTCACATCGGTAACTCCTCGTTCTTCGAACACTTCATCCACAAAAACTTAACAGAAACTTTGTGAGATCCGTTAGTATACTAAAGCAAATCACTACCTTTATGTACTGTTGTAAATTCATTCCAATTTCATATTATCACTTTATATACTGTATTCCAACTTCACCATGGTTCATACCCCCCGATACTACCCATATATTCATCAAAATAAGCGATCAACACATAGAAAACAGAATCTGTCAAAAACAGGACAGTCTGTAGTAATCTGGAAGTTTAGTAAACTTCTGCAACTCCAAAAAATTCTAAAAAATGTAAAAATTTAAAAAATTTGTACAGAAGTAATGTGTAAAAAGTTTCAGACCCATTTGACTTTCCAGTAAAAAATTTAAATTCACGCGCTATAGCCAAAGTTTCTGTTTTTGTACTGCACATAGTAAACAAGCAATCTAATCATCCTAAAACCGAAGCTTGGCACATTATTTTTATTATACAATGGATATATACAAGGGGGTAATTATTTTCAGAGAAGCTTCCATGAATTTTTTTTACATTGTTTCCATGAGCATGAACACAAGTGTTCAAGGTCGACCCTCACTTCTCCAATGCATAATCTTACAATCACTTCTCTTATTGAAAAACTTTTTAGGTATGAGAGGCAAGTAATTTTTTTTGTATTTTCATTCTTTTTTTGTATATTTCACCCACAACTAAAAAGAAACAAAAAGGAAAAACAAAATCTACTTAGTGAAGAAAGAAAACAAGCACACACGAGAATATCAACCCCACGCTATTGCTCCCCGGCAACGGCGCCAGAAAAGAGCTTGATAATCCCCAAGTGCAGGGAATCATCATAGCAATTCCCAATGGTGGAAGTGATAACTATGGAGTGTCGAACCCACAAGGAGCTAAAGGTAAGATCAATATTCTCTCAAGTCCTATCTGCCACTGATACGACTCTACGTACACCGAATGTTTGCTTCCAACTAGAAACAAGAAATAAAACTACGTTGTGCGTATGAAGAGGATAACTTTGCATGGTATCGAAGAGATAAAATATAAAAATAGGGGCTGTTATCATAAAGTTAGAATATATTACTAAATATTATAAATAGCGAGTATGGAATAATGATGGGTCGGTGTGCGGATTTATCCAAGGCAATCGTTAACAAGACCAATAGTTGTCATTGCAATTTCATATGAGGGAGAGGCTTAAGCTAACATACTTTCTCTTCTTGGATCATATGCACTTATGATTGTAACTCTAGCAAGCATCCGCAACTACTAAAGATCATTAAGGTAAAACCCAATGAGGGAGTCCTGGATTAGGGGGTGTCCAGATGGCCGGACTATACCTTCAGCCGGACTCCTGGACTATGAAGATACAAGATTGAAGACTTCGTCCCGTGTCCGGAAGGGACTTTCCTTGGCGTGGAAGGCAAGCTTGGCGATACGGATATGTAGATCTCCTACCATTGTAACCGACTTTGTGTAACCCTAACCCTCTCCAGTGTCTATATAAACTGGAGGGTTTTTAGTCCGTAGAACAACATACAGAACAACAATCATACCATAGGCTAGCTTCTAGGGTTTAGCCTCTCCGATCTCGTGGTAGATCTACTCTTGTACTACCCATATCATCAATATTAATCAAGGAGGACGTAGGGTTTTACCTCCATCAAGAGGGCCCGAACCTGGGTAAAACTTCGTGTCCCTTGCCTCCTGTTACCATCCGGCCTAGACGCACAGTTCAGGACCCCCTACCCGAGATCCGCCGGTTTTGACACTGACATTGGTGCTTTCATTGAGAGTTCCTCTGTGTCGTCGCCATCAGGAAGGATGCCTCGCCCCGTCTTGAAAGATGGCACCGTTGCTAAGGGAGCTTTGGCTGTCGGCCAAACCCTCCGGCTAGGTGGTTTTCTTATGACCGCCTGTTCGGCTTCTGCGCCGATGATGACCTCTCGAGCCATTGAAAACAATCTTCATGTCAGCTCGAAACTCGCCGAGCAGTTAGATCCAATGGAGCTCTCCTCCATAAACGAGCTCTTGGATCGCATCGCCGCCCTGGGAGTCGCTACGGATTACGACCAGATTGGGCCTAAACCCGATCTGAGAGAGATTAACTCTCCCCAAGTCACCCATCACGTTGCCATGGTAGAGGGACAGTGCGGCGACCCTTCATCTATCTTAAGGACTAGCTACGTCCGGATTCCTGATCCCTCCAAGCCGGATACCTGCGGAGGGGAGGATATCACTCAAGACCTGAACTTAGAGTCAGGCGACGGGCTAGATTCATTGGACAACATCCAGGAATCCAAATTTTCGAGTTCGGAAATTCCTCGGCCTCTGAGCCTCAGATTGGGTGAGGCTTCAGATTTAATTACACCCACCCACCCGAACATAAGCGATCTATCCCAAATCAGGCAAGAGCCCGAAGAAACAGTACATCATTACTGGGCCAGATTCCTCCTGGTTAGGAACAAGATAAGGGACTGCCGCGAGGAAGACGCGATCTCAATCTTCTGCAATAATTGCACGGACAAGGGAATCCTAAACGCCATAAGTCGCCGTGATATTACACACTTCGCTGACTTGGCATCCATTGTACGGAAGTACTGTGCGATGGAAAGCGCCTGGAAAACCAAAATAAAATTTTGGGACGATCCGGCCCTGAATACAAACCCAGTCCGAAATAAAAGGGTGCATCATCGCCAGACACCCGGGTCAAACACCAAAAAGCAAAAACCCTCTATAGGGCATGGAACCGTACTGGAAGGATGGCTTAATGGACCCTATAAAATTCACAGTACAGAGAATGCCACACCAACTCACAGCCTTACATCATGTTGGATACTCCGGCAGGTGGCCAAAATTGGCGAAGATCTCCTAATTCTGGAGGCCACAGAAAGCCACCCGAGAGACACCAATACGGTATTAACAGTCTTCGAGACTTTCGCATCAAATAATATGCGAAAAAGGACACTCCGAAGCCTTGTCGAAGTCTATCAAGTAGCAACAATAAACCCATGGAGTGACACGGCTATTACCTTTAACGCCAGTGATGAACCTAAATTCTGAATAGCCTGAGCACCAGCCGCATTGGTCCTTAGTCCAATAGTGGACGACTTTCGTCTTACCAAGGTACTCATGGACAGCGGCAGCGGATTGAACCTCATTTATGGGGAAACCCTTCAAAAAATGGAAATAGACTAGAACCGCATTGAGCGAAGCAGCACAACCTTTAGAGGAATAATCGCCAGTCGAGAAGTGCGCTGTACAGGAAAAATCACACTAGATGTGGTGTTCGGCACGCCGGATAATTACAGGTCCGAAGAGGTCACGTTCCATGTGGCTCCGTTCAGCAGCGGTTATCACGCTCTGCTAGGGCGGGAAGCGTTTACAATCTTCCAAGCAATACCCCATTACGGGTACATGAAGCTCAAGATGCCCGGGCCTAACGGGATCATCACTCTCGCTAGTGATCCGGACATAGCACTCTGCGCCGAAAACAAGACAGCCGCACTGGCCCCCGAGGCACTATCCGAAGCCCTGGCGGCTGAGGAACTGACTGCGTTGCGCTCCACGGTGAATAGGGATGATCTGGTACTCGACAAAAGATCCAAGTCCACCTCCTTTAAACCGGCGGACGAAATAGTCAAATTCCAGGTCCATCCAATGGACCCCAATAAAACAGCTTCCATCGGGGCACAGTTAAACCCTGATGTAGACGCCGCACTTTGAGAATTCCTACAAGAGAACTGGGACATTTTTGCCTGGCACCCTTCAGACATGTCAGGAATCCCACGCAGGCTGGCCGAGCACAGCTTAAATATCCTAAAAGGATTCAAACTTGTCAAACAAGCTCTTCGGCGTTTTTCCGAACCTAAGAGACATGCCATGGGAGAGGAGCTAGCAAAGCTATTGGAGGCCGGATTCATCAAAGATATAAAACATCCGGACTGGCTAGCAAACCTGGTGATGGTACCAAAGAAGGACAAACCCTGGCGCCTGTGCGTTGATTTTAAAGACCTTAACAAGGCATTCCCAAAGGATCCCTTCCCCCTCCCCCGCATCGATCAAATTATCGACGCTACCGCAGGACACGATTCGTTGTGTTTCCTCGACGCATATTCCGGCTACCATCAAATCAAGATGGCAGAATCAGACCAAGTCGCAACGGCATTTATCACACCATACGTCCCATTCTGCTTCAACACAATGCCCTTCGGGCTCAAAAACGCCGGCGCAACATATCAGCGCATGATTCAGACATGTCTGGCAAACCAGATCGGCAAAACAGTGGAGGCATATGTAGATGATGTGGTCGTCAAAACAAGACATGTTGAATCTCTAGTAGACGACTTGAGGCTCACATTTGATAACCTCCGAACATATGACATCAAGCTCAACCCAGAAAAATGCATTTTCGGCGTTCCAGTCGGAAAGCTCTTGGGCTTCATTGTATCCAGTAGAGGAATTGAAGCAAACCCAGCCAAGATCCGAGCTCTGTCGCAACTAGGTATCCCAAAGGACCTCAAACAAATAAAAAATTTAACCGGATGCGTGGCGGCTCTAAGCCGCTTTATCTCCCGTTTGGGAGAAAAGGCCCTACCCCTTTACCGCCTCCTTCGGTGCACCGAACACTTCGAATGGATGGATGCAGCCACGCCGGACTCGACGAAATAAAAGTCATATTGGCAACAAACCCAGTCCTGGCCGCGCCAAACATTGGCGAACCAATGCTATTGTACATTGCAGCAACACATCAGGTTGTAAGCGCAGTGCTCGTCGTCGAACGAGAAACGGACGGACACAAGTTCCCCCTTCAAAAGCCAGTCTATTATGTGTCCGTTGTCCTCACTCCGTGCAAATCACGGTACCCGCATTATCAAAAGATTGCTTACGCGGTATTCATGGCATCCCGGAAGCTACGACACTACTTTCAAGAGTGTTCAATAATAGTAGCCTCAGAAGTACCACTTAACGATATTATAAACAACCGTGACGCAACGGGCCGGATTGCAAAATGGGCCATTGAGCTCCTCCCGTTCGACATAACTTATAAGCCACGGCGAGCCATCAAGTCGCAAGTTTTGGCCGACTTCGTCGCAGAATGGACGGAGGCCGAACTCCCTAAAGAGTACGACACATATTCAAATTGGATCATGCATTTTAACGGCTCCAAGATGTTGGCCGGACTAGGGGCTGGCGTCATTTTGACGTCCCCCACAGGAGACACAGTTCAATATGTACTCCAGATTATGTACACAGACTCCAACAATGCAGCCGAATATGAGGCCCTTTTACATGGTCTCCGGATGGCACTATCCATGGGCATTCAACGCCTAGAGGTGCGCGGGGACTCGAACCTCGCAATATCCCAAATAAATGGAGACTTTGATGCCAAGGATCCAAAAATGGCAACTTACCGCAACGTCGTCCTAAAAATGTCAGCTCGGTTCGAAGGGTTTGAATTTCACCATATAGCCCGGGAAAATAATCAGGCGGCAGATGTCCTGGCACGCATCGGCGCCAAACGCGATGTAGTCCCCCCCAACATCTTCTTGGAAAGGTTGTTCAAGCCATCCGTAGTATGGGAAGGGGAGCCGAACAATAACAGCCCGGACCCAACCGCACTGCCCGATACCGAACATTCTGACACAATCGGAGGCTCTGCCAATGAAATAACACCTTCAGCCCATGTAATAATGGCCGTTATCGCCCCGTGGACAGAACCATTCCTCGCCTACCTTACTAGGCAGGAACTCCCCGAGGACCAAAATGAGGCACGCTGCATAGTGCGGTGATCCAAAGCCTACAAAGTCCATGAGGGAGAGCTTTATAAGAAAAGCACTACCGGAGTCCTTCAAAGGTGTATCTCCAAAGAGGAAGGGCGGAACCTCCTGGCTAAAATTCATGCCGGACTCGGCGGTCATCACGCTGCAGCTCGGTCCCTTGTAAGCAAGGCCTTCCGTACAGGCTTTTATTGGCCGACGGCCCGGGCAGACACCCAGGACTTAGTCCAACGATGCGTCGGTTGCCAGCTCTTTGCAAACCAAAGCCATATGCCACCCACCGCCCTCCAAACTATCCCCATCACTTGGCCCTTTGCGGTCTGGGGGCTTGACATGGTTGGACCCCTTAAAGGCGGAACCCACAAGCAAAAATACTTACTGGTCATGGTGGATAAGTTCACCAAATGGATAGAAGCCAAGCCTGTTAAGACGGCCGAATCTGGACCGGTGATAGACTTTATATCCAGGGTTGTACACCGTTATGGCGTCCCCCACAGCATCATCACTGATAACGGCACGAACTTTACGGCCGACGAGGTAAAACTCTGGTGCAAAAACATGGGCGTCAAGCTCGATTATGCTTCCGTCTATCACCCACAAACTAACGGCCAGGTCGAACGTGCAAATGGTCTTATCATGAGCAGCATCAAACCCAGATTAGTGCGGTCCCTCAAGGAATCTAACACGCACTGGGTAGAGGAGCTCGACTCCGTACTTTGGGGGCTGCGGACCACGCCGAATCGCACCACCGGATACACACCATTCTTTATGGTGTACGGCGCAGAGGCAGTTTTGCCGTGCGACATAATTCATGACTCACCTCGAGTGCGCATGTATGAAGAAAGAGAAGCCGAGCTCGATTGGTAGGACAGTTTGGATGCATTGGAGGAGGAGCGTGACGTGGAAAAAGCCCGTTCCGCATTCTATCAACAGCAGGCTCGAAGATACCAAAGTAGAGAAGTACAGGCCAAAAATTACAACGTTGGCGAATTAGTTCTACGCCTGCCGGACAAGAAAAAGGACAAACTCAAGCCCAAGTGGAAAGGTCCCTTCATAATTGACCAAGTCCTGAGTGGTGGAGCGTACCGCCTACGAGATGCATCGGATAACCGACTCGAGCCGAACCCATGGAACGCAGCCCGTCTCCGAAGATTCTATGCCTAGCGCTGGACCCTGTGTTCGTCTCCTTCCTCTGTCCATTTTTTATATACTGTCTGTCTTACATTTCTCTCCTTCTCCCCTTCCTTTCTCTTATAGCCTTTAAAGGCTCATCAAATGACGTGCTATTCACACTCATTAAACCTGGGGGCTTCTTTTAACAGAAGCTTATTTATACGGGCTTCATGCCCAACACATGTGTTACACTTCCACATGTACCTTTTATTTCACAATTAGATGCATCGATATGACTTAAGTTTTGGCCAAGCTGGGTTGCCTGGCTCCTGTGCTTACCCCTACGTTCCCGATTATTCGGCTAGGCGGTAAAGGGAGCACCTCTGCGATTGTTACTGCCGGATCAGCCGGATGTGTACCTCAGACTGGGTGAAGCCGAAAGCTAGCGTTCTTAAGGGAATATTCGGTCGGTGACCTAAAAGTTGATCTTTTCACTTATTTATTTATGCGCCCCTAGATGCTTTTTCCCGCGTCTTTTTCACAGAATGAGCATGCACTTTAGGGCATGCCTCCCAGGGAAAGGAACCCCTAACGGAACTATTCTCCCTGGAAGATGTTTCTTACTAACCATGTAATATAACATAACTAGTCGGGCACTTGTTTGTTCACGCACTAATGACCCCTACGCCTGGTCTTCATGCATTCCCCGGTTCTTATATAACCGCATGGGAATTCGGACACACTCCGGACTGTCAGGTCCCGAGGCTGAAGCGAAAAGGTCGGCCATGACAAACGATCTACAATCCGGCTAGAAGGCATTATAAATGTCAATTAAATTACATAGTCATTCTGACTGATTGTATTCCTCTTCAATACCATCTAGCAGGCTGTCTAATTTACAGTCCTGCTGGAAATACTTTGCGCCCAATTCTACTTGGCCGTATACTAAGCTTACAGGGATCTCCTTCCCATCGGGCCCCACAGGACCGACCTCGGCCATGTGGTTGGGGTCAGCCTTTGTGTACCGCGTCTTCACCATGGCCCAGGCCTCCCTAGCGCCTTGACGGCAGGCCGATATCTTCCACAATTGGAAGCGCCGCCGTGCTCCCTTTAGCTTCTCCGAAGCTCTCCAAGACCTTCGGGCATGGAGATGGATGGCCACAAGGCCTGGGCGATGCCTTGCATCGCCTGCCGAACTCGCTCGAGCAGTTGCGAGAGCTCGGGAAGAAGGTCACCCGTAGAACCGGGCATCTCCTCTACAGGACGACCTGTTAGCACACCTACAGACATTACTCTGTTAGTCGACTTCCCCGCCGAACTTTTTTTCAAAGGTTCGTTCAAGCACTTACTAAATATGCCGCGCCGAAGCCGCTGATTCTCCTTCACGGAGTCTGACAGCTGGGCACGAACATCTTTCAGGTCGACGCCCAGCTTGGTGTTGACATCTTGGAGATTGCTCTTCTCCCGCCTCACCTTTGTCAGCACCTTCTCACCAGCCTTCAGCTGGCGTAGGAGATGTTGCCTTTCCGGATTCAATTCGGCGCCACCTGCAATTTCATTTGTCAGATTCGCACCCATGCCGCGCCTCGCAAAATACTTATATTTCGAAGTGTATATTACCAGAGGGGGTCTCCCTGGGCTCCCCTGCCGCGGTTAGTGCGGCCTCAAGTTGGGTTTTGCACTCTTCCAGCTCCCGGGACAGTAGGGAATTCTTTTCTGTAAGAACCTGCATAACAAATGATCCTTAAATCAGTTATTCTAACTGTTTCAAGTCTCGGGGGCTACTGGTATATATATATAATTACCAAAAATTTCTTACCCGTATGTCTTTTACATATTGCTCCGTGGCTCTGGCTAGACCATTTTGAGCGGCACGAAGGTACGCATCTCCCGAATTGAAGGCATCTAATGTCTCTTGGGAGAAACAAGCGTCGCGAAGAATTGTCCGGCGACGCCTGTGGTTCATGACACTCTCCACCTCAGAGTTGGTGGCAGACAACCTGTCCACATCCTCCGTTGGAGGAGCGTCCGGTGCGCGCCTTGTGTTCGCCTCCGCCTCCGGACCAGGCTTTGGAGCCTGGCTGGTGGAGGCGCGATTGGCGGCCTCTCCGGATATAGTCCGGCGAGGTCTCTTTGTCCTGAAGAGAGCACGAGTGTTAATATGCCTTGAAGGTATAACACCTGGGATAAGGGGGTGCGCCATACCTTTGCGCTGACGCCTCGATCCGGACTGCACCTCTTTTCTGCCCACGGGGCCCTGCGGCCCCTCGTTGGCTTGTCGCCGCAGGTTCGGCCTCCCGTCTCAAAAACCTCCCCTGCAAAGCTCGGTTGTAATCAGGAAACTGAAAACACGAAAGGGCGGACCCCTATTCGGTGTACTGGGACTTCGATCTCAGTTACCTGGGAGGCCGGGATTAGCCCTAGGTAATCGGCCGTAATGGCCACCAAGGCGTTGTCCTTGCTCAATTGATGGAACACTCCATCAATTAGCTCCACAGATAAGTCCGGATCCTCTTGAGAGGCCGGGTCGAGGGACCGTCCTGGGTCCTCGGGTTGTGGAGGAGGGCTGTTTATTTCTTTAACAGCCTGGCGCAGTTCCCGTGTTGAAGTCATTAGACTGAATATTTAACAATGGGAATATAAAACGGATGGGCAAGAATGTGACCACTTACCTAGCTTGGGGGATTGTACATAGAAAATCCACCCTGTGGGTTGACGCGGAGAAATTCCTCCTCTTCTCCCTTGTACAAAGCGGACAAGGTCTTTGTTAAAGCCGCAGCCGAATCCGGTCCCTTACGGCCGTAACGGGTGGCGTCGTCCTCCCTGTTGAAGTCCCACATGGGGTGGCCTCTATACTGTAGCGGCTGCACCCCTCGCATGATGCATGCGGCCATGACCCCGATCATGGTCAGTCCAGAATGAGCTAACAATCTTATCCGGCCCATCAGGTAAAGGACGTCCTTGTCACTTTCCCTCTAAGGGCTCCGTGGACGCCAACTTAGGCGCTTCTTTAGTGGAGCACTGTCGAACTCAGGGAGGCCGATCCGGACAGGATCCGGCAGCGGGACGTCCTCTATGTAAAACCATTCTGAAGGCCAGTCCTCGGACGCCTTCTTTGGGGTTCCGGATAGATATCCGGTCCCAGCGATGCGCCACACTTCGGCTTTGCCCACTTGGTATATTGACCCCTTCCGAGAACGGGGCACAAGGCAGAATAGCTCTTTCCACAGCCCGAAATGAGCCTCAACACCCAAAAACAGCTCGCAGAGGGCTACGAAGCTCGCGATATGCAATACGGAGGCAGGCGTAAGATTGTGTAGCTGGAGGCCATAGAACTCCAGGAGCCCCGGAGAAACGGATGGATTGGAAATCCAAGCCCTCTTATTAAATAAGGGACAAGGCATACCCGCTCTCCTTTGGAGGGATTAGGGGCACTCTCCGCTTGCTCTCCGCCATTATAGATGGCAAGACCAGCTCGAACCGGGACCATATAGGCCGGGGGGAGAAATCCCTTGGTCTGGAGCGTCACTAGCTCGCTAAGCGGAATGGAGCATCTCTCCCAATATCCAGGCTGAGGGCTGGAAGGGCAAAGGGAGGAGTTGCGACGGCTGGCCATGGTGGAATGGACCTTTGTCGGATGCGCTCTGATGAACACTCGCGAAGGGGAGAAGGTGTGGTTTGGATCTAAATCCTCGTCCCCTTAAATGGGTGGCTCATTTACGCGGCTAGGGGTGTGGATGTAAAACCACTCAGACTTTTCATATTCGTTTAACACGTGGGACACAGCCATTATTGGGCGTAGAAGCCAAGGAGCGCAACATTTACAAGAAACCGGACTTTATTCAACAGGTACACGAAATTTGTAGGAGAACCCGCCTTGCAATGCCGAAGACAATCTGCACGCCGGACTCATCGTCATTGAAGCCTGGTTCGGGCGCTACTGAGGGAGTCCTGGATTAGCGGGTGTCCAGATGGCTGGACTATACCTTCAGCCGGACTCCTAGACTATGAAGATACAAGATTGAAGACTTCGTCCCGTGTCCGGAAGGGACTTTCCTTGGCATGGAAGGCAAGCTTGGCGATACGGATATGTAGATCTCCTACCATTGTAACCGACTTTGTGTAACCCTAACCCTCTCCGGTGTCTATATAAACCGGAGGGTTTTTAGTCTGTAGAACAACATACAGAACAACAATCATACCATAGGCTAGCTTCTAGGGTTTAGCCTCTCCGATCTCGTGGTAGATCTACTCTTGTACTACCCATATCATCAATATTAATCAAGCAGGACGTAGGGTTTTACCTCCATCAAGAGGGCCCGAACCTAGGTAAAACTTCGTGTCCCTTGCCTCCTGTTACCATCCGGCCTAGACGCACAGTTCGGGACCCCCTACCCGAGATCCGCCGGTTTTGACACCGACACCCAACCATAGCATTAAAGCATCAAGTCCCCCTTATCCCATACACAACAACCCCCTTACTCGGATTTATGCTTCTGTCACTCAAGCAACCCACTATAAGCGAATCATGAACGTATTGCAACACCCTACAGCGGGAATCCCTCACGCTTGCGCGACATGGAGGGCACAATAGGACAACACCAAAATAAAACATACAACTCATACCAATCTAGATCATCAATCAACCCAAAGACAAAGGATGTCTACTCAAAACATCATAGGATGGCAACACATCATTGGATCATAATATGCGGCATAAAGCACCATGTTCAAGTAGGGATTACAGCAGGGTGCGGGAGAGTGGACCGCGTAAAAGAGATGAGGATGGTGATGTTGATGAAGACGATCACCGCGGCAATGATTCCCCTCCCGATGGTACTCCGGCACCACCGAGAGAGAGGAGGAGAGGTTCTCCCCCTTGTGCTTCCTCCTCCATGGCCTCCCCCGTGGATGGGGAGAGGTTCTCCCTCTGGATCTTGGCCTTCATGGCGATGATGGCCCCTTCGGGATCCTCCTCCATAGCCTCCGGTGATGATGGCCCCCTCCGGCAGGGTTCCAGAGAGGGCCTAGATTGATTTCTCGTGGCTACAGAGGCTTGCGGCGGCGGAACTTTCGATCTAGGTTATTTTCTGGAGGTTTGGGTATTTATAGGAGAGGTTGGCGTCGAGAACAAGTCAGGGGGGCCCACGAGAAGTCCACGAGGTACAGAGGCGCGCCCTCCACCCTCGTGGGGCCCACGGGCCTCCCCTCCGGCAACTCTTCATTCTAGTATTTATTATTTTTTTCAGAAAAATTCTCCGTTGATTTTCATCGCATTCCGAGAACTTTTATTTCTGCACAAAAACAACACCATGGTAGTTCTGCTGAAAACAGCGTTAGTCTGGGTTAGTTCTAATCAAATGATACCAAAATCATATAAAACTATTGTAAACATGGCACGAATACTTCATAAATTATAGATACATTGGAGACGTATCACACGTGCACGAAGACTTCTCGGCTGTCATCAACAAGGTCAGGCCGGCTCCGGTATAGGAGCAGCGACATCGGCTCATCAGCGGCTCATTCTGGCCGCGACAATGGTCGTTCGGTGGTCCATGAACCTCGATGTAATTTTATGTTTGAGGTGTTTTATATTTCCGATGAATCTTTATAATAGATCTGATCTTCTCACCAAAAAAACAGTGTTAAGTACCATGGGTTCATCCGGGGTGGGGGGGGGTATTAGCAAGATTGGAACAACCCTTTTTCTCTTCATATAATTTTATGTCATCTTATCAAAATTGTCTAGTTGACATGCATGATAGTACTAGTTATGATATTCATATTCCCTTTAAAAAAAACTTGGATAATTTTTGGATCCTTGCAGAAATGGGGGAACACCTTTTATCTCTTTCCACCATGACGGACTTAGAGCATCTCCACCCCCAAGAAGGCCCCAAGCCACTTTTTGGACGCCGGCGGATAAAAAACGCCCCACTCGAGCACCCAGAGACCCGATTTTCGCCGGATTTGGCAATATTTATGGCCGGCACTCTCACCCCAGACCTAGCCCCCTTGGGGGCAGCTGGGACGCCCGCAGTTGCTTTTTTTGCATGCACATGCCCACTACCAGCCTCTCTCTCCCCTCTCTCCTCTCCTTTCTCTCTTTTCTCTCTCCTCTCCCTTTCCTTTCACCACCTACCGCACACAGCACGCATGGCCGGGGCGGGGCTCGCGCTCGCACAGTCAAAGCTGCCTCCCCCGTAGCTCCGGTGGCCCGAAGCCTACGGGGTCCAAGGCGGTGGCCGCCGACTTGCCCGACTTCTTCTCCAACCTCCCCGACGACGTCGTGCTCGCCATCGCCAACCGCCTCCCGACTCGCCTCGCCGTCACGCTCCCCGTCCTCGCCCACCGCTTCCGCCACCTCCCTACCCTCTACTCCCACCTCGACTCCGTTAGGTTCTCCGGCCCCGCCTCCCCGGTCCCGCTGCCCGCCAGCCAACCCAAGCTCCTCTGCCGCCTTGACATCGTCGTGTTATCCCTCAACACCTGCAGCGTGCCGCCCCTCTCTGCCGTTTCCACGTCCTACTCCGTCGCCGCGACCGCCGTCGGCCACAGAGGCAAGGTCCTGATGGGCCACCAGGACGGGAGGCTGCGACTGTGGCGGGTCTCCTCGTGCGCTCGCCCGGATCCGCCTCGCCATCGTGCTCCCCACGGTCTCCGACCGCCTCCGCTGGTTCCCGGTCCCGTCCAACCACGTCGCCATCCGCCTCCTTAACCACCGGCTATGGATAGAGTGCGCAGACACCGTGTCTGGCGTCGCCATGTCCGCTGACACATACACCGTGTTGGGTTCGCGACCGGGCAGGGCAGGACGCCGGGGCGGACGGGGAGGGGGAAGGGTGTGACGCCCTCGATTCAATCGTACACTAATCATACACGCAAATGTGTACGATCAAGATCAAGGACGCACGGGAAGATATCATAACACAACTCTAGACACAATTTGAAATCAATACAAGCTTTATATTACAATCCAGGGGCCTCGAGGGCTTGAATACATAAGCTCGAATACACAAGAGTCGGCGGAAGCAACAATATCTTAGTACAGACATAAGTTAGACAAGTCTGCCTTAAGAAGGCTAGCACAAAAGCATCTACGATCGAAAAGGCAAGGCCTCCTCCCTGGGAGCCTCCTAACTACTCCAGGTCGTCAGCGGCCGTCTTGGTAGTAGGCACCCTCGGGGCAGTAGTAATCATCAGTGGTGTCGTCTGGCTCCTGGGATCCGTCATCTGGTCTCAACAATCGGGTATGGGGGAAAAAGAGGTAGCAAAGCAACCGTGAGTACTCATCCAAAGTACTCGCAAGACTTACATCAGATATAAACTAAGTATGCATCTGTATCAAACGAATGGGTTGTATCTGTGGACTAAACTGCAGAATGCCAGAAGAGAAGGGGAAAGCCTAGCCTATCGAACACTAGCATCTTCAAGCATCTTCAAGAATCTTGCAGAATATAGAAGAGTACATATCAACATAATATAAAGTAGTAGTAGTATCAACCTTGGCCAGAGATCCTTTCTCGACTCCCTGCGAGAAAGCAATCCCAGAGCCACACTATCTAGTTATCACCTCAAGTATACAGTTCTAGTTGTATCAATCGGGATACAACTCCAAGTGTCCGTTACCGTAGGACAGGCTATCAATAGATGTTTTCTTCCCTGCAGGGGTGCACCAACTTACCCACCATGCTCGATTAACTCCGGTCGGACACACTTTCCTGGGTCATGCCCGGCCTCGGCCAAACAATACGCCGTAACCCAACCTAGGCTTAATAGAGAGGTCAAGCACGCCGGGCTAAACCTATGCCCCTAGGGGTCATGGGACATCGCCCCGGGAACTCCTGCACGTTGCGTACGTGGCCGATGAGTAGACGTAGCTACCTCCTTCAAAAAGGCAGGTGCTTACCAGTCCAACCTGACGCGCGCCGCTCAGTCGCTGACGTCTATTAAGCTTCGGCTAATGCATACGACGCAGAACGCCCATACAATGCCCACGTGATGGTTAGTGCTATCAGGCCAGAGGCCCCTCGGATCAAATATCCAAACCGTTAGTGTGTTGGTAGTGCGGTCACGAGCATAGACTCACGAAAGATGTGACCCCATCGCTCGAGTACTTGCGACAAGGGCTAAGAATGCCCGGCCGCGCCTCGTGTTCAACTCTCGGGTACCCTCCAGGTCAACCCATCTCCACATCACTCGCGGGTACCCCTCAAGGTCGACCCTCCTTTCTAAGTAACAGTTGTAAAGTCCAAGTACCCGTGTGTCCAAACATCAAGGGGAAAACCCGAGGAATCACCCCCGATGAATTCCACTCGATGTAATCATCAAGGTGAACGTAAGAGGATCCACCCTCGAGGTTCACACTTGAGGGGTTGCACGACAGAGCTGTATCGGAAGTGGTTAAGGAGGAAATCACCCTCGATGACCACGACCGAATAGCTACACTACAGAGATCTCATCAGGAGTGATGTATGAGGTTCCACCCTCGGCACTCGATGGTAACTCTGCAGAGTCATACAACTAGTGGGGGTGATGTGCGGTGTCGGGGCATGGGCGTCGATCACGTTGATCGAGTCATCGAACATAAAGCGGGGCAATTGGGACAAGGTGGGGGGCACTGATGGATCTCTAACCAACCTATACTAAGCAGTTTAGAATAAGCAGGTAACAAAAACAGGCTATGCATCAGAGTAGGATCATACATAAAGCAGTAGCAGTTCTAATGCAAACATGAGAGGGAAAGAAATGGGCGATATCGAAATGCTCAAGGGGGGTTTGCTTGCCTGGAAGCTCTGCTGAAAAGGAAGAAGCATCGTCGTCGACGTAGTCGATCACAGGGGGAGCATCGGTCTCGGGGTCTACCGGAGAGAAGAGGGGGAAGAAACAATAAATAAAAAGCAAACAAAGCATCACAAAGCATAACATGGCAATATGCTATGTCGGGTGTGACCTAACGTATGGCTACACGATATATGTAAAGGGGGAATTCAACCGGGAATGTTTTCCCGGTTCCGGACCTGTGTCACACAGATGACCGGAGGGGGAATGTTCCATGTTCAGATAGTTATAGGCATCTGACAGGTATGTGGGTAGCGTATTCGGGTTCGTCTCGTTTTTCTGAGCAACTTTCATGTAGAAAACATTTTCATCCGAGTTACGGTTTATTTTCTACGAATTTTCAAAGTTTTAAACATTTTCTGGAATTAAATAAATTAACAAAGAGGTTTATTGCGTCAGCATGATGTCACAGTGACATCAACAGTCAGCAGGGCGGCTGACCAGGTCAAACCTAACCAGTGGGTCCCACATGTCATACACAGAGGGCTAACAGTGGGTTATTTTAATTAAACAAGGTTAATTAGCAGCTGGGCCCCACATGTCAGTGACTAATTAGCTTAACTAATTATTTTTATTTATAAAAACATTTATTTAACAAAATATGAGGTGGGGCCCGCGTGTCAGTGACACTGCGTGCCCAGTCAGCACAGTTGACCACGACCAACTGGGGCCAGGGGGCCCACGGGCAGTGACCCAGAGGCGGGCCCCAGGTGTGCCACGTTGGCGGCGGCGGGGTTTCGCCGCCGGCGACCAAAACAACGGCGGGGCTCGCCGGACTTCACCGGAAAACGCGCATAGGGGTCTTTTGGCGCGGGACTTGGTGCGTTCGAACGAGCAGAGAGCGCCGCGTCCATCTAGGCTAGCGAGAGGCACCGGGAACGACCGAAGCGGCGTCGGCGACGAGCTAAAGCGGCGCCGGGAACGACCGAAGCGGCGTCGGCGACGAGCTAAAGCAGCGCCGGAGTTCGGGCTCTAGTGGAAACGGAGCTAGGAGGAACAGGGAGGCGTGCTAGTGGTGGAGTTGGACTCGCACGAGCTCCCGGAGCTCGATGCGAGGCTTAGCCGCGCGTTACATTGGCGAAGGCCACGACGGCGAGCTCGTTGGCGACGATGCGTGCAGGTGCTAGCGGAGCGGCGGCTACGGGCGACTAGAGGGGGGTTAGGGAAGGGTGTGTTCGGCGCAGGAGCTCACCGCGGGAGCGTGGGGGACTAGGTAGTGAGCTCGGGGAGGACCGGTGCTGCAGATTGACGGCGAGGTCGTGCAGTGGCCGTAGAGGAGGAAGAGGAAGACTGCGACGACGGCGGTCCCTCCCGGTCCCGATCCGGTGTCGAGGAAGAAGAGGAGGACCACGCCGGAGCTCCTGGACTTGACGGAGCGGCGTATGGGTGACAGTGGCCGCGGCTACGGCGAACGGCGGCGATGGTGGCGCTCGGGCATCCGCCCAAATCGAAGCAGAGAGGGGGCGAGGGGGAAAATGACGAGGAGGACAGGGGGGACTCGAGGAGCCGGAGAGGGTGCTCTTATCCACCCGCGGCGTTGCCGGCGAGGTGGTCCGACGGCGACGAGCCCCTGTAGCGGCGCGCGACCGAGGAACGGGAAGGGGGCGCAGTGCGGGAAGCTGGGCCGGCTGGGCCTGCCAGGCTGGTTGAGGCCCGGGGGCTGGGGGTTCTCTCTCTCCCCCTGCCTTTTCTTTTCTTTTTTTTTATTTCAGTAGCTTTTGCATTTTCTTTTAGTCACAAATGACCTTGCAAAAATATGCCACTGGTCAAAACAAATTCAAAGAATATTGTGCACTGTCAAAAAAAATTGTGAGACCTTTTTAAAAAAGTTTGCCAATTTTATAAATTAAAAAGATATTTAATTTATTGCTTAGGTCACTGTTTTAAGTAGCTTAGGCCACTTAAACACTTTGTAAAAATGTTGGTTCACCATCAATATTAGTTTTGGATTATTTGACACATGATGAACATTTTAATTTTCATGTTTGAGCAATTTGAATTTCACTCAAAATTTGAAATTAAATTCAACTTGAATTTGAAATGAGAGAGAATAAGGATGATCAAACACTTGTTTAGCAAAATGATTAACTTAATCTCAGGGATTACTGTAGCAACATTACACCAGGGTGTTACAAAGGGCCTCGAGCTCGCGGCGGCGCGGGCGGGCACGACGGAGACGGAGGGGAGCTCGAGGAAGAGGAGGAAGCAGAGGTAGCCTGCCGCCGTGGAGCGCCAGCCGGTTCGGCAGTTCGCATGGTGATGATGGCGGGGATACATGCGTGAGAGGGGAGGGGGAGGGGCGGCAACGAGGGGATATTTTCTTAATCCGAGGTGAAATTTTTTTACCGGCAGCCCTCCAAGGGATGAAAAAAGAAATGCCTCCTCAATGGCTGGAGATGCTCTTAATGGACACGGGCACACGGTCTTCTTCTTCGCCTCTATAGACTCTGGAATATCCATATGGCCACCGCCGGCGCTGTCGTTGACCGGCTCCTACGCCGGCTGGCCTCCGACGCTCGCCGGTCGGAGCTACCCTCGGGCGTAGGCGAGCACGTGGCGCATCTGTGGCGAACTCTGGCGGGGTTGCAAGATGTGCTGGTTAGTGTGGAGAGATATTTTAGGGTGCGTACGGAGGTGCAGGATTGGATGGCGAAGATAAATCAGATTGTCTATGACACTGAACATCTCTTGGACGAGTTTGAAGACCAAAATGGCATCGGATCTGAGAGGACCGGCTGTATTACAAAGGTTCGATAGCCCCAACCCCCAAATGGCTTTCCAAGGCATCTTCTTTATATTGGATATAACCGCTAGTGCAAATTACTAAAAATTCCTTTTCGTTTTGTGTCGATAATGCTACTCTTTAGGTTATTACGGTGCTACACTTGATCCTTCATAGATTTATTGCCGATTACAGTTTACATTTGCTCCTGTCATATACTAGTATTTCTACAACCAATGTTTGAAATGGAGCTGCTGCTGTATATATATTTGTACAACTGATTTGGCAGTGCAACGCATCAGCTATATTGCACCATCTAGTTAGTTAAAACTCTTGTTGATTGATCATTTTTAAAATAAATTTTGCAGGCAACATCATTGTGTTCTTCATGTCCATTTTTCTTGTACGATACCAGAGTGAATAGAATGAAGATACTCAGAAAAAGGTTGGATCTTTTAGCAAGAGATTCTGTGGTTTTCAGTTTGATGCAGCACCCAAAGTCTGATCTTGAGCAATCTGATATCCAAGAAGAGTTCTATAGAGCTGCAATTGTTGGAAGAGATAGTGACAAAGAAAAAATAAAGGAATTAATGTTGGAAAATAATACAGAAACATTGTCCATCATTCCCATAGTTGGCCTTGTTGGTTTGGGGAAAACAGCTCTTGCCAGATTAATTTTCCATGACCAGGGAGAAGGGTGGAATTTAGATCTTCGTATTTGGATCGACTTAAATAGGAAATTTGAACTTAAAAACATTGCTGCTGATATAATCACACAAGCTAATGGAACAAAAGAAGGATCCTCAGAAATCAATACCAACATTCAGATCCATGAAAATCTCCAATTGCTAAAGAATCGTTTGCAGAAGACACTTCATGACAAACGTTGTCTAATTGTCTTGGATGACCTTTGTAGCATAGATAAAAGCCAGTTGGATGAACTGAAGGAAATGCTCAGGCGTACGAACAAGTGGATCAAGGTTTTGGTGACCACTTCCAGTGAAATAACTGCAGAGCTAATGCACACCTTCCCACCGTACAAGTTGTTTCCATTGTCTGAAGATGACTGTTGGGAAATATTTTCTGAAAAAGCTTTTGGGGATGGAGGTACTGTTAGTGCATGCCTGAAGAAAATTGGGAAGCAAATTGTGAAAAGATGTGATGGAATACCATCTTTAGCTCATTTTCTTGGTTCAGTAGTGCACAATCAAGTCATGGATGTCTGGTTAGCAGCAAGGGATGAACCAATATGGAAATTAGAGAGCATATATTCCATGAAAGTTAAAGTGTTTTCATCACTGAATCAAATATACTATGACATGCCCTCAGCGCTGAAACTATGCTTTCTATATTTATCGGTATTTCCTAAGGGATCTATTATTGATAAAGAAAAACTTATCAGACAGTGGATTGCGCTTGATATTATTGGATCAAAACATGGAACTTTGCCATCCTATGTGCAGGCGGAGATGTACATTCAGGACCTTCTGTCAATACATTTCCTCCAAGTCAGGAAGACACATTCAGTAAGTCACCAAGTATTTTTTGGATTGACAGTCTTTTCTTTTACTGTTTGAAGTATGCTTTTCAACCATTTACGGATATACCATTGTGAAAATTTGCTGCCTACGTTAGTAAGTTCATATTTTACTTATTGTTGTTTACGGTTTTCATTTATAAACTTCGACTGATGAGTAAATACGTAACTTTTGTTCTCGACAATCTTCGCCTGTCATTCATGAATATATGATCAAGGTTATTATCCTTTAGAATCAATGGTACTTTCTTTATCAGATGGTAAATGACTCACCAATAGGTTCATGATGAATCATGCGTATTACAAGATTCTGGTATTTGTATGTAGTATATTGAGCTTATCTAGCCTTTAGTTAGTACTCCATCCGTTTCAAAATACATGACGTTTTATATATGGACAGTCTCAAGATGCAACTTTAAGCAACTTTTTTATATGTATATCTTGGTAAAAAAATAAATTTTGAAGCTATTTTTCGTGAAAAATGTAATGCTACAGTTTGTACCAAACAAATCTAAGTAGTTTTTTGTTCATTAGTTACGAAAGAGAGAGAAGTTTGACAGCATGCTCTCTAGGAGGTCTTGTATTTTAGAACGGAGGTAGTAATAATTTAGTTAGATTTGAATGCATCAATGATGTCATAGCTTTAGTTTGGAATATCTTTGGGAGCTTCCATTTCGATCTTTCAGGATGACCATTCATGTGGCCATGTTGCTTGCCTACTACTACCTCCTTATTGCTCTAGAAGGTTGACTATGCATGCATGTCTTGCCTGTATCTTTCTGTGCTTGAGAGCTTCAGGCTCAGAATGAAGGTTTCCAGAGAAAAAAAATATATGGGACTTCGAATTTCACTGGACATTTATCTGCTAGTTGTTGCCCCGTCAGTATTCACCCAAAAAATGCTGCCAGGCAGGGCAAGAGAAGTTAGATGAGGTTTTAAACACTGACACCCACCTGACGAGCTTGTTATTCCAGACCTCACAAGAGGGTCCAGGGGCTTAACTATTGCAGAGAGAGCAAATCTGAAGAATCGTCCAGAGCTACGTTTCCTTAAGCTGGAGTGGACTAATACTTCTCATCCAGCTGTGCGTGGAGTAGATGAAGATTTAGGTGAAGAAGTTCTGGAAAAGCTCCAACCACACCAGGGTTTAGAGCATTTTGAGCTAGTTGGGTATTCAGGATTTGCATGGCCTACATGGATGATGAACAACATGGTGACTTTACTCCCCAACCTTGTCAGACTCCATCTGCTCTGGCTTGGAAACTGTAAAGATCTTCCTCCACTGGGCCAGCTCATAAATTTGCGGCACTTGCATATAGAAGATATGCCTAACCTTGTAAATCTAGGTATGGGTCTTTCTGGGGGCACACACCCCTTCAAGAAATTAATACACCTCAAATTGGAAAATTTACTAAACCTAGAAGAGTTGCCTATACTGTTGTTGACGAACAATGGGAATCAGCAGTTCATGTTCCCTGCTCTTGAGGAATTGTCCGTGCTATCCTGCCCTAATCTCATGTTCAAACCATCTCTGCCAAAGTGTCGGAAATATGGAATAAAAGATAGTAACAGGATTCTGTCATGTGGGGAACCTTTGGGGCCACTGTCATCTCCGTCACCAGCAAACATAATGATTACTGGGTGCAGGATATCTTCCAGTTGCTTGCAATGGCTTGAATCCTTGCATACTATCGAGAAAATAGTAATTGATGCATGTGTGGGGGATGATCGGGAAGCAGTAATCTCTTTGAAGCTCCTGGAGGTAAAATGCACTCAAGAATCATCCAGTAGCAAGATTCGGAATGAAAAAACAAATCAAAGTTCATCTGGGACAAGGATTTTAAATGAATTGACCACTCAGGTAAGTAACTGTGTGCTTCATTTGTTGCTGTACTTATTTCTTCAACGTATTACTTTTCTTCTCCCGTTACTTAGCGGTACAAAATATGTCAGGTTAATGACATAATATTTAAAAAATTATTAGTTTTCACACTTTTCTGTGGTCCACTGGTCCTCACATCCAGTTATCTTATGGAAATACAGGATGATGCCTATACGAATACTCGCCATGTTGTGGATGTGGACTCATTGGGCTGGCAATCCGCCGGTGAATCATCCTTGGTATCTTTACAGAAAAACCCAGCCACAACAGGCCTTGGTACCTCAATAATCCGGAAACTTTTCCTGAAGTTTAATACCAGTCCGGGACAATCAGGTTAGCACATAAATATTTGCCACTCTAGACTGAACAGAAAACCTATGTGTCAACTCAGGTTACTGCATTTTATTTGTCATTCTAGACTGAACATATATTTGTTGCGACATTAAGTTGTTTTCGTGTGTATAAATGACACTTCTGCATAAGGAAAGAATACTCCTGTTTGTGGTTAGGTATGTTTCTGGGCTAATATTTATGCCGTGTCACAACAAAAGACTGCATAGACGCTCCACACAATAAAAGTAAGAGCATCCTGTTCTTCTATATCATTATACTTAGTAATTCTAATGTATAACTAAAAGTAGTAATGGCCAAAGCTGTGTATTGTTTGACCACGTTGATGTCTGATACGACAAGTAGAAGAGAAGAGAAGCATTTAGTTATTTTCAAAAACCGAATGGTTTAATTGGATCGAAGCTTATGAATCAGATCAAGTATGCATTGATCGGTGGAGATATATGCATAATTATTCTCAAGGGATAAAACAATGCTTTAGATTCTTTTAAGTGCTATTAGATGGCTTTCTTTTGTGGCTTGTTGAAGTATGACAGAATGTTGTGCCTTCATTAAACGTTATTGCAGCTTAAAAACATTAACGTCCTATGGATGCTTCGAGAAGAAAGCTTTGTGTTTTCTCGAAAAAAAAGCATTAACTTTTAGGAATAGCAAATTGATCAATTCCATGAGCTCAAGGCCAATATATATACATGTACATGGGAAGAGATAAGTAGGAATTCTAATACAAAAGGAAATACAAATAAGTGTCCTACTACAAAACATACATCTCTAATATTTGAAACCACAGCACTGCAAACTTTTAACTAGGTGACACATACAGCCAGTGGCATTTTTTAAAAACTGCTGACTGTGTAGGTGCATGGGTCCAACTTTCCCTAATATTTTTTTCTCGAACACACATCAAATGCATGTCATTTTGTATTAGAAGAAAGCGCCGAAATAGCGCAAATACTAAAGCAACAAGAAGAAACAGAGAAAAGGCCAAAAGGCACAAAAAAACTGTACAGGAAGGGCTGAAGCAACTAGAAAACCAGGTCAGGGGGGCGGGCATGCAGCGGCAGCTGCCTCAATGCTTTTGCGCCAGCGAGCATTCAGCACAGTTCGATTACCAATCTTTTTTCTGTGGCTCACCTTCTATGTTCATGTACTCTACCAGACTACTATGTTGAGAAGCAAACAAGGGTACATCTGGAACTCTTATTTGTGAAATTATTTTGGAAGCGGAAACATTAGGAAGAATTATACTTTGTTTGACTGTTGTGCTTAACAATTTTTCATTTCCAGTGGAGCGTATTACATCCTCTGCAGTAAGCATGCCATCAGTGGAGACCCCACCAACCTCTCACCAGCTGTCTAGGTCCAAAATGCCTGCACAAATACCTGGAGTACGATCCTTGAGCTTAAGCCTTAAGCAGGTTCACAAGGCTACTCGGAGATTTTCACCTTCACTTAAGCTAAGTGAAAGTGGATCCTGGGAAGTCTACAAGGGTATCTTACCAAATAACCAAATTGTTGCCGTGAGGAGAGCTAAAAAGGTTGTCTCCACATTCGCCTATTCTCTTATTTTCTCGATCTGTGTCCTTTCTCATCATTTAGCAATTTATTTCTAATAAAAACTTACAGTTTGTTTGCCGCTCATTACGGTATTATTCATGATGTTTTTGCTGACAACCTACTTCTGGTAGGTCTTAATTTTGTTACTTTGTATTTATGTCACATGCTGGGGTTGGTAAGGGTCTGAGGACCAATGATATCAGAGGTACAGCTCTGAGGAGCAAGGATAGGCCCCATGGCACGGGGATAAAAGAGAGAAAACGTTGGGGACTGGGATCATGATTCATGGGGGATGCTAATTTGCTGTCAGTCTTCCTGACAGAGTCAATTTCTAACAGCCCCTTGTGTGTGCTGTCAGAAAGCACACGTCCCCTCTTCCCTGATCGTCATTCATGGCCGTCTCCATAGTTTCAACAATTCTTGAAACAGGTATTAAAATGTTGGCAAATAAACTTCCATTTTTTTGGGACGAGCTTCCAACAAGATTGGAAGAAATTGCAAGAATTCTGAAAAAATCAGGGTTCAGGGAAGACTTCTCTACTAAAAAAATGATGAACTTCCAAAAAATAAATTTGGATGACCTTTAAAAAATGCAGAGCGAATTCTAACAATCTTTCGTGAACTTCTGAAAACTAGGAATCCGCCAAACTTAAAAGAAAAATGAACTAGACCTTTAGAAATCAGAGACAAGCTTCAACTAACTTCCTGTAAAAAAAATAAGAAAATCAAAACCTAGATCTGGGTGTCTGACCATGATTTTGAGGTCGACAACAGTGTCTGCATGGGCTTTCAGTTGCGGCATTGGAGGGAGTAGTGATTTTTTTTTCCGAAAAGGAGGTTGACCCCCGACCTCTGCATCATCGTGATGCACCGAGGGAGTAGTGTTGAGAGGCTGGCCGCCGTGGAGGAAAGCTGGTGAACAACGAACCCATCAGGAAGCGTGGCATCTCCCAACAGAAGGAGCAGGTGCAGGGCGCTGGCTGCGGTGGAGAAGAGCCAGCAGATGATGGCACAATGGTGTCCTATGCAGTGACGATCATGTGAGTGATCTATGTAAGTTCACGTGTTGTTGTAGCTTCTCCAGTGAGGAAGCGTCGAACCCACTAGGAATCATTGACTAGTCTTGTGGAAGTTCCAACTCTGAAATCTCTTGAAGCTCATAAAAAAATCGGATGTGAAAGTAAAGGCGCATATGGTCATACCTCATACGAACAAGAGCAGGATACTTCCTTACTAGCAAGATGTTGGTGAACGGTGGAAAATATTCACTTTCCTGTAGAGACTCTAGATGCATCTTACACTGTGAAGGAGATATCTGTCACGTACCACGGTACCAGGACAAGAGATGCTAATTTCGCCTTCCCGGGGAAGCTCTAGGGCCAGAGATCAGTAATCTGGCCAGCCGGTGCCTTAGCCAGCAGGCAGCTAGGGCAGAAGAGTAAGGGAAAAGAGTCTTAGGGCGAAAACTTCTTTAATATTGTATGCTCTAACGAGTACAGACTATTTACATAGGACAACCATGACGTGATTGACAAGTTGGTTCTAACTCAATCTGTACCTAATTTAAACCCTGGAAGGTACTCCTCTTTTCTAACAATAACATGACTCATTACTAATCAAAACCTGATCAAATACTAAAGGGTGCAGCCTCTTCATGCATCGCAGTTGCAGCCGGCCTGTCCTTCCTAGTGTAGAGAATTTCCCCAGATAATAATAACAATGTTGTTCTTCAGCAAGTTGTAATTAAGTCTTCTTTGTTTTCAGGACTGTGATCGTGCTGCGAAAGCTCACAAGGAAGTGCAGCTCTTTGCAGCAATCAATCACTGGAGTTTGGTGAGGTCTCTATGTGTTATTAATAAAGGGAATCAGTTTATTGTGATCAGTGAGTATGTTCCAAATGGCAGTCTAAGGCAACACCTGCATGGTATGTTAAGTTGCTCATTTGTTCTTCCTTCCGTTGGGAAATTTGAATTACCTGCATCAATTTTAACTTATCTGCAGGCCAATATCAGAAAATCCTGGATTTGGACCAACGCATATTGATCGCTATTGATGTTGCTATTGCCTTGACCTATCTTCATTTATCTGCTGGTAAGAAAGTGATAACTCATGGTGTCAACAAAAAAGAAATTCAAGTACACATTGGTTAAGTTATTTGTAAATTGCACCATACAGTTATTTGTAAATTCAAGTACTTCAGTTTCTCAACAAAAAAAATTGAGTACTTCAATGCATACTCCCTTCAGTAGAAAGAGAAAGATTTTGAACGTTAGCATGATTTCCAAATTAAATTTTGACTACTAATTTGCATCATCATATATTTTTAAATAACAAACCCGATTCAGTTTTCACATAGCCAGGTTAAAATAACTTAAGTTGACTGCATGCACTCTAGGAGGTTAATATTTGATAGCTAGGAGTTCAGTTTTGTGAAGTGTAGCTAGACTGCATGTCTTTAATGAGATGGGGCTCCTGGGTGAGAGAGAGCCATAAACTGGGGTATCCGAAATTTTTGGAGCGAAGACTAAGCTTGATTTTTGGGTGGGAGAAGGATATTGCCGTGATTATAAACCGGCATGGCAGAGCTTTTGGCAGAGAAAGGAACAAGCTTGACTTTTGGGTGAGGAAGACATTGCTATCACTTTTATTAGGACGAGTTTTAACGTGTCTCATTTTCCTTCAGCTGGCCTGATTATTTTTAAAAATAGTCTTTCCATTTTGTCTAATTCAAATGCTGAGCAGATAAATTATGTGTTATTAAAATCGTTGATCATTTATACTTGCTTGCCACTGCTCAACTAATTTGATAGCTTTATTTCATCATGGGTATTTGATGAGAATTTTTTCGTTATGGTCATCATTTAATAGTAGCAGGGGAAACAATGATCTGTTATAATTTGAAGACAACGAAAATCCTTCTGACAGAGAGTTATAGAGCAAAGTTGGGCACTTTTGAATTGTCAAGAAGTGGTACCGTGAACCAAGTGATAGGGACATTTAGCTACATGGATCCACAATACATCCGTGGTGAGCTGACAGTTAAATCCGATGTCTACACTTTTGGTGTAATACTCCTAGAAATTATATCTCCCCGCGGACCGCAAATGTGGAACCAAGACATGCTAAACCCGGTGATCTTTGACAACCATCCTGATGAACTGCAAAGGTTTGGCATTGTGGCATGGGTAAGTTGAACCTCGTATGCTTTTTTTGTCTCCAGTTGACGTGTCTATCCTAATGAAGTTCATGTCATGTAAAAATGGGCATGGAGAAGGTCTAGTGCAGTTTTTATAACCACAATGGCCGATGCCTTTTGTCCTTGTGTTTCAAAATTCTGTAGAATGACACGCCAGCCTATGTTGTTGTGCATGCAGGCTCTCGAGAAATTAAAGGCAGGCCATGCCAGCGAGATATTGGATGACCGTCTGGCTGATCACCTGGATGAAGAATTTCTTGGAGGCTGGCTTAGTTTAGCATCCTGGTGTACAAGTTATGAAGTGGATGACCGTCCAAGAATAGAAGAGGTAGGGGAGCGGCTGTGGGAAATATGGAAAGACCATAGAAATCGCACAGGAGAGCCGTATGAGTACGAGAGGAGTTGGGAGGAATTTGTGGAAGTGGAGGGGATACCCAGGGCCAGGGGTGTCGACTCCAGAGACAAGAGCAGCGGGCATGCGGAGTTTCCTGCAGAAGGGAAGGTGACAAAGCACCAGTATTCGCCTGATGTGAGCAGTCCACAGTTGCAAATGACCGAGTACTACGCTTCTCCTATCGGTTCTGATATCACACTTTCTCCTCCACTCTCTCCCCGGTAGAAATCAGCAGTTTCAGTTTTGAGCCTGACTGGTAAAGTAGGCGACAAGCTGGACCCTGGAACTTTCGCAGCACTGTGACCTTGAGCCCCTGACAATCCTTTGTCATGAACTCCGCTGCTGTAACCCTCTGCTGACTGGTTACACTTGTACTAGCATTCTCATCGGCCATGGAGGAGCTGTGCTAAGCTGACAAAACCAGGCTGCTACGACTCTGAACTCCGTCCATGCCCGTTGTGCATGGTGATTCGAGGCCATTGACGTCGCCAGGAAACTTACTGGAGGACTGCAAGGAATCTGCCGTGTTCCCTACAGGATTGCCTTCCGCACGTCCCTTGCCCTGAATTGGATCCTTTTATGTGTTCTGCTGCTGCAATCCAGAAACGCTGCAGAGTTTGATTGTAGTTTTGAGGGTAGAAGAGCCCACACTATTGTCTTCTTCACAGCGCCTGGTTGGGTTTGTTTTGCTCAGTTAATTGGCACTTTGGTTGCTGGAAACTGCCAACATGGGTTCTGAGTTTGGGAATTGCTAATGCATGATCCTTGTTCCAGTATGGACAATATGCATAGCTTGATGTGTCATCCAACCCGTTTGCCGGCGGCCGTGTCGTGTGTGAGACCTGTTGTAGTGGTACTAGAGTTTAGGAACCCTGTGCGTACTGCCCATGTTCAATACGTAGATTTTTCATGGCCAGGTGGTTACTTTTGTGATTTATTCTTTGAACCCCTTTCTTCAGTGGAAAAATAACAATTTGGGACTGGCCTCACGGGGAAGACTAGTATAGGATCAGTCGCGGCTTCAAGCCTTCCAAGATGCCCTGTCTGACTGTTCCGTGGACGACTTTTCTTTTTTCGAGATCTTGGATATACTGGAGATAAGTTCACGTGGTTTCGCGGCTGATTGCGAGAGCGGCTGGATCGCGCTGTTGCCAACGAGGGATGGATGACGCTGCATCCATTTGCTGGATTAGTAAACTTGGAGATGGCCAAGTCGGACTGCCGACCCATCTACCTAGATACTGAATATTTAACGGGCGTTGCCGAGAACAGACCAAGTACACAGCGCAAGTTCGAAGCTAGATTTTTCAATAAATGATGCTTCATTAACTCAGAAATATAGCATCAAGTAGATACAGTATAAAACATAATGAGCGAAGTCCGGCCTCTGCATAGATAAGATATACACAATCTTAAACAAACAGTCTAACAAAGTATATAGAAAAAACGACAAGTTTGCAAAAGTAAAGCTATATGAGTCTGAAACTATGCCAATGTCGATGAAGGAGGTGGACCGATTCGGGGATTATGTTGCCATCCATGTTGGGTAAAAATCTTTCTGGTCACCCACTTCAACCGTATACACACCTCTTTCAACAACGATTGGTACTCCATTTGCTGTAGCATAAACCACATATGATGCCAGTGTGTACAACAGTAAATAACCTGCATAGAAGAAGATGTTTTGTCATTAAAAACACAAGCGTTTCTACATAGATAAAGCGACCATAATAAGGCAGACGCTTCCACCCGTATCAGCGTACTAAAAATATTTGGTGTTCCGTCAAGCTTGACCATATATGTTGGCAACAATTATGGGCAAATACATATTGGACGCTATTTGGATGATTGACTATATACAACGCGCAACTATGCATTGAAAGAAGAGGTGTTTAATTATCTCGTCATGAGTACAAAAGCTACACTTCTTACTTGCCAGTTGCGTTGAGCTAAGATTGTCTTTTGTTAACACAACTCCTCTCCGAAGATACCATATGAAAATCTTATTTTTTAGTGGCATCTTTGATTTCCAGATTAGTTTATTATTATCCACGGGAATCTCTGAGTGCGAGAGTGCACAATACATATAGTGAACTGTGAAGGATCCAGATGTAGTGAGATTCTAGCGAAACACATACCGCCCTTGTGTCAAGTTAATCGAATCCAAACGGGATAGAAGATGTTACCATGACGCAAGGCGGAGGCCAATCAAATCCCTCCTAAATGATACATTCGGCGGGGAGGAGCTGAGCACGTGCGCAAAAGTAGCATTCTTATCGCGTACAATGCGATACAAGGCTGGATACTGTTTCTGAAGAGTGGCGTTTCCTAGCCACCTGTCCTCCTAGAAATGTATCTCGGAGCCGTCCATTACGGCGGATGAAGATGTTTATTTACCGCCATCAGACCAGACCAAAAATGTGAGTCACCAAGTTTTCAATATGCCTGGGACAACGCTTTTTGGCCTAGATACTTATTGCACAACAGGGTTTGTCAAACAGTATCCTCGATAAGTAGCTTGCACACCCATTTACTGAGTAAGGCGTCATTCTTGACCAGAAGGTCCTGACCACCTAAACCTCCCTGGTCTTTTGGTCGACAAATCACACTCCATTTGGTTAGCCTATCTTTTTATTTTCATTGTTTCCTTGCCAAACGAATTTGGATCTGAAAATCCGTCTTTGCAGAACCCCTTTGGGAATTTGAAAAAATGAGAACATGTAGAGAACCATGTTTGTGAGAACATAATTGATCAAAACTAGTCGCCCTCCAATGGAGAGTAACTTGCCTTTCCAACTGCCCAACTGTTTTTCTAATCGCTCTTTAACATGTTTCACTCCGCATTAGTGATCAATTATTTATAGTGTTTTTATTCAATTTAACAATTTGTGGAGTAATTCTAATGCCTTTTCTCTCATAATATGCAAGGTTTACACAAAGAGGGAGATTACCGGCAGCTGAAATTCTGGACCTGAAGAAGCTACGTCAGATATACCTATTCCACACATCTCCAAATGAGCTGAAATTGTAGGGAGATTTATTTTGGAATATATAAAAAATATTGGAGAAAAGAAATACTGGAGAAGGCTACCTAGGTGCCACTAGGCACCAGGGCGCGCCTTGTTGGGAAACGTTGCATGGAAAACAATTTTTTTTACGCACACGCAATGATCTATCCATGGAGATGCATAGCAACGAGGGGGAGAGTGTGTCTACATACCCTCGTAGACCGTAAGCGAAAGTGTTTGACAACGCGGTTGATGTAGTCGAACTTCTTCTAGCTCCAACCGATCAAGTACCGAACGTATGGCACCTCCGAGTTCTACACACGTTCAACTCGGTGACGTCCTTCGTCTTCTTGATCCAGCAAGACGTGGAGGTAGTAGATGAGTTTTGTCAGCACGACGGTGTGGTGACGATGATGGTGAAGTGATCCTCGCAGGGCTTCACTAAGCACCGCGAGAATATGACCGGAGGTGTAAACTATGGAGGGGGACGCCGTACACGGTTAAGACAATGCTGTGTGTCCTTGTGTGGTGCCCCCTCCCGACATATATATAGGTGGGAGGGGAGGGGAGGCAGCCAGGGCGCCCTAGGGCTTGGCCGCCGCCCCCTAGAGGCCCTGCCTTGCCCTACGCCCCCCTTCCATGTATGCACAAGGGGGAAGGAAAGAGGGGGGGGGAGGGAAAGGAAGGGGGAGTCCTACTCCACACTTTCCTTTCCCTTCCCCCTTCCCTTCTCCTCCTTCTATGGTCGGCCCCTAGACGGCGCTGATACGTCTCCAATGTATCTATAATGTTTGATTGTTCCATGTTGTTATATTATCATTCTCGAATGTTTTATAATCATTTTATAGTCATTTTATATCATTTTTTGGGACTAACCTGTTGACATAGTTTCCAAGTGCCAGTTGCTATTTTTTGCATGTTTTTTACATCGCAGGAAATCAATATCAAACGGAGTCCAAACACCGCGAAACTTTTTGGAGATTTTTTATGGACCAGAACACCCAAGATGGGCCAGAGCAGCACTTGGGTGGTGCCCCGAGGGGGGCACAACCCACCAGGGCGCGCCCGGGGGCCCAGGCGCGCCCAGGTGGGTTGTGCCCACCTCAGTGGCCTCCCGCACCCCCTCTTTACCCTATAAATTCCCAAAAATTTCAGAAACCATCGGGGTCAACCTAGATCAGAAGTTCCGCCGCCGCAAGGCTCTGTAGCCACCGAAAACCAATCTAGACCCTCTCCGGCACCCTGCCTGAGGGGGGAATCATCTCCCGTGGCCATCTTCATGTAGCAACCAGACCTCAAACAGTCTGATCTCTGTGCTCAGGTGTCATCCCTGGATCAGTAATGCTGACACCACATAGTACTTGGAGGATTTATAACAGAGTAGCAATCACACACTTATTACATCGAGTGTCTCAATAGAGAACTTATTACAATAAATATGGCTTAAGGCCATCTAATAACTATAACAGCGGAAGGCTTAGAAGATAAGTAAGTCCATCAACTCCAACGGCATCACTGAGTACAGAACCACGACCTAAAACTCCTTAATCGTCGTCTGAAAAGTCTGCAACATTAACGTTGCAGCCCGAAATGGGTCAGCACATGGAATATGCTGGTAAAGTAACACATAGAGAGTAATGGAATGAAACAGCTATACTATATGCATATTTGGCTGGTGGAAAGCTCTATGGTTACCCTTTCGCGAAAAGCCATTTTTTCCCTACTACAAAGGAATAAATTTTATTTAACTATCATGGTAGTTGTTAAATATTGAGAATGGTTGACAGCATTCTCAATCCCAATTAAGCATCATCATTAAACAAAACCCAACAAAATTAAATTTTAGAGTGACATGTTGAGATCCACATGATAATCCAGGTACTAGATACTCAAGATGTCCATAACCGGGGACACGGCTAACCATGATTAGTTTATACACTCTGCAGAGGTTTGCGCACTTTTCCCCACAAGACTCGATCGCCTCCGTTTGGTTTCTCGCACTACACGGTGTTTGAGAAACGGATGACCGAGACATTGTCTTTCAGAAGCGCTAGCACCTTATGATGGATAGACCGTTACACCTACTTTCCCCTACATCTGCTAGTCTACCCTGTATGAGTTCGCACGACTTAATCAACTATGCTAGAGCCCATAATAGCTTGTGGCTGCACACGGAAGTTTCTAGTATGAAAAATCTCATGATCCCTTTGGGCCTGGGTGGCGGTCCATAAAGAAAAACAGGCAATCCTGGAATACCCAGGTACCTCAATCCACCCAGATGTGTGTTTAAGTTGCCACCTTAGATAAACCATTAATTAACAAACTCACATCTGTCATGGATATCACTCACCCAATCCACGTCTACTAGCATAGCATGGCATAATAGGCAAACGTAGAAGTAACTCCCAAAGGTTTGATAATATAACAGGTAATAGGTACTACCTCAACTACTTCCCATCCCACAATTTAATTAGATCCTAATCATGCAATGTTTGAGGATTGATCTAATGCAATAAAACTGGGTAGTAGGAGGTATGATCAAAGTGTTACTTGCCTTGCTGATGATCCGCGAAACCTAGAGATTCGAAGTAACAAGCGGCGCACTCCGGGTATTCTATCGCAGACAAACAAACAAGCATACAATAAGTATTCATCTAATGCACGGGTAAAACTCAAATAAGAGATCTAACCAGAAGGTTCAACTTAAGAACTCCGGTTTGCAAAAAGAATCAAATCAAACGAAGCAACGAAAGTCAAACGGCAAAAGAAACAAGCTTCGTTTACTATTCTGGATCTAGGGTAATTTTTACAGTGGCAAAAACTTGTTTAAGTTGGTTAAACGGAAAGAGGGTTTCGAGACGAAACTCCAGGCGCTTGAATCGCCTGATTCCGATAAACGAGCGAAAAGTTATACTAAAACGAAAATCAGATCAGGAATCGCGATCAGAAAAATCGCGGATTTAATCCGAGGAAAGAAAAACAACGAA
>NC_041388.1:330932254-331058655 GCF_002162155.2 Triticum dicoccoides
GTTCGCTAGAACGAACGGACGGACGAACGCTCGCTAATTAAATAAACCGGAAAAACCGATCTGTTTTAAAAAAACCGATACAAAAAAAAACGACAAAACCGTCAGAAAAACCGAACGGTTTTCTAAAAAAACCGGCGTCTAAAAAAAATCTACCGGCAACTCCGGCGAGATTCCGGCGGCAGCAGCGGGGCTCCGGCGGTCGGCGGCGGCGGCGCGGGTGGCGGCGGCGGCGACGGCGGCTCGGTGGGCTGTGGGGGTCGGGTGCCCCGGCTTATAAAGGCCGGCCCCGGAGGAGTCCGGGCCTAACACGGCCCGTAGGTCGGTTTCGGTTTTTTTAATTATTCCGTGCAGAAAAACAAATAAAATAAATACTAAACGGACTCCAAAAATCCTGAAATAAATTTTCCTGGGCTTCTAAAATCAATCCGCACAAGGTGGACATTTATTTGGGGCCTAAATGCAATTTCGAAAAACACACTTTTTCCTAAATTCAAATAAAATACCGAAAAACTCCGAAATAAAATCTTATTTGATTTTATTATTAAATCCTCATTATTTCTTTATTTTGGGAAAGTCATTTTATTCTCTCTCTCATATTTTTGTAATAGAAATAATTGATGATAAAATAATTAAAATCAAATGATCCTATTCTCAAAATTTGAGAAAACTCTAATATGAAAATAACGAAATCCCCAACTCTCTCCGTGGGTCCTTGAGTTGCGTAGAATTTCTAGGATCGAACCAAAAGCAAAATAAAATATGATATGCAATGATGATCTAGTGTATAACATTCCAAATTGAAAATTTGGGATGTTACAAACCTACCCCCCTTAAGATGAATCTCGCCCTCGAGATTCGAGTTGGCTAGAAAATATGTGAGGGTGGTCCTTGAGCAAATCTTCCTCTCGCTCCCAGGTGGCTTCGTCCTCCGTGTGGTGGCTCCACTGAACCTTGCAAAACTTGATAACCTTGCTGCGGGTGACTCGACTGGCATACTCTAGAATCTTAACTGGTTTCTCCTCATAGGTCAAATCACTATCCAACTGAATTGCTTCCAATGGCACTGTGTCTCTCAAGGGCATGTCAGCCATCTCCGCGTGGCACTTCTTCAACTGAGAACCGTGGAACACATCATGAACTCCTGACAATCCTTCGGGCAATTCCAACTTGTAGGCCACTTCTCCCATACGTTCCAATACTCGGTATGGTCCTACGAATCGTAGCGCTAACTTTCCTTTAACACCAAAGTGCTTTGTTCCCCGAAGTGGGGATACTCGAAGATAAGCTCTATCTCCAACTTCGTAAACTGTCTCCTTGCGTTTAGAATCTGCATAACTCTTCTGTCTGGACTGGGCTATCTTGAGCCTATCGCGAATCAATTTCACCTTCTGTTCAGACTCCTTAATAAAGTCAGGTCCAAACAACTGGCAGTCTCCAACTTCATCCCACGTCAACGGTGTCCTGCACCTCCTTCCGTACAAGGCTTCGAAAGGGGCCATCTTTAAACTGGATTGATAGCTGTTGTTGTAAGAGAACTCTACATACGGCAAATTCTCGTCCCAACTAGATCCATAATCTAGCGCACAAGCTCTCAGCATGTACTCCAAAATCTGATTGACTCTCTCGGTCTGTCCATCTGTCTGTGGATGAAAAGCTGTGCTGAACTCTAGCCTGGTACCCAAAGTTTCGTGCAACTGATTCCAGAACTTTGAGGTAATCTGGGTTCCTCTATCTGATACTATACTCCTCGGAACTCCATGTAAGCATACAATCCTGGTCATGTATATCTTTGCCAACTTAGCACTGGTGTAAGTGGTCTTTACCGGGATGAAATGAGCTACTTTCGTCTATCGATCAACTACAACCCAAATCGAGTCATAGCCTGAACGAGTCCTGGGTAATCCCGTGATAAAATCCATGCCTAACTTATCCCACTTCCATTCGGGTATCAGCAATGGTTGTAGCAATCCTGCTAGCTTCTGATGCTCTGCCTTTACTCTCTGACATACATCACAAACTGCTACATACTCCGCAATATCTTTCTTCATTCTGGTCCACCAGAAAATATCCTTCAAATCCAAATACATCTTGGTATTTCCTGGGTGAATCGAATATGGTGAATCGCGTGCCTCCTGCAGAATCAACTTCCTGATCTCCGGGTCATTGGGCACATAAACACGGTCTTCAAACCATAGGGTGTCGTGCTCATCCTCACGAAATCCTTTAGCCTTTCCTTCGCTCATTTTCTCCTTTATAGAGGCAATCTCCTTGTCAGTCTTCTGAGCTTCTCTGATTCTATCCATCAAAGTTGACTGAATCTCCAATGCTGCTACATAGCCTCTCGGAACTATTTCCAAACGTAGTTCACGAAGATTTTTGGCTAACTCCCTTGGTATTTCTCCCGTCATTAGTGTATTCACATGGCTTTTGCGGCTTAATGCGTCAGCTACTACATTAGCCTTTCCGGGATGGTAATGCAATCTCATACCATAATCCTTGATGAGCTCCAACCATCTCCTTTGTCTGAGGTTCAACTCCTTCTGCGTGAAAATGTACTTCAAACTCTTGTGATCCGTGTACACCTCACAATGATTTCCAATGAGGAAATGTCTCCAAGTCTTCAGTGCATGCACTACGGCTGCTAACTCCAAATCATGCGTAGCATAATTCAACTCATGAGGTTTCAGTTGTCTTGAGGCATATGAAACAACTCTCCCTTCCTGCATAAGCACTGCTCCAAGTCCTCGACGTGAAGCGTCGCAGTACACCTCATAATCCTTGGTCTGGTCTGGCAAAATCAACACTGTTGAAGTAACCAAGCGTTTCTTCAACTCCTGGAAACTAGCCTCACACTCCTCGGTCCATATGAACTTGGTATCCTTCTTTAATAACTCAGTCATAGGCTTCACAATCTTTGAGAAATTCTCAATAAATCTCCGGTAGTATCCCGCGAGTCCAAGGAAACTCCGGATCTCGTCAACTGTGGTTGGTACTTCCCACTTGGTCACGGTATCAACTTTAGTGGGATCTACTAATATACCTTCTCCGGATATAACGTGTCCGAGGAATCCTACTTCCTTCAACCAAAACTCACAATTGGTGAACTAGGCATACAACTGATGTTCTCTGAGCTTCTCAAGTACCAATCGCAAATGTTCCTTATGCTCCTCTTCACTTTTCGAGTAAACCAGAATATCATCAATGAACACCATGACGAACTTATCCAAGAACTCCATAAACACTTTGTTCATCATGTTCATAAAATAGGCAGGTGTGTTAGTCAGACCAAATGACATAACGGTATACTCGTACAGCCCATACCTGGTGGTAAAAGCTGTCTTAGGTATATCCTGTTCTCGAATCTTCAACTGGTGGTATCCTGATCGCAGATCGATCTTGGAAAATACCTTAGCTCCTTGCAATCGATCAAACAGATCATTGATCATTGGTAGTGGGTACTTGTTCTTGATTGTTACTTCATTCAACCCATGATAATCAACAACCATCCTTAACGATCCATCCTTTTTCTCCACTAGAAGTACTGGTGATCCCCAAGGCGACGAACTTGGGCGAATGTAACCTTTATCCAGTAACTCCTTAATCTGCTTCTTAATTTCCACCAAATCCTTTGCAGGCATCCTGTATGGTCTCTTTGATATTGGCCCTGTGCCTGGTAATAGCTCAATCAAATACTCAATATCTCTATCCGGTGGCATGCCTGGCAACTCTTCTGGAAATACTTCAGGGAAATCCCTTACCACTGGTACTTCCTCCTGCACAACTCCTGTTAAACAATTTACTTGAGTCCCTTTTGGCACATGTCGGGATACATACTTGATCCTTCTCCCTTCTCGGGTAGTAAGCAAAATTGTCTTACTGGCAATCAATGTTTCCTCCGTACATCGACAGCCAATCCATACCCAGAATTACATCCAATCCTTGTGATTCCAAAATGATTAAATCCGAGGGAAACACATGCCTACCTATACTCAATGGCACTTGAAAACATCCTTGACTGGCCATATACTCCGCTCCTGGTGAGCTTACTAGCATAGGTGTTCTAAGAACCTTAGTGGGCAAGTTATACTTATCCACAAATCCCCTTGATATGTATGAATGCGATGCACCAGTATCGAGTGCAATAATTGACTTAACAAAAAACTTACCGATTACGGCATCCGGCTGGTCTTCAACCTCCTCCACGTTAACGTGGTTCACCTGTCCCCTGTTGAAAGGGTTCGGCTTCTTCCCAGAGCTTCCATTGCCATTCTGGCCTTCAGGACATTCATTGGCATAATGCCCGGTCTTCTGGCACTTAAAGCAAGTGACTTGGCTCAGGTCCTTCTTGGCTGGGGTTGATGGGTTGGTACGGTTCTGGCCGTTGCTTCTTCGATTGCCATTACCATTCTTGGTGCCGTTATGATTGTGCGAGCTACCTCCTCCATGGGTATGCTGAAAATGTCCTCCCGATCTAGGGGTAAAACGTGGCTTCTGCTGGGCTCCAGAATTGTACTTCCCTTGTCCATACTTCCTCTTGCGGTTCTCAATTTGCTGCTGCTTGCCTTCAATCATAAGAGCATGGTCTACCAACTCCTGGTAGTTGTTGAAGGTTGCTACCATCAACTGCATGCTCAACTCATCATTCAGTCCTTCCAGAAACTTCTCCTGCTTAGCTGCATCCGTAGCAACGTCATCTGCGGCATAACATGCTAATTTACTAAAGTCCTCCACATACTGGCCAACTGTTCGTCCTCCTTGGCGCAAGTTGTGAAACTCTCGCTTCTTCATGGCCATAGCTCCTGCTGAAACATGGGCACTATGAAAAGCCTGCTGAAACTGGTCCCATGTGACAGTGTCGACAGGGAAAGTGGCTGTGAAATTCTCCCACCATGATGCTGCGGGTCCTTCAAGCTGATGTGCGGCAAACTTCACCTTCTCCGCATCTGTGCATCCTGTTGTGGTCAACTCTCTAGCTGTCTTGCGGAGCCAATCATCTGCTACTATCGGCTCGGTGCTACTGGAGAACACCGGTGGATTCAGCCTAAGAAAACGGGCTAAGTGATCAACAGGTGGTGGTGGTGGTGGGTTGTTGTTGTTGTTGTTCCCCTGATTCTGATTCTGAACTAGCAACTGCATCAAGGTGTTCTGCTGCTGGATCAACTGGGTGAGCTCCGGTGGAAAGGTAAATCCGGGGTCACGTCTCGGAGGCATCTGAGGGTTTAGAAAAGATGAGGTTTAAGAATAGAGGGGGTCTAAAGAGAAAACACTACCCATATGCACATGAGGCAAAAGCAAACAATTCACTTCATTCAATCAAACAAGGGCATACAATCGATCTAACTATCACAAAAGTGCTCGGACTACTGTATTTACATGGTGGACTACTACTACTGATGAGGTGGTCTACTAGAAATATTCTTCGGTTGCAGACTCCATGATATTTGCTCCGGCTTCATCAACATAGTCATCATCGCTATCATCTGGATCCGAGTCGGTGTCGTCGATGATGATGTAGTCTTCCGGGCGAATCTCCTTGGGTTCTTCGTCTTCATCTACTGGTGTAGGGTCTCCCATAAATATCCCGATCTTCATTGTTAGGTCGGCATTCTTATCCACTAATACTTCAATTTCTTCTTCATAATCTTCACGTGCAGCATTGAGTTCTTCCTCCAGTTCCTTGATTCTCGTCCTTGCCTTCTTCAGGTCTATCATGTCGGCGCACATCTGGTTCTCCTGTCGTCAAATATGCTGGTTTAACTCCTGGATAAAAGCTGCAATTGATCTATCCTTTCTGGTGCTGATCATCTCCCAGTGCTCATCTCGGTGCCAACAAATCTGGTAGATAGTATACTTGAGATCATTGCGGTAGACTTCTCCAATGCGTCCCATGGTGATGTGAGCTGCCATGCTCTTTCCTAGACTCCAAGTTGGTGCATCAAAAGAAAACTCTATGGGCTCAGTGACTGGCATGAACGTCCTTCCTGGAATTTGAACTTGAATCATCCAGCGCTCTTCTTCAGGTAAAGTGGCGTTGTAGGTTCCGGTGAAGCTTGGTACCCCTATGTTCAGGTATCTAGTGACTTCTTTCAAGTGACGTCCAAAGGGTGTATCGTCATCCGGTTGCGTGAACTTGTTCCTTGCATCCGCCATCCTAAAGAGTAGAAAAGATGAGAGGTCAGAAGAGAAGAGAGTGAATAGTGATCTAGGTCTTTAGCTTAGTGGTCGTGTCCTACAGTCAGCGTGTGCTCTGATACCATCTCTGTAGCGACCAGACCTCAAACAGTCTGATCTCTGTGCTCAGGTGTCATTCCTGGATCAGTAATGCTGACACCACACAGTACTTGGAGGATTTATAACAGAGTAGCAATCACACACTTATTACATCGAGTGTCTCAATAGAGAACTTATTACAATAAATATGGCTTAAGGCCATCTAATAACTATAACAGCGGAAGGCTTGGAAGATAAGTGAGTCCATCAACTCCAACGGCATCACTGAGTATAGAATCACGACCTAAAACTCTTTAATCATCGTCTGAAAAGTCTGCAACATTAACGTTGCAGCCCGAAACGGGTCAGCACATGGAATATGCTGGCAAAGTAACACATAGAGAGTAATGGAATGAAACAGCTATACTATATGCATATTTGGCTGGTGGAAAGCTCTATGGTTACCCTTTCGCGAAAAGCCATTTTTTCCCTACTACAAAGGAATAAATTTTATTTAACTATCATGGTAGTTGTTAAATATTGAGAATGGTTGACAGCATTCTCAATCCCAATTAAGCATCATCATTAAACAAAACCCAACAAAATTAAATTTTAGAGTGACATGTTGAGATCCACATGATAATCCAGGTACTAGATACTCAAGATGTCCATAACCGGGGACACGGCTAACCATGATTAGTTTATACACTCTGCAGAGGTTTGCGCACTTTTCCCCACAAGACTCGATCGCCTCCGTTTGGTTTCTCGCACTACACGGTGTTTGAGAAACGGATGACCGAGACATTGTCTTTCAGAAGCGCTAGCACCTTATGATGGATAGACCGTTACACCTACTTTCCCCTACATCTGCTAGTCTACCCTGTATGAGTTCGCACGACTTAATCAACTATGCTAGAGCCCATAATAGCTTGTGGCTGCACACGGAAGTTTCTAGTATGAAAAATCTCATGATCCCTTTGGGCCTGGGTGGCGGTCCATAAAGAAAAACAGGCAATCCTGGAATACCCAGGTACCTCAATCCACCCAGATGTGTGTTTAAGTTGCCACCTTAGATAAACCATTAATTAACAAACTCACATCTGTCATGGATATCACTCACCCAATCCACGTCTACTAGCATAGCATGGCATAATAGGCAAACGTAGAAGTAACTCCCAAAGGTTTGATAATATAACAGGTAATAGGTACTACCTCAACTACTTCCCATCCCACAATTTAATTAGATCCTAATCATGCAATGTTTGAGGATTGATCTAATGCAATAAAACTGGGTAGTAGGAGGTATGATCAAAGTGTTACTTGCCTTGCTGATGATCCGCGAAACCTAGAGATTCGAAGTAACAAGCGGCGCACTCCGGGTATTCTATCGCAGACAAACAAACAAGCATACAATAAGTATTCATCTAATGCACGGGTAAAACTCAAATAAGAGATCTAACCAGAAGGTTCAACTTAAGAACTCCGGTTTGCAAAAAGAATCAAATCAAACGAAGCAACGAAAGTCAAACGGCAAAAGAAACAAGCTTCGTTTACTATTCTGGATCTAGGGTAATTTTTACAGTGGCAAAAACTTGTTTAAGTTGGTTAAACGGAAAGAGGGTTTCGAGACGAAACTCCAGGCGCTTGAATCGCCTGATTCCGATAAACGAGCGAAAAGTTATACTAAAACGAAAATCAGATCAGGAATCGCGATCAGAAAAATCGCGGATTTAATCCGAGGAAAGAAAAACAACGAATGTTCGCTAGAACGAACGGACGGACGAACGCTCGCTAATTAAATAAACCGGAAAAACCGATCTGTTTTAAAAAAACCGATACAAAAAAAAACGACAAAACCGTCAGAAAAACCGAACGGTTTTCTAAAAAAACCGGCGTCTAAAAAAAATCTACCGGCAACTCCGGCGAGATTCCGGCGGCAGCAGCGGGGCTCCGGCGGTCGGCGGCGGCGGCGCGGGTGGCGGCGGCGGCGACGGCGGCTCGGTGGGCTGTGGGGGTCGGGTGCCCCGGCTTATAAAGGCCGGCCCCGGAGGAGTCCGGGCCTAACACGGCCCGTAGGTCGGTTTCGGTTTTTTTAATTATTCCGTGCAGAAAAACAAATAAAATAAATACTAAACGGACTCCAAAAATCCTGAAATAAATTTTCCTGGGCTTCTAAAATCAATCCGCACAAGGTGGACATTTATTTGGGGCCTAAATGCAATTTCGAAAAACACACTTTTTCCTAAATTCAAATAAAATACCGAAAAACTCCGAAATAAAATCTTATTTGATTTTATTATTAAATCCTCATTATTTCTTTATTTTGGGAAAGTCATTTTATTCTCTCTCTCATATTTTTGTAATAGAAATAATTGATGATAAAATAATTAAAATCAAATGATCCTATTCTCAAAATTTGAGAAAACTCTAATATGAAAATAACGAAATCCCCAACTCTCTCCGTGGGTCCTTGAGTTGCGTAGAATTTCTAGGATCGAACCAAAAGCAAAATAAAATATGATATGCAATGATGATCTAGTGTATAACATTCCAAATTGAAAATTTGGGATGTTACAAACCTACCCCCCTTAAGATGAATCTCGCCCTCGAGATTCGAGTTGGCTAGAAAATATGTGAGGGTGGTCCTTGAGCAAATCTTCCTCTCGCTCCCAGGTGGCTTCGTCCTCCGTGTGGTGGCTCCACTGAACCTTGCAAAACTTGATAACCTTGCTGCGGGTGACTCGACTGGCATACTCTAGAATCTTAACTGGTTTCTCCTCATAGGTCAAATCACTATCCAACTGAATTGCTTCCAATGGCACTGTGTCTCTCAAGGGCATGTCAGCCATCTCCGCGTGGCACTTCTTCAACTGAGAACCGTGGAACACATCATGAACTCCTGACAATCCTTCGGGCAATTCCAACTTGTAGGCCACTTCTCCCATACGTTCCAATACTCGGTATGGTCCTACGAATCGTAGCGCTAACTTTCCTTTAACACCAAAGTGCTTTGTTCCCCGAAGTGGGGATACTCGAAGATAAGCTCTATCTCCAACTTCGTAAACTGTCTCCTTGCGTTTAGAATCTGCATAACTCTTCTGTCTGGACTGGGCTATCTTGAGCCTATCGCGAATCAATTTCACCTTCTGTTCAGACTCCTTAATAAAGTCAGGTCCAAACAACTGGCAGTCTCCAACTTCATCCCACGTCAACGGTGTCCTGCACCTCCTTCCGTACAAGGCTTCGAAAGGGGCCATCTTTAAACTGGATTGATAGCTGTTGTTGTAAGAGAACTCTACATACGGCAAATTCTCGTCCCAACTAGATCCATAATCTAGCGCACAAGCTCTCAGCATGTACTCCAAAATCTGATTGACTCTCTCGGTCTGTCCATCTGTCTGTGGATGAAAAGCTGTGCTGAACTCTAGCCTGGTACCCAAAGTTTCGTGCAACTGATTCCAGAACTTTGAGGTAATCTGGGTTCCTCTATCTGATACTATACTCCTCGGAACTCCATGTAAGCATACAATCCTGGTCATGTATATCTTTGCCAACTTAGCACTGGTGTAAGTGGTCTTTACCGGGATGAAATGAGCTACTTTCGTCTATCGATCAACTACAACCCAAATCGAGTCATAGCCTGAACGAGTCCTGGGTAATCCCGTGATAAAATCCATGCCTAACTTATCCCACTTCCATTCGGGTATCAGCAATGGTTGTAGCAATCCTGCTAGCTTCTGATGCTCTGCCTTTACTCTCTGACATACATCACAAACTGCTACATACTCCGCAATATCTTTCTTCATTCTGGTCCACCAGAAAATATCCTTCAAATCCAAATACATCTTGGTATTTCCTGGGTGAATCGAATATGGTGAATCGCGTGCCTCCTGCAGAATCAACTTCCTGATCTCCGGGTCATTGGGCACATAAACACGGTCTTCAAACCATAGGGTGTCGTGCTCATCCTCACGAAATCCTTTAGCCTTTCCTTCGCTCATTTTCTCCTTTATAGAGGCAATCTCCTTGTCAGTCTTCTGAGCTTCTCTGATTCTATCCATCAAAGTTGACTGAATCTCCAATGCTGCTACATAGCCTCTCGGAACTATTTCCAAACATAGTTCACGAAGATTTTTGGCTAACTCCCTTGGTATTTCTCCCGTCATTAGTGTATTCACATGGCTTTTGCGGCTTAATGCGTCAGCTACTACATTAGCCTTTCCGGGATGGTAATGCAATCTCATATCATAATCCTTGATGAGCTCCAACCATCTCCTTTGTCTGAGGTTCAACTCCTTCTGCGTGAAAATGTACTTCAAACTCTTGTGATCCGTGTACACCTCACAATGATTTCCAATGAGGAAATGTCTCCAAGTCTTCAGTGCATGCACTACGGCTGCTAACTCCAAATCATGCGTAGCATAATTCAACTCATGAGGTTTCAATTGTCTTGAGGCATATGAAACAACTCTCCCTTCCTGCATAAGCACTGCTCCAAGTCCTCGACGTGAAGCGTCGCAGTACACCTCATAATCCTTGGTCTGGTCTGGCAAAATCAACACTGTTGAAGTAACCAAGCGTTTCTTCAACTCCTGGAAACTAGCCTCACACTCCTCGGTCCATATGAACTTGGTATCCTTCTTTAATAACTCAGTCATAGGCTTCACAATCTTTGAGAAATTCTCAATAAATCTCCGGTAGTATCCCGCGAGTCCAAGGAAACTCCGGATCTCGCCAACTGTGGTTGGTACTTCCCACTTGGTCACGGTATCAACTTTAGTGGGATCTACTAATATACCTTCTCCGGATATAACGTGTCCGAGGAATCCTACTTCCTTCAACCAAAACTCACAATTGGTGAACTTGGCATACAACTGATGTTCTCTGAGCTTCTCAAGTACCAATCGCAAATGTTCCTTATGCTCCTCTTCACTTTTCGAGTAAACCAGAATATCATCAATGAACACCATGACGAACTTATCCAAGAACTCCATAAACACTTTGTTCATCATGTTCATAAAATAGGCAGGTGCGTTAGTCAGACCAAATGACATAACGGTATACTCGTACAGCCCATACCTGGTGGTAAAAGCTGTCTTAGGTATATCCTGTTCTTGAATCTTCAACTGGTGGTATCCTGATCGCAGATCGATCTTGGAAAATACCTTAGCTCCTTGCAATCGATCAAACAGATCATTGATCATTGGTAGTGGGTACTTGTTCTTGATTGTTACTTCATTCAACCCATGATAATCAACAACCATCCTTAACGATCCATCCTTTTTCTCCACTAGAAGTACTGGTGATCCCCAAGGCGACGAACTTGGGCGAATGTAACCTTTATCCAGTAACTCCTTAATCTGCTTCTTAATTTCCACCAAATCCTTTGCAGGCATCCTGTATGGTCTCTTTGATATTGGCCCTGTGCCTGGTAATAGCTCAATCAAATACTCAATATCTCTATCCGGTGGCATGCCTGGCAACTCTTCTGGAAATACTTCAGGGAAATCCCTTACCACTGGTACTTCCTCCTGCACAACTCCTGTTAAACAATTTACTTGAGTCCCTTTTGGCACATGTCGGGATACATACTTGATCCTTCTCCCTTCTGGGGTAGTAAGCAAAATTGTCTTACTGGCAATCAATGTTTCCTCCGTACATCGACAGCCAATCCATACCCAGAATTACATCCAATCCTTGTGATTCCAAAATGATTAAATCTGAGGGAAACACATGCCTACCTATACTCAATGGCACTTGAAAACATCCTTGACTGGCCATATACTCCGCTCCTGGTGAGCTTACTAGCATAGGTGTTCTAAGAACCTTAGTGGGTAAGTTATACTTATCCACAAATCCCCTTGATATGTATGAATGCGATGCACCAGTATCAAAAAGAACGAGTGCAATGATTGACTTAACAAAAAACTTACCGATTACGGCATCCGGCTGGTCTTCAACCTCCTCCACGTTAACGTGGTTCACCTGTCCCCTGTTGAAAGGGTTCGGCTTCTTCCCAGAGCTTCCATTGCCATTCTGGCCTTCAGGACATTCATTGGCATAATGCCTGGTCTTCTGGCACTTAAAAGAAGTGACTTGGCTCAGGTCCTTCTTGGCTGGGGTTGATGGGTTGGTACGGTTCTGGCCGTTGCTTCCTCGATTGCCATTACTATTCTTGGTGCCGTTATGATTGTGCGAGCTACCTCCTCCATGGGTATGCTGAAAATGTCCTCCCGATCTAGGGGAAAAAAGTGGCTTCTGCTGGGCTCCAGAATTGTACTTCCCTTGTCCATACTTCCTCTTGCGGTTCTCAATTTGCTGCTGCTTGCCTTCAATCATAAGAGCATGGTCTACCAACTCCTGGTAGTTGTTGAAGGTTGCTACCATCAACTACATGCTCAACTCATCATTCAGTCCTTCCAGAAACTTCTCCTGCTTAGCTGCATCCGTAGCAACGTCATCTGGGGCATAACATGCTAATTTACTAAAGTCCTCCACATACTGGCCAACTGTTCGTCCTCCTTGGCGCAAGTTGCGAAACTCTCGCTTCTTCATGGCCATAGCTCCTGCTGAAACATGGGCACTATGAAAAGCCTGCTGAAACTGGTCCCATGTGACAGTGTCGACAGGGAAAGTGGCTGTGAAATTCTCCCACCATGATGCTGCGGGTCCTTCAAGCTGATGTGCGACAAACTTCACCTTCTCCGCATCTGTGCATCCTGTTGTGGTCAAATCTCTAGCTGTCTTGCGGAGCCAATCATCTGCTACTATCGGCTCGGTGCTACTGGAGAACATCGGTGGATTCAGCCTAAGAAAACGGGCTAAGTGATCAACAGGTGGTGGTGGTGGTGGGTTGTTGTTGTTGTTGTTGTTCCCCTGATTCTGATTCTGAACTAGCAACTGCATCAAGGTGTTCTGTTGCTGGATCAACTGGGTGAGCTCCGGTGGAAAGGTAAATCCGGGGTCACGTCTCAGAGGCATCTGAGGGTTTAGAAAAGATGAGGTTTAAGAATAGAGGGGGTCTAAAGAGAAAACACTACCCATATGCACATGAGGCAAAAGCAAACAATTCACTTCATTCAATCAAACAAGGGCATACAATCGATCTAACTATCACAAAAGTGCTCGGACTACTGTATTTACATGGTGGACTACTACTACTGATGAGGTGGTCTACTAGAAATATTCTATCGCAGACAAACAAACAAGCATACAATAAGTATTCATCTAATGCACGGGTAAAACTCAAATAAGAGATCTAACCAGAAGGTTCAACTTAAGAACTCCGGTTTGCAAAAAGAATCAAATCAAACGAAGCAACGAAAGTCAAACGGCAAAAGAAACAAGCTTCGTTTACTATTCTAGATCTAGGGAAATTTTTACAGTGGCAAAAACTTGTTTAAGTTGGTTAAACGGAAAGAGGGTTTCGAGACGAAACTCCAGGCGCTTGAATCGCCTGATTCCGATAAACGAGCGAAAAGTTATACTAAAACGAAAATCGGATCAGGAATCGCGATCAGAAAAATCGCGGATTTAATCCGAGAAAAGAAAAACGACGACCGTTCGCTAGAACGAACGAACGGACGAACGCTCGCTAATTAAATAAACCGGAAAAACCGATCTATTTAAAAAAAATCCAAAACTAAAAAAACGACAAAACCGTCAGAAAAACCGAACGGTTTTCTAAAAAAAACCGGCGTCTAAAAAAAATCTACCGGCAACTCGGCGGGGCTAGGGTTTGGGCGGCGGCGGCGGCTCGGTGGGCTGTGGGGGTCGGGTGCCCCGGCTTATAAAGGCCGGCCCCGGAGGAGTCCGGGCCTAACACGGCCCGTAGGTCGGTTTCGTTTTTTTAATTATTCCATGCAGAAAAACAAATAAAAGAAATACTAAACAGACTCCATAAATTCCGAAATAAATTTTATCGGGCTTCTAAAATCAAGCCGCACAAGGTGAACATTTATTTGGGGCCTAAATGCAATTTTGAAAAACGCACATTTTTCCTAAATTCAGATAAAATACCGAAAAACTCCGAAATAAAATCTTATTTGATTTTATTATTAAATCCTCATTTTTTCTTTATTTTGAGAAAGTCATTTTATTCCCTCTCTCATATTTTTGTAATAGAAATAATTGATGATAAAATAATTAAAATCAAATGATCCTATTCTCAATATTTGAGAAAACTCAAATATGAAAATAACGAAATCCCCAACTCTCTCCGTGGGTCCTTGAGTTGCGTAGAATTTCTAGGATCGAACCAAAAGCAAAATAAAATATGATATGCAATGATGATCTAGTGTATAACATTCCAAATTGAAAATTTGGGATGTTACACTTCATCATCCCAGCGGCCACCACGATGAGGAGGGAGTAGTCCACCCTCGGGGCTAAGGGTTTGTACCAGTAGCTATGTGTTTAATATCTCTCTCTCTCTCTCTCGTGTTCTTGAGATGTCACGATCTTGATGTATCGTGGGCTTTGTTAATATAGTCGGATCATATGGTGTTTCCCCTCTCTATCTTGTTGTGACGAATTGAGTTTTTCCCTTTGAGATTTCGTTGTTATCGGATTAAATACTTTTATGGATTTGAGAACACTTTATATATTTCTTGTAATTGAATACTCGTGGTGACAATGGGGTATCGTATCGATTCACTTGATATATGTTTTGGCACTCAACTTGCGGATTCTCGAGGTGACATTAGGGTAATCTATGCATAGGGGTTGATGCACGTTCTTGTCTTTGTTTCTCCGGTAGAAATCTTGGGGCACTCTTTGAGGTTCTTTGTGTTGGATTGAATATTATGAATCTGAATTTTCTTTGGTGTTATTTTAGTATGAACTCTTGGTTAGATCGATCGGAAAGAATAGCTTTGTCTTATTTTAGTACGAACTCTAGGATAGATTGATCGGAAAGAATAGCTTTGAGGTGGGTTCGTACCCTACAAACAATTCTGTCTTATGTTCTCCGCTAGATAGGAACTTTGGAGTGATTCTTCATTGCACGTTGAGGGACGGTTATATGATCCAATTATATTAGCACTGTTGAGAGATTGCACTAGTGAAAGTATGGACCCTAGGCCTCATTTTTAAGCATTGCAATACCATTTTTGTGCTCGTTTACTATTTGCTACCTTGCTGTTTTTATCTATTCAGATTATAAAAATATATTTCTACCATCCATATTACACTTTTATCACCATCTCTTCGCCGAACTAGTGCACCTATACAAATTGCCATTGTATTGGGTGTGTTGGGGACACAAGAGATTTCTTATATTTGATTGCAGGGTTGGTTGAGAGAGACCATCTTCATCCTACGCCTCCCACGGATTGATAAATCTTAGGTCATCCACTTGAGGGAAAATTGCTACTGTCCTACACGTGTCTACAAGAATAAAGTTGCGTAGTAGACATCAGGCGCACCAGCCCTTTGTGGGCTGGTGTGTTCCCTCACTTGGCCCATAAGGCCCATATGATTACATGGGGTGCCCGAAACTCCTTCCGATGACCCGATAAGTACCCGATACCCTTCGGAACAGTTCTGGTATTCGAATACCATCGTCCTATATATCAATCTTTACTTGTCGACCATTTCGAGACTCCTCGTCATGTCCGTGATCTCATCCGGGACTCCGAACAACATTCGGTCACCAAATCACATAACTCATATAATACTATATCGTCAACGAACGTTAAGCGTGCGGACCCTAGAGGTTCGAGAACTATGTAGACATGACCGAGACACCTCTCAGGTCAATAACCAACATCGAAACCTGTATGTCCATATTGGCTCCTACATATTCTACGAAGATCTTTATTGGTCGAACCGTTATGACAACATACCTAATTCCCTTTGTTCATCGGTATGTTACTTGCCCGAGATTCGATCGTCGGTATCTTCATACCTAGTTCAATCTCATTACTGGCATGTCTCTTTACTCATTCCGTAATACATCACCTCGTGACTAACTCCTTAGTTGGTTGCTTGCAAGCTTATGATGTGTATTATCGAGAGGGCCCAGAGATACCTCTCCGATACTCGGAGTGACAAATCCTAATTTCGATCTATGCCAACTGAACAAACACCTTCGGAGATACCTGTAGATCATCTTTATAATCACCCAGTTACGTTGTGACATTTGATAGCACACAAGGCATTCCTCCGGTATCCAGGAGTTGCATAATCTCATAGTCGAAGGAATATGTATTTGATATGAAGAAAGCAATAACAATAAAACTGAATGATCATTATGCTAAGCTAACGGATGGGTCTTGTCCATCACATCATTCTCCTAATGATGTGATCCCATTATCAAATGACAACTCATGTCCATGGTTAGTAAACCTTAACCATCTTTGATCAACGAGCTAGTCTAGTAGAGGCTTACTAGGGACACGATGTTTGTTTATGTATCACATCATTCTCCTAATAATTTTTCCTTACCAATTTCCACTTACCAAGAGCGCTTCTCTCCCCGGCAACTGTGCCAGAAAATATCCTTGATGACCCAAAAGTATAGGGGATCAATCGTAGTCCTTTCGATAAGTAAGAGTGTCGAACCCAACGAGGAGCAGAAGGAAAAGACAAGTGGTTTTTAACAAGGTAATGTCTGCAAGCGCTGAATTTGTAAGTAACAGATAATTTGGTAGCAGGATAATTTGTAACGAGCATGTAACGTTAATGGCAAATAATATGCAGCAAGATAGCCCAATCCTTTTGTGGCAAAGGACTGGCCAAAACAGTTTCTTATACTAAGAAAAGTGTTCTTGAGGGCACACGGGAATTTCATCTAGTCACTTTCACCATGTTGGCTTGATTTGTGTTCACTACTTTGATAATTTGATATGTGGGTGGATCAGTGCTTAGGTGTTGTTCTTACTTGAATGAACCTCCTACTTATGATTAACCCCCCCGCAAGCATCCGCAACAACGAGAAAAGTATTAAGATAGAATCTAACCATAACATTAAACTTTTGGATCCAAATCGATCCCTTACGAAGTAGCGCATAAACTAGGGTTTAAGCTTCTATCAGTCTAGCAACCCATCATCTAATAACTACTCCACAATGCATTCCCTTAGGCCCAAATATGGTGAAGTGTCATGTAGTCAACGTTCACATGACACCACTAAGGGAATCACAACATACATATTATCAAAATATCAAATGCATATCAAGTTCACATGATTACTTGCAACATGATTTCTCCCCTGACCTCAAGAACAAAAGTAACTACACACAAGTGATAAACATGTTCATGATCAGAGGGGTATTAAATAGCATAATGGATCTAAACATATAATTTTCCACCAAATAAACTATATAGTGATCAACTACAAGATGTAATCAACACTACTTGTCACCCACAGGTACCAATCTGAAGTTTCGGTACAAAGATTGAACACAAGAGATGAACTAGTGTTTGGGAGGAGATGGTGCTCGTGAAGATGTTGATGAAGATTGGCCTCCCCAAGATGAGAGGGTTGTTGGTGATGATGATGACGATGATTTCCCCCTCCGGGAGGGAAGTTCCCCTGGCGGAATCACTCCACCGGAGGGCAAAAGTGCTCCTGCCCAAGTTATGCCTCAAGACGGCGGTGCTCTGTCCTGAAATTCGTCCTGTTATTTTTTTCTAGGTCAAAAGGACTTATATACCAGAAGATGGGCACCAGAGGTGGGCCAAGGAGGGAACAACCCACCAAGGCACGTCTGGGCTCCCTAGCAGGCCCAGGTGGGTTGTGCCCACCTGGTGGCCCCCCTCTAATAGTTATTCACTCCAATAATTCTTATTTATTACATAAAAATTCCTCGTGAATTTTCATCTCATTTGGAGTTGTGCAGAATAGGTAGCCCGACGTAGCTTTTTCACGTCCATATTTCCAGCTGTCGAAATTCTCCCTCTTTGTGTGAACCTTGCATATCATGAGAGAAAAGACATTAGAATTACTCCAAAAAACATTATTATGTATAAAAATATTATAAATAACAATAGGTAAACATGATGCAAAATGGACATATCAACTCCCCCAAGCTTAGACCTCGCTTGTCCTCAAGCAAAAACCAAAATCGAAAACATGTCCACATGCTTAGAGAGAGAGAGAGGTGTCGATAAAAACAAAATACGAACATAGAAGCATCATGTAAATTATTATAACAACAACAAACTTTAACATAAAGCTTTTATCATAGACTTCTCATGAATAAGTAACAATCCATCACAACATCGAAGTATAAAGCATAAACTCTATTGGAAACCAACAAACTATGTTCTCAGTCAACTTTGCAACTACAATTCATCATCTTCTCAGGAAGGATCACATATCGGAGCCTTTAGGCAAGTCCACACACTCAACCATCATATAGTCTTCTATGATTGTTAACACTCACCGCATACACATGAGCAAAACGTTTCAACCGGTCACATAGAAAGATAGGGGCTTATAATTTCGCCTCCCAACATATTCACCTCATGGGTGATGTCAACAATAATAACTCATGCTACCCATATCCAACTGGATATATGTGCCTAAATCTTTCCTCACCAAATGATGCTTGCCAAAAGAAAAATAAAAAAGAATAGAGAGGAAAACTTTGACTCTTGCATGAAAGTAAATACATAAAAGTAAAAGATAGGCCCTTCGCAGAGGGAAGCAGAGGTTTCCATCCGCTTTTTGTTTGTATGCTCAATCCCTTAGTGTAAAAGAACATCACGTTATATTGCCCCTTATGATAGCAACCTTTATTATGCAGTTTGTCGCTTTTATTCTTTGCCATCACAAGTTCGTATAACGCTCAATTTTCTCTTACACTAAATGATCTAACACTTTTCGAAGCAATTTTTATTGCCCTATTGCACCGATGACAACTTACTTGAAGGATCTTACTCAATTCCTTAGGTAGGTATGGTGGACTCTTGAAAATAAGATTTGGGTTTAAGGGTTTTTGGATGCACAAGTAGTATCTCTACTTGGTGCGGAATTTTTGGCTAGCAAAGATGGGGGGCAAGCACCATATGTTGAAGGATCTATGAAAATATAACTTCTATGTGAATATGTACAAACATAAGTCATTACTTTGTCTTCCTTATCTAATGTCAACAATTTTGGCATATAATATTTTGATGGGGGATCACAATCACAAAAGATTTCCAAGATAGTGTATTTGCATGTGAATCTTCTCTCCCCTTATTAATTCTTTCATGAATTGCATCATCGACCAATGCTATGTTTGTCAATCTCCAATAAAATTTTCTACTTATACTTTTCCTTATGATGATGTCATTACTTACCAAAAGATTAACATATGATGTTTTTCATTTATTTCCTTTCTTTTTTGTTGAACATGAAAGTAAAGAAAACAAAACTCCAACTAAATTTTGTTATATATCTCGCATACGATTACAAAGATAGATCACTAAGCAAACTCTCGAAAAGAAAGGATCGAACTAAACTTTTATTCTTCTAAAGCAAAAGATAACTATGGATCAAAAAGGTAAATAAAGGCAAAAGATAGTGGAGGTGATACGATAGCGATGCACCTCCCCCAAGCTTGGCGCAAGCCAAGGGGAATGCCCATACCCGATACTAAATTTTCTTTTGGTGATGAAGAAGGAGGTGGTGGTGATGAAGTGGTAGCGATCTTGTCCTTCATGATCAAGAGATTCTCTAATCTACGGATGACGCTCCAGAGGGCGATGATGTGCTCTTGCAACAAAATATTTTCACGGGTGAGATTTTTATTTTGCACACGAACCGTTTCGATGATCCAAAAGGCTTCGATCTTGGTGGGGGTGAGATGATCATAGTAAGCTTTAAGGATATCTTCTTCTTCCTCGGCAGGCCAGGCCTGCTCAACCACCGGCGTTTGATCTCCAATATCCTCCTTGCGCTTGTCCCCTTTGATGGCTTCTATGGGCTGTTCTCTCTTCAGCTCGATCTTCATCAACCAAGAATCCTCTTCCATGTTGTTGAACAAAGAAGAAGACATGATGCCCGACTCAACAGATCTGACCGAAAACAGTAAGAAAAGAAAACAGAAGATTTCTCCACGATGCAGTGGTCGATAGGTTCGGGGGGTATATAAAGATTTTTTATCTTGGGAAACAAGCAAAAGGGAGAAAAACGGAGTCCAGAAGGTACCCGAGGTGGGCACAACCCACCTGGGCGCGCCCTGGTGTCTTGTGTCCACCAGGTGTGCCTTCCTAGTTGTTTCTTATTTTCCTAATTTTTGTTATATTCCAAAACGGACAAAAAATATTTGTGCAGATTTTTTGGAGTCCGTTTACTTACCGTATCACGTACCTCCTCTTTTCACGATTCTGGAGTGTTCCGGAATGTTTCTTTTATGTGTTCTTCCAGTGTCATAGTTTGGATAATATTGCTTTCAACATTAATGGGCGTACCTGAGATATAATGTTTTATTCGTTGCCCATTAACAATCTTTGGGTTAGTACCTTCGGCATTATTTATTTTGATAGCTCCAGATCAATAAACCTCCTCGATAACATAGGGTCTTTCCCATTTGGAGAGGAGTTTTCTCGCAAAGAATATGAAACGAGAGTTGTACAAAAGAACATATTCTCCAACTTTGAACTCACGCTTTTGGATTCTTTTATCATGCCATCTTTTAACCTTTTCTTTAAATAACTTGGCATTTTCATAAGCTTGGGTTCTCCATTCATCTAATGAGCTAATATCAAATAATTAACCTCTTCTCACCAGCAAGTTTGAAATCATAGTTGAGTTCTTTAATTGCCCAATAAGCTTTATGTTCTAACTCAAGAGGCAAATGACAAGCTTTTCCATAAACCATTTTATAAGGAGACATACCCATAGGATTTTTATATGTTGTTCTATAAGCCCAAAGTGCACCATATAATTTCTTAGACCAATTCTTATGTGACCTCTTGACAGTCTTTTGCAAAATTAATTTTATTTCTCTATTGCTAAGTTCAACTTGACCACTAGACTGAGGGTGATAGGGTGATGCAATTCTATGGTTAACATCATACTTGGCACGCATTTTACGGAAAGCACCATGAATAAAGTGTGAACCACCATCAGTCATCAAATATCTAGGGACTCCAAACCTTTGGAAAATAACTTCTTTAAGCATTTTAATAGAGGTGTTATGATCAACACTACTAGTTGGAATAGCTTCTACCCACTTAGTAACATAATCAATAGCAACCAAAATATGAGTATACCCATTAGAGGAAGGAAAAGGTCCCATGTAATCAAATCCCCAAACATCAAATGGTTCAACAGCAAGTGAATAATTCATAGGCATTTCTTGACGCTTACCGATATTACCTATTCTTTGACATTCATCACAATATAAGACAAACTTACGAGCATCCTTGAAGAGAGTAGGCCAATAAAACCCAGATTGCAATACCTTGTGAAAAGTTCTGTCGCCCGCATGATGTCCTCCATAAGCTTCGGAGTGACATTTCCATAGGATTTGTTCCTGTTCGTGCTCATGTACACAGCGTCTAATAATACCATCTACTCCTTATTTATAAAGATGTGGGTCATCCCAAATGTAATGTCTTAAATCACAGAAGAATTTTTTTCTTTTGTTGGTATGTAAAGCTAGGGGATATGTATTTAGCAAAAATATAATTAGCATAGTTAGCATACCAAGGTGTACTATTAGAAACATTTATTGAAGCTAATTTCTCATCAGGAAAACTATCATCAATAGGTAGTGGGTCATCAAGAACATTCTCCAACGTAGATAGGTTATCAGCTACGGGGTTCTCCGCTCCTTTTCTATCAGTGATATGCAAATCAAATTCTTGTAGCAAAAGAACCCATCGAGCAAGCCTAGGTTTGGCATCTTTATTTTCCATAAGATACTTTATTGCAGCATGATCGGTGTGAACAATTACTTTTGAATCTACAATATAGGATCTAAATTTATCACAAGCAAACACCACTGCTAGAATTTTTTTCAGTAGTAGCATAATTTCTTTGTGCACTGTCTAGAGTTTTACTTGCGTAGTGAATAACATTCAGTTTCTTATCAACTCTTTGTCCTAAAACAACACCAACAACATAATCACTAGCATCACACATAATTTTAAAAGGCAAGTTACAATCAGGTGGTTAAACAATAGGTGCAGAAATTAAGGCTTTCTTGAGTGTTTTGAAGGCTTCTAAACAATCATCATAAAAAACAAAAGGGATATCCTTTTGCAAAAGATTTGTAAGAGGCCTAGAAATTTTAGAAAAATCTTTGATAAATCTCCTATAGAAACCAGCATGACCAAGGAAACTACAAATACCTTTGATATCTTTTGGACATGGTGAGGGAGTCCTGAATTAGGGGGTCTCCGGACAGCCGGACTATATCCTTTGGCCGGACTGTTGGACTATGAAGACACAAGATTGAAGACTTCGTCCCGTGTCCGGATGGGACTCTACTTGGCATGGAAGGCAAGCTAGGCAATACGGATATGTATATCTCCTCCTTTGTAACCGACCTTGTGTAACCCTAGCCCCCTCCGGTGTCTATATAAACCGGAGGGTTTTAGTCCGTAGGACAACATACAGAACAACAATCATACCATAGGCTAGTTTCTAGGGTTTAGCCTCTCCGATCTCGTGGTAGATCAACTCTTGTACTACTCATATTATCAAGAATAATCAAGCAGAACGTAGGGTTTTACCTCCATCAAGAGGGCCCGAACCTGGGTAAAACATCGTGTCCCCTGCCTCCTGTTACCATCCGCCTTAGACACACAGTTCGGGACCCCCTACCCGAGATCCGCCGGTTTTGACACCGACATTGGTGCTTTCATTGAGAGTTCCTCTGTGCCATCACCGTAAGGAAGGATGCCTCGTCTCGTTGTTAAAAACAACACACTGCCGGGGGAGCCCTGGCTGTCAGCCAAACTCTCCGGCTAGGAAGTTTCATCATGACCGCCCGTTCGGCTGCTGCCCCGACAATGACTTCTCGGGTCATCGAAAACAACCTCCACGTCGGCTCGGAATTCGCCGAGCAGATGGATCCAATGGAGCTCTCTTACCTAAACGAGCTCTTGGATCGCATCGCCGCCTTGGGAGTTGCTACGAACTACGATCGGATTGGGCTTAAACCCGATCAAAGGGAGATTAACTCTCCACCGGTCACCCATCATGTTGCGTGGTGGAGGAACAATGCGGTGATTCTTCTTCTATCTTGAGGACTAACTATGTCCGGATTCCTGAGCTCTCCGAGCCGGATACCCGTTTATGGGAGGACATCACCCAAGCCCTGAACCTAGAGTCAGGCAGCGGGCCAGACTTATCGGGCAACATCCCGGAACCCGAAATTCCAAGATTGGAAACACCTTGGCCCCTGGGTCTCAGATTGGGTAGGGGTTCGGATCCAATTCCACCCACCCACCCAGACATAAACGATCTTTCCCACATCAGGCAAGAGCCCCATGAAACAATACATCATTATTGGGCCAAATTCCTCCTTGTGATGAACAAGGTTAAGGACTGTCGCGAGGAAGACGCAGTCTCATTTTTCTGCAATAATTGCACGAACAAGAGAATCCTTAAGGCCTTGAGTCGCCGTGACATATCACGCTTCGCTGACTTGGCATCCATAGTACGAAAGTACTGTGCGATGGAAAGCGCCTGGAAAACCGAAAAGAAATTTTGGGATAATCCGGCTCGGAATATACACCCAGTCTGAAGTAATAGGGTGCACTATCATAAGACACCCGAGTTAGTTACAAAGAAACAAAAACCCTCTTCAGGGCATGGAATCGTATTGGAGGGATGGCTTAACGGACCCTGCAAAATTCATAGTACATCGGATACCATACCAACACACAGCCTTAGAGCATGTTGGATACTCCTGCAGGTGGCCAAAAGTGGTGAGGATCTTCTCACCCCAAATACCATAGAGCACCATCCCGTGGATAGCAATATGGTATTAACAGTCTTTGAAACCTTCGCATCAAATAATAGGCGCAAGCGAACACTCCGCAGCCTCGCCGAAATCTGCCACATGGCAGCAATAAATCCATGGAGTGACACGGCTATTACCTTGAATGCCAGTGACGAATCTAAATTCCGAACAGCCCGAACACCAGCCGCACTGGTCCTCAGTCCAATTGTGGACGGCTTTCGACTCACCAAAGTACTCATGGACGGCGGTAGTGGATTGAACCTCATCTATGAGGAAACCCTTCAAAAAATGGAAATAGACTGGAACCACATTGAGCAAAGCAGCACAACCTTCAGAGGAATAATCCCCAGTCGGGAAGCATGCTGTGCTGGGAAAATCACACTAGACGTGGTATTCGGCACGCCGGAGAATTATAGGTCCGAAGAAATTACATTCCAAGTGGCCCCGTTCAGTGGATACCACACCCTTTTAGGACGGGAAGAGTTCACTATCTTCCAAGCCATACCCCATTATGGGTACATGAAGCTCAAAATGCCCAGGCCCAACGGAATCATCACGCTTGCTAGTGATCCGGACATAGCACTCCGCGCCGAAAACAAAACAACTGCATTGGCCCTCGAGGCATTATCCAAAGCCCTTTCGGCCGAGGAATTAACCGCGCTATGCTCCACAGTGGACAGGGATGACGTGATACTTGACAAGAGATCCAAGTCCACATCTTTTAAACCAGCAGATGAAATAGTCAAATTCCAAGTCCACCCAACGGACCCTACAAAAACAGCCTCCATCGGGGCACAGTTAAACCCCGCCATGGACGCCGCACTACGAGAGTTCCTACACGAGAATTGGTATATATTCGCCTGGCACCCCTCAGACATGCCAGGAATCCCACGCAGGCTGGCCGAGCATAGCCTGCATATTCTAAAGGGATTCAAGCCGGTCAAGCAGGCTCTTCGGTGTTTCTCTGAACCTAAGAGAAAAGCTATGGGAGAGGAACTAGCCAAGCTATTGGAGGCCGGATTCATTAGAGAAATAAAACACCCAGACTGGCTAGCAAACCTGGTGATGGTACCAAAGAAGGACAAATCCTGGCGCCTATGTGTCGATTTCAAGGACCTCAACAAGGCTTGCCCAAAGGATCCCTTCCCCCTCCCCCGCATTGATCAAATTATTGATGCTACCGTAGGACACGAGTCATTGTGTTTCCTCGAAGCATACTCTGGCTACCACCAAATCAAGATGGCGGAGTCCGACCAAGCCGCAACGGCATTTATCACACCATACGGCCCCTTCTGTTTCAACACAATGCCTTTTGGGCTCAAAAACGCCGGCGCAACATATCAGCGCATGATCCAGACATGTCTGGAGAAACAGATCGGCAAAATAGCAGAGGCATACGTAGATGATGTGGTTGTTAAAACCAAACACGTCGACTCTCTAATAGACGACTTGAGGCTCACATTCGAAAACCTCCGAACATACGACATCAAGCTCAATCCGAAAAAATGCGTTTTCGGCGTACCAGCCGGAAAGCTCCCGGGCTTCATTGTCTCCAGTAGAGGAATTGAAGCTAATCCGGCCAAAATCCGAGCTTCAGTTGGCTATCCCAATGGACCTCAAACAAATCCAGAAACTAACTAGATGTGTGGCGGCTCTAAGCCGCTTTATCTCCCGCTTAGGAGAAAAGGCATTACCCCTTTATCGCCTCCTTCGGCGCACCGAACACTTCGAGTGGACGGACGCTGGCACAGCCGGATTGGAAGAAATAAAAGCCATACTAGCAACCAACCCAATCCTGGCCGCGCCAAACATCGGCGAACCAATGCTGTTGTACATTGCAGCAACCCATCAAGTTGTAAGCGCAGTGCTCGTCATTGAACGAGAAGCTGCCGGACATAAATTCCTTCTTGAAAAGCCGGTATACTATATATCCACTGTCCTCACTCCATGCAAATCACGGTACCCACATTATCAAAAGATAGCCTACGCGGTATTCATGGCATCCCGGAAGCTGCGACACTACTTTCAAGAGTGTTCGATTACAGTAGCCTCAGAAGTGCCACTTAATGATATTATAAACAACTGCGACACTACGGGCCGGATTGCCAAATGGGCCATTGAGCTCCTCCCGTTCGACATAACATACAAACCTTGGCGAGCCATTAAATCACAAGTATTGGCCGACTTTGTCGCCGAATGGACAGAAGCCGAACTCCCTAAAGAGTACGGCGCATACTCCAATTGGATCATGCACTTCGATGGCTCTAAAATGCTGGCTGGTCTAGGGGCTGGTGTCGTACCTACGTCCCCAACCGGAGATACAGTTCAATACGTACTGCAGATACTGTAAACAGACTCCAACAACGCAGCCAAATACGAAGCCCTGTTACATGGTCTTCAGATGGCAGTTTCCATGGGCATTCAACGCCTGGAGGTGCGTGGGGATTCGAACCTCGCAATATCCCAAATAAATGGAGACTTCGATGCCAAGGATCCCAAGATGGCGGCCTATCAAAACGCCGTCCTAAAGATGTCAGCTCAGTTCGAGGGGCTCGAATTTCACCATGTGGCTCGAGAAAACAATCAGGCGGCGGATATCCTCGCCTGCATCGGCGCAAAACGCGATGCGGTCCCCCCAACATCTTTTTGGAGAGGTTGTTTAAGCCATCCGTAGTATGGGAAGGGGACACCGGTAACAATAGTCCGGACCCGGCCAAAATGGCCGATACCGAACACTCTGACATAATCGGAGGCTCCGCCACCGAAATAACACCTTCAGCCCACGTAATAATGGCCATCGTTGCCCCGTGGACAGAACCATTCCTGGCCTACCTAACTAGGTAGGAACTCCCCGAGGACCAAAATGAGGCACGCTGCATAGTGCGGCGATCAAAAGCCTACAAGGTCCACGAGGGAGAGCTGTATAAAAAAAGCACCACCGGAGTCCTTCAAAGGTGCATCTCCGAAGAGGAAGGGCGGATGCTTTTGGCAGAAATTCACGCCGGACTCGGCGGCCACCACGCCGCAGCCCGGGCCCTTGTAAGCAAGGCCTTCCGTACAGGGTTTTATTGGCCGACGGCCCGAGCAGACGCACAAGACTTGGTCCAATGCTGCGCCGGTTGCCAGCTTTTTGCAAACCAAAGCCACATGCCACCCACCGCCCTCCAAATAATCCCCATCACCTGGCCCTTTGTGGTCTGGGGGCTTGACATGGTCAGACCCCTTAAGGGGGGAACCCATAAGAAAAAATACTTACTGGTCATGGTGGATAAATTCACCAAATGGATAGAAGCCAAACCTGTTAAAACAGCCGAATCCGGACTGGTGATAGACTTCATATCCGGGGTTGTACACCGTTATGGCGTCCCCCACAACATCATCACTGACAACAACACGAACTTCATGGCCGACGAGGTAAAACTCTAGTGCAGCAACATGGGCATCAAGCTCGATTATGCTTCCATCTATCACCCACAAACCAACGGCCAAGTTGAGCGAGCAAATGGTCTTATCATGAGCGGCATTAAACCCAGATTAGTGCGGTCCTTAACAGAGTCTAACACGCACTGGGTAGAGGAGATCGACTCCGTACTCTGGGGGCTGCGGACCACGCCGAATCGTAGTACTGGATACACACCCTTCTTTATGGTGTACGGCGCAGAGGCAGTTCTGCCCTGCGACATAATTCATGACTCACCTCGAGTGCGCATGTACGAAGAAAGAGAAGCCAAGCTCGATTGGCAGGACAGTCTGGACACCCTGGAGGAGGAGCGCGATGTGGCAAAAGCCCGTTCCGCATTCTATCAGCAACAGGCTCGCAGATACCAAAGCAGAGAAGTATGGGCCAAAACTTATAACGTTGGTGAGTTAGTTCTACGCATGTCGGAGAAGAAAAAGACCAAGCTCGAGCCCAAATGGGAAGGTCCCTTTATTATTGACCAAGTTCTGACCGGTGGAGCGTACCGTCTGCGGATGCATCGAATAATCGACTTGAGCTGAACCCATGGAACGCAGCCAGGCTCCAAAGATTCTACGCCTAGCGCCGGACTCTATATTCGTCTCCTTCCTCTGTCCATTTTTGAATATATATTATCTATCTTTTTTCTCTTTCTTTCTTTTATTCTTTCTCAAGGCCTTCAAGGGCCAACTTGTGCCTCACTTTCACACTATAGATGCACTAACCGCGCTCATTATACCTGGGGGCTTCTTACACAGAAGCTTAATTATCTATCTGGGCCTCATGCCCACCACATGTGTTATTCTTCCGCATGTACCTTTTCTTCGCCATTATATGCATCGATATGACTTAAGTTTTGGCCAAGCTGGGTTGCCTGGCTCTTGTATTTATGCCCTACGTTCCCATTAATTCGGCTAGGGCATAAGGGGAGCACCTCTGCGATTGTTACTGCCGGGTCAGCCGGATGTGTACCTCAGACTGGGTGAAGCCAAAAGCTAGCGTTCTTAAGAGAATATTAGGTCGGTGAACAAAAGATGATTTTTATTTATTTTCCATATGTGCCCCAGATGTTTTTTCCTACATTTCCTCTCGCAGTCCGGACATGCACTTTAGGGCATGCATACCCAGGGAAAGGAACCCTTAATGGAACTATTCTCCCTGGAAGATGTTTCTTACCACCCATTTAATATAACATAACTAGTTGGGCACTTGTCTGTTCAAGCACTAATGACCCCTACGCCTGGTCTCCACGCATACCCCGGTTCTTATATAACTGAGCGGGTATTCGGATACACTCCGGACTATCGGGTCCCGAGGTTGAAGTGAAAAGGTCCGCCATAACAAATGATCTACAATCCGGCTAGAAGGCATTATACATGTCACTGAAGGAAATATGCCCTAGAGGCAATAATAAAGTTATTATTTATTTCCTTATTTCATGATAAATGTTTATTATTCATGCTAGAATTGTATTAACTGGAAACATAATACATGTGTAAATACATAGACAAACAGAGTGTCACTAGTATGCCTCTACTTGACTAGCTCGTTGATCGAAGATGGTTATGTTTCCTAGCCATAGACATGAGTTGTCATTTGATTAACGGGATCACATCATTAGGAGAATGATGTGATTGACTTGACCCATTCCATTAGCTTAGCACTTGATCATTTAGTTTGTTGCTATTGCTTTCTTCATAACTTACACATGTTCCTATGACTATGAGATTATGCAACTCCCGTATACCGGAGGAACACTTTGTGTGCTACCAAACGTCACAACGTAACTGGGTGATTATAAAGGTGCTCTACAGGTGTCTCCGAAGGTACTTGTTGGGTTGGCGTATTTCGAGATTAGGATTTGTCACTCCGATTGTCGGAGAGGTATCTCTGGGCCCTCTCGGTAATGCACATCACTTAAGCCTTGCAAGCATTGAAACTAATAAGTTAGTTGCGGGATGATGTATTATGGAACGAGTAAAAGAGACTTGCCGGTAACGAGATTGAACTAGGTATTGAGATACCGACGATCAAATCTCGGGCAAGTAACATACCGATGACAAAGGGAACAACGTATGTTGTTATGCGGTCTGACCGATAAAGATTTTCATAGAATATGTGGGAGCCAATATGAGCATCTAGGTTCCGCTATTGGTTATTGACCAGAGACGTGTCTCGGTCATGTCTACATAGTTCTCGAACCCGTAGGGTCCGCACGCTTAAGGTTTCGATGACAGTTATATTATGAGTTTATGAGTTTTGATGTACCGAAGGAGTTCGGAGTCCCGGATGAGATCGGGGACATGACGAGGAGTCTTGAAATGGTCGAGACATAAAGATTGATATATTGGACGACTATATTCGGACATCGGAAAGGTTCCGAGTGATTCGGGTATTTTTCGGAGTACCGGAGAGTTACGGGAATTCGCCGGAGAGTATATGGGCCTTATTGGGCCATACGAGAATAGAGGAGAGAGGCCAAAAGGAAGGAGGCGCGTGCCCCCCTCTGGTCCGAATTGGACAAGGGGTGCAGCCCACTTTTCCTTGTTCCTCTCCCCCTCTTTCCTTCTCTCCTACTCCAACAAGGGAAGGGGGAGTCCTACTCCCGGTGGGAGTAGGACTCCCCCCTTGGCGCACCCTCCTCCTAGGCCGGCCACCTCCCTCCCTTGCTCCTTTATATACGGGGGCAGGGGGGCACCCCAGAGACACAACAGTTGATCATTGATCTCTTAGCCGTGTGCGGTGCCCCCCTCCACCATAGTCCTCGATAATATTGTAGTGGTGCTTAGGCGAAGCCCTGCGACAGTAGAACATCAAGATTGTCACCACACCGTCGTGCTGACGGAACTCTTCCCCGACATTCTGCTGGATCGAAGTCCGGGGATCGTCATCGAGCTGGACATGTGCTAGAACTCGGAGGTGCCGTAGTTTTGGTGCTTGATCGGTCGGGCCGTGAACACGTACGACTACATCAACCGCGTTGTGCTAACGCTTCCGCTTTCAGTCTACGAGGGTACGTAGACAACACTCTCCCCTCTCGTTGCTATGCATCACCATGATCTTGCGTGTGCGTAGGATTTTTTTTTGAAATTGCTACGTTCCCCAACAGTGGCATCCGAGCCTAGGTTTTATGCATTGATGTTGTGCACGAGTAGAACGCAAGTGAGTTGTGGGCGATATAAGTCATACTGCTTACCAGCATGTCATACTTTGGTTCGGTGGTATTGTTGGATGAAGCGGCCCGGACCGACATTACGCGTACGCTTACGCGAGACTGGTTGTACCGACGTGCTTTGCACACAGGTGGCTGGCGGGTGTCAGTTTCTCCAACTTTAGTTGAACCGAGTGTGGCTACACCCAGTCCTTGTGAAGGTTAAAACAATACCAACTTGACAAACTATCGTTATGGTTTTGATGCGTAGGTAAGAACGGTTCTTGCTAAGCCCATAGCAGCCACGTAAAACTTGCAACAACAAAGTAGAGGACGTCTAACTTGTTTTTGCAGGCATGTTGTGATGTGATATGGTCAAGACATGATGCTATATTTAATTGTATGAGATGATCATGTTTTGTAACCGAGTTATCGGCAACTGGCATGAGCCATATGGTTGTCGCTTTATTGTATGCAATGCAATTGCGCCGTAATGCTTTACTTTATCACTAAGCGGTAGTGATAGTCGTGGAAGCATAAGATTGGCGAGACGACAACGATGCTACGATGGTGATCAAGGTGTCGCGCCGGTGACGATGGTGATCATGACGGTGCTTCGGAGATGGAGATCACAAGCACAAGATGATGATGGCCATATCATATCACTTATATTGACTGCATGTGATGTTTATCTTTTATGCATCTTATCTTGCTTTGATTGACGGTAGCATTATAAGATGATCCCTTACTAAAAATTTCAAGGTATAAGTGTTCTCCCTTAGTATGCACCGTTGCCAAAGTTCGTCGTGCCCAGACACCACGTGATGATCAGGTGTGATAAGCTCTACGTCCATCTACAACGGGTGCAAGCCAGTTTTGCACACGTAGAATACTCAGGTTAGACTTGACGAGCCTAGCATATGCAGATATGGCCTGGGAACACTGAGACCGAAAGGTCGAGCGTGAATCATTTAGTAGATATGATCAACATAGTGATGTTCACCATTGAAAACTACTCCATTTCATGTGATGATCGGTTATGATTTAGTTGATTTGGATCACGCGATCACTTAGAAGATTAGAGGGATGTCTTTCTAAGTGGGAGTTCTTAAGTAATATGATTAATTGAACTTTAATTTATCATGAACTTGGTCCTAATAGTATTTGCATATCTATATTGTAGATCAATAGCTCGCGTTATTGCTTCCCTATGTTTTATATGTGTTCCTAGAGAAAACTAAGTTGAAATATGATAGTAGCAATGATGCGGACTGGGTCCGTGATCTGAGGTTTATCCTCATTGCTGCATAGAAGAATTATGTCTTTAATTCACCGCTAGGTGACTGACCTATTGCAAGAGCAGATGCAGACGTTATGAACGTTTGGCTAGCTCAATATGATGACTACTTGATAGTTTAGTGCACCATGCTTAACAGCTTAGAATCGGGATTTCAAAGACGTTTTGAACGTCATGGACCATATGAGATGTTCCAGGAGTTGAAGTTAATATTTCAAGTAAATACCCGAGTTGAGAGATATGAAGTCTCCAACAAGTTCTATAGCTAAAAGATGGAGGAGAATAGCTCAAGCAGTGAGCATGTGCTCAAATTTTCTGGGTACTACAATCGCTTGAATCAAGTGGGAGTTAATCTTCCAGATAAAGTAGTGATTGACAGAATTCTCAAGTCACCATCACCAAGTTAGTAGAACTTCGTGATGAACTATAATATGCAAGGGATAAAGAAAACGATTCCCAAGCTCTTCGTGATGCTGAAATCGACGAAGTTAGAAATCAAGAAAAACATCAAGTGTTGATGGTAAACAAAATCACTAGTTTCAAGTAAAGGGACAAAGGGAAGAATGGGGAACTTCAAGAAGAACAACAAGCAAGTTGCTGCTCAAGTGAAAAAACCCAAGTCTGGACCTAAGCCTAAAACTGAGTGCTTCTACTGCAAAGGGACTGGTCACTGGAAGCAGAACCACCCCAAGTAATTGGCGGATAAGAAGGATGGCAAAGTGAACAAAGGTATATTTGATATACAGATTATTGATGTGTATATTACTAGTGTTCGTAGAAACCCCTCAGTATTTGATACTAGTTCAGTTGCTAAGAGTAGTAACTCGAAACGGGAGTTGCAGAATAAACAGAGACTAGTTAAGGGTGAAGGGTCGATGTGTGTTGGAAGTAGTTCTAAAGATTGATATGATCATCATCGCACACTCCCTATACTTTCGGGATTAGTGTTGAACCTAAATAAGTGTTATTTGGTGTTTGCATTGAGCATGAATGGTTTGTTGGATCTTGATCGTGGTGATGCACATTTTTAGAATATTGAAGCCAAAAGATGCAAAGTTAATAATGATAGTGCAACTTATTTGTGGCACTGCCGGTTAGGTTATATTGGTGTAAAGTGCATGAAGAAAATCCATGCTGATGGGCTTTTGGAATCACTTGATTATGAATCAGTTGATGCTTGCGAACCATGCCTCATGGGCAAGATGACTAAGACTCCGTTCTCCGGAACAATGGACCGAGCAACATACTGATGTATGTGGTCCGACGAATATTGAGGCTCGTGGCAGGTATCATTATTTTCTGATCTTCACAGATGATTTGAGCAGATATGAGTATATCTACTTGATGAAACACAAGTCTGAAACATTTGAAAAGTTCAAAGAATTTCAGAGTGAAGTTGAGAATCATCGTAACAAAAATAAAAGTTTCTACGATATGATCGTAGAAGTAAAATATTTGAGTTACAAGTTTGGGCTTTAGTTAAAACAATGTGAAATAGTTTCACTACTCACGCCACCTGGAACACCACAGTATAATGGTGTGTCCGAACGTCGTAACCGTACTTTATTAGATATGGTGCGATCTATGATGTCTCTTACCGATTTACCACTATTGTTTTGGGGTTATGCATTAGAGACAGCTACATTCACATTAAATAGGGCACCATCTAAATCCGTCGAGACGACACCGTATGAACTATGGTTTGGCAAGAAACCTAAGCTGTCGTTTCTTAAATTTTGAGGTTGCAATGCTTATGTGAAAAAGTTTCAACCTGATAAGCTCAAACCCAAATCGGAGAAGTGCGTCTTCATAGGATACCCAAAAGAAAATGTTGGGTACACCTTCTACCACAAATCCGAAGGCAAGATATTCGTTACTAAGAATGGATCCTTTCTAGAGAAGGAGTTTCTCTCGAAAGAAGTGAGTGGGAGGAAAGTAGAACTTGATGAGGTAACTGTACCTGCTCCCTTATTGGAAAGTAGTTCATCATAGAAATCTGTTCCTGCGACTACTACACCAATTAGTGAGGAAGCTAATGATGATGATCATGTAACTTCAGATCAAGTTACTACCGAAACCTCGTAGGTAAACCAGAGTGAGATCCGCACCAGAGTGGTACTGTAATCCTGTTTTGGAGGTCATATTACTTGACCATGACGATTCTACGAACTATGAGGAAGCGATGATGAGCCCAGATTCCGCGAAATGGCTTAAGGCCATGAAATTTGAGATGCGATCCATGTATGAGAACAAAGTATGGACTTTGATTGACTTGCCCAATGATCGGCAATCCATTGAGATTAAATGGATCTTCAAGAGGAAGACAGACGCTGATAGCAGTGTTACTATCTACGAAGCTAGAATTGTCGCAAAAAGGTCTTCGACAAGTTCAAGGTGTTGACTACGATGAGAGTTTCTCAATCGTATCTATGCTTAAGTCTGTCCGAATCATGTTAGCAATTGACGCATTTTATGAAATCTGGCAAATGGATAAACAAAACTGCATTCCTTAATGGATTTATTAAAGAAGAGTTGTATATGATGCAACCAGAAGGTTTTGTCGATCCTAAAGGTACTAACAAAATATGCAAGCTCCAGCGATCCATCTATGGACTGGTGCAAGCATCTCGGAGTTGGAATATACGCTTTGATAAGTTGATCAAAGCATATAGTTTTATACAGACTTGCGGTGAAGCCTGTATTTACAAGAAAGTGAGTGGGAGCACTACAACATTTTCTGATAAGTATATGTGAATGACATATTGTTGATCGGAGATAATGTAGAATTATTTTGCAAAGCATAAAGGAATGTTTGAAAGGAGTTTTTCAAAGAAATACCTCGGTGAAGCTGCTTACATATTGAGCATCAAGATCTATAGAGATAGATCAAGACGCTTGATAAGTTTTTCAATGAGTACATACCTTGACAAGATTTTGAAGTAGTTCAAAATGGAACAGTCAAAGGAGTTCTTGCCTGTGTTACAAGGTGTGAAGTTGAGTAAGACTCAAAACCTGACCACGGCAAAAGATAGAGAGAGAATGAAAGTCATTCCCTATGCCTCAGCCATATATTCTATAAAGTATGCCGTGCTGTGTACCAGACCTATTGTATACCCTGCCCTGAGTTTAGCAAGGGAGTACAATAGTGATCTAGGAGTAGATCACTGGACATTGGTCAAAATTATCCTTAGTGGAATAAGGATATGTTTCTCGATTATGGAGGTGACAAAAGGTTCGTCGTAAAGGGTTACATCGATGCAAGTTTTGACACTGATCCAGATGACTCAAAGTCTCAATCTGGATACATATTGAAAGTGGGAGCAATTAGGTAGAGTAGCTTAGTGCAGAGCATTGTTGACATAGAAATTTGCAAAATACTTACGGATCTGAATGTGGCAGACTCGTTGACTAAACTTCTCTCACAAGCAAAACATGATCACACCCTAGTACTCTTTGGGCGTTAATCACATAGCGATGTGAACTAGCTAGATTATTGAATCTAGTAAACCCTTTGGGTGTTGGTCACATGACGATGTGAACTATGGGTGTTAATCACATGGTGATGTGAACTATTGATGTTAAATCACATGGCGATGTGAACTCGATTATTGACTCTAGTGCAAGTGGGAGACTGAAGGAAATATGCCCTAGAGGCAACAATAAATTTATTATTTATTATTTATTTCCTTATTTCATGATAAATGTTTATTATTCATGCTAGACTTGTATTAACCGGAAACATAATACATGTGTGAATACATAGACAAACATAGTGTCACTAGTATGCCTGTACTTGACTAGCTCGTTGATCGAAGATGGTTATGTTTCCTAGCCATAGACATGAGTTGTCATTTGATTAACAGGATCACATCATTAGGAGAATGATGTGATTGACTTGACCCATTACATTAGCTTAGCACTTGATCGTTTAGTTTGTTGCTATTGCTTTCTTCATAACTTATACATGTTCCTATGACTATGAGATTATGCAACTCCCGTTTATCGGAGGAACACTTTGTGTGCTACCAAACGTCACAATGTAACTGGGTGATTATAAAGGTGCTCTACAGGTGTCTCCGAAGGTACTTGTTGGGTTGGCGTATTTCGAGATTAGGATTTGTCACTCCGATTGTCGGAGAGGTATCTCTGGGCCCTCTCGGTAATGCACATAACTTAAGCCTTGCAAGCATTGCAACTAATAAGTTAGTTGCGGGATGATGTATTATGGAACGAGTAAAAGAGACTTGCCGGTAACGAGATTGAACTAGGTATTGAGATACCGACGATCGAATCTCGGGCAAGTAACATACCGATGACAAAGGGAACAACGTATGTTGTTATGCGGTCTGACCAATAAAGATTTTCGTAGAATATGTGGGAGCCAATATGAGCATCCAGGTTCCGCTATTTGTTATTGACCGGAGACGTGTCTCGGTCATGTCTACATAGTTTTCGAACCCGTAGGGTCCGCACGCTTAAGGTTTCGATGACAGTTATATTATGAGTTTATGAGTTTTGATGTACCGAAGGAGTTCGGAGTCCCGGATGAGATCGGGGACATGACAAGGAGTCTCGAAATGGTCGAGACGTAAAGATCGATATATTGGACGACTATATTCGGACATCGGAAAGGTTCCGAGTGATTCGGGTATTTTTCGGAGTACCGGAGAGTTACGGGAATTCGCCGGAGAGTATATGAGCCTTATTGGGCCATACGGGAATAGAGGAGAGAGGCCAAAAGGAAGGAGGCGCGCGCCCCCCTCTGGTCCGAATTGGACAAGAGGTGCAACCCACTTTTCCTTGTTCCTCTCCCCCTCTTTCCTTCTCTCCTACTCCAACAAGGGAAGGAGGAGTCCTACTCTCGGTGGGAGTAGGACTCCCCCCTTGGCGCACCCTCCTCCTAGGCCGGCCGCCTCCCTCCCTTGCTCCTTTATATATGGGGGCAGGGGGGCACCCCAGAGACACAACAGTTGATCATTGATCTCTTAGCCGTGTGCGGTGCCCCCCTCCACCATAGTCCTCGATAATATTGTGGTGGTGCTTAGGCGAAGCCCTGCGACAGTAGAACATCAAGATTGTCACCACAGCGTCGTGCTGACGGAACTCTTCCCCGACATTCTGCTGGATCGGTGTCCGGGGATCGTCATCGAGCTGAACGTGTGCTAGAACTCGGAGGTGCCGTAGTTTTGGTGCTTGATCGGTCGGGCCGTGAGGACGTACGACTACATCAACCGCGTTGTGCTAACGCTTCCGCTTTCGGTCTACGAGGGTACGTAGACAATACTCTCCCCTCTCGTTGCTATGCATCACCATGATCTTGCGTGTGCGTAGGAATTTTTTTGAAATTGCTACGTTCCCCAACAGTCACTTTAATTACATAGTCATGTAGACTAACTAAATTCCTCTTCTATACCATCCAACACGCGGTCTAGCCTACAATCCTGTTGGGAATACTTTGCGGCTAATTCTACTTGCCCATAGACTAAGCTAACGGGGATCTCTTTCCCGTCGGGCCCCACAGGTCCGACCTCGGCCATGTGATTTGGGTCAGCCTTGGTATACCGCGTCTTCACCATGGCGCAGGCTTCCCTGGCACCTTGACGACATGCAGATATCTTCCATAATTGGAAGCGCCGCCGTGCTCCCTTGAGCTTCTCCACAAGCTCTCCAACGCCTTCTTGCAGGGAGACGGATGGCCACAAGGCCTAGGCAATACCTTGCATCACCTACCGAACTTGTTCGTGCAATTGTGAGAGCTCGGATAGAAGATCACTCGCAGACCCGGGCATCTCCTCCGCAGGACGACCCGTCAACATACCTGCAGACATAACTCTGTTAGCCGGCTTCTCCCCCGTCCCCTTTATTAAGGGTTCGTTCAAGCACTTACTGAATATGCCGCGTCGAAGCCGCTTATTCTCCTTCTCGGAGTCCGCAAGCTGGGCTCGAACATCTTTTAGTTCCACGCACAGCTTGATATTGGCGTCTTGGAGATTGTTTGTCTCCCGCCTGACCTCAGTCAGCACGCGTTCGCCAGCCTTTAGCTGTCATACTGTGTGCTGCTCCTCCGGATTCTCTCCGGATTCATCTGCAACATCTATTATTAGATCTACAGCCATGCCGCACGCTATATGGTACCTATCATTCTTTGAAAGAAATGTTACCCGCTGGGGACTTTTTAGGTTACTTCAATGCGGCAACAACGGCCCGAAGTTGGGTCTTGCATTCCTCTAGCTCCTGTGACAGTCGACTATTCTTTTTTGTAAGAACATGCACAATAAGATGATCCTTAAATCAGTTCTGCTAACTATTTCTAGTCTCAGGGGCTACTGATACATATAATCGTCAGTTTTGCTTACCCGTACATCCTTTACATACTAGTCCGTGGCTCTAGCTAGACCATTTTGAGCAGCACGAAGGTACACCTCTCCAGAATTGAAGGCATCAAATGCCTCTGGTGAGAAGCAAGCGTCGTGGAGTACGGCCCAACGACGCCTATGATTCATGGCGTTCTCCACTTCTGAATTCGTAGCGGATAGTCTATCCGCATCCTCTGTAGGGTGAGTATCCGGCGTCCGCCCCATGTCGGCTTCTGCCTCTATGTCCGGTCCTGGAGCCCGACTGGTGGAAGCGTGATCGGCAGCCTCACTGGACACATTCCGGCGAGCGTTTATTCTGTTAAAGAAACATGGACGTCATTACATTTCAAGAAAGACGACAACCACAGAGCGGGGTTTCTGTCATACCTCTGCGCCGGCGTCTCCGTCCTGACCGCCTTCCTTTTTGGCCTGCCCGGCCTTGGTGCCTCTTGTTGGCGAGTTGCTGCGGGTTCGGCATGGCGTCCCGAATGCCTTCCGTGTAAAAACACCATATGAATATGGTAGGTGAAGTGTCTAAAAGGGGATCCTAGTTTTTGGAGTTGGGATTTTTGGTTTTTCTTACGTGTGACGCAGGAAGCAGTCCGGGATAGTTGGCTGTAATGGCCACCATGGCGTCATCACAGCTTAATTAATAGAACTGCCGGTCTATCAGCTCCACGAATATGTCCATATCTTCTTCGAGTCCGGGACCGAGGGCCCGGTCAGGGTCCTTTGGTTGTGGAGATGGGCTGCTGACCTCCCTTATGGCTTTTCGCAGTTCCTACGACAAAGAATGCAGGAAGAATGGGAGTAAGGAGATATAACTCACACAACTTGGAGGGTTGTACATGGAGAATCCATCCCGTGGCTTGATGCGGATGAACTCCTCTTCCTCCCCCTTGAACAATTCGGACAGAATTTTTGCTAAAGCGGCAGCTTTGTCCGGACCCTTATGCCCGCAACGGGTGGCATCATCTTCCCCGTTAAAACACCACAGAGGGTGCCCTCAATATTGAAGTGGTTGCACTCCCCGCATTATGCATATTGACATAACCTCGATTACTGTCAATCCTGATTGAGCCAGCGCTTTAATCCGGTTCATTAGGTAAAGGATTTCTCCGTTGTCTTCCTCCTGGGGGCTCCGTGGGCACCAACTTCGGCGTTTCTTTAGAGGAGCATTGCTGAACTCAGGAAGACCCCGCCGAACAGGGTCCGGAATTGGGACGTCTTCCATATAAAACCATTCCGAAGGCCAGTCTTCGGACGTCTTCTTCGGAGTACCAGACAGGTATCCAGTTTCAGCGATGCGCCATATTTCGGCTTCGCCCACTTGATAAAGTGACCCCTTCTGTGTGCAAGGGACGAGGCAAAATAAGCTTTTCCACAGCTCGAAATGAGCCTCGCAGCCCAGGAATAACTCGCAGAGGGCAACATAGCCGGCGATGTGTAAAATGGAAGAAGGGGTGAAATTATGCAGTTGGAGGCCATAAAACTCCAGGAGCCCGCGGAGGAACGGATGAATTGGAAATCCGAGTCCCCTTAATAAGTAAGGAACAAGGCATACCCGATCCCTCGTCGAGGGGCTGGGGAAGCTCTCCGCTTGCTCCCCGCCATTGTAGGTGGCGAGCCCGGCTCGGACGGGAACCGTATACACTGGAGGGAGAAATCCCTTGGTCTGCAGCTCGACTAATCGACTGTGTGGGACGGAACACCTCTCCCAATCACCGGGCTTAGGGCTACGGGGGCGGGAGGAGGAGCCGCGGAGGTCGGCCATGCTGGAGTGGATCTTTCTGAAGCGTGCTCCGATGAATTCTCGCTGGGGGAGGATGGTATGGATTGGATCTAAGAATCCCCATCCCTTTAATAGACAATTTATTTATCTGGCTAGGGGGGCGAATGTAAAAATGCCCTGGCTCCTCGTATTCATTGAACGCATGGAAGATAGCCCTTATTGGGTGCGGAAGCCAAGAAGCCCAACATTTATGGTACCGGACACTACTTGACAAACATTCGAAATTTGGAGAGGAACCCGCCTTGCAATGCCGAAGACAACACTGCGCATAGGATTCATCGTCATTGAAGCCTGGTTCAGGGGCTACTGAGGGAGTCCTGGATTAGGGGGTCTCCACACAGCCAGACTATATCCTTTGGCCGGACTGTTGGACTATGAAGACACAAGATTGAAGACTTCGTCCCGTGTTCGGATGGGACTCTATTTGGCGTGGATGGCAAGCTAGGCAATACGGATATGTATATCTCCTCCTTTGTAACCTACCTTGTGTAACCCTAGCCCCCTCCGGTGTCTATATAAACCGGAGGGTTTTAGTCCGTAGGACAACATACAATCATACCATAGGCTAGCTTTTAGGGTTTAGCCTCTCCGATCTCGTGGTAGATCAACTCGTGTACTACTCATATTATCAAGAATAATCAAGCATGACGTAGGGTTTTACCTCCATCAAGAGGGCCCGAACCTGGGTAAAACATCGTGTCCCCTGCCTCCTATTACCATCCGCCTTAGACGCACAGTTCGGGACCCCCTACCCGAGATCCGCCGGTTTTGACACCGACACATGGCATTTTCTCAATTGCATCAACCTTAGCTTTGTCCACCTCAATACCTCTTTCAAAAAATTTATGGCCCAAAACAATAGCTTCGTTAACCATAAAGTGGCACTTCTCCCAATTCAAGACAAGATTTGTTTGCTCACATCTTGATAAAACTCGATCAAGGTTGCTTAAAAAATCATCAAAAGACTTCCCATAAACAGAAAAGTCATCCATGAAAACCTCAACAATCTTTTCACAGAAGTCAGAGAATATATCAGTCATACATCTTTGAAAGGTAGCAGGTGCATTGCATGAACCAAAAGGCATACGTCTATAAGCATAAGTTCCAAAAGGACAAGTAAAAGTGGTCTTTTCATGATCGGGTTGAGAAACAGGTATTTGTGAAAAACCAAAATATCCATCAAGGAAGCAAAAATGTGTGTGCTTAGATAATCTTTCTAGCATTTGATCAATAAAAGGCAGAGGGTAATGATCTTTTCTAGTTGCTTTGGTTAATTTTCTAAAATCAATTACCATTCTATAGCCTGTAACAATTCTTTGTGGAATAAATTCATTCTTATCATTAGGAACAACGGTAATACCTCTGTTCTTAGGGACACAATGGATAGGACTTACCCATCTACTATCAGCTATAGGATAGATTATACCTTCTTCCAGAAGTTCTAATATTTCCATTCTTACCACTTCTTTTATCTTCGGATTTAACCGACATTGGTGATCAACAACGGGTTTAGCATCAGGTTCCATATTAATCTTGTGCTGACATAGAGTGGGGCTGATGCCCTTAAGATCATCAAGAGTATATCCAATAGCAGCTCAGTGCTTCCTTAGAACTTTGAATAATCTTTCTTCTTCTTGTTTTGAAAGGTTAGCACTAATAATAATAGGATAAATCTTTTTCTCATCAAGATAAGCATATTTCAAAGTGTCAGGTAACTGCTTTAATTCAAACACAGGATCACCTTTAGGTGGAGGAGGACCTCCTAGAGTTTCAATAGGCAAATTGTGCTTAAGCAGAGGTTGTTGTTTGAACAAGATTCTATCTATTTCATTTCTTTCATGCGTATGCAAATCATTTTCATGGTCTAGCAGATATTGTGCTAAAGGATCAGAAGGAGGTACAACAATAGAAGCAAGACCAATAATTTCATCCTTACTAGGCAATTATTTTTATGAGGTTTTCTAGTAAACTTGGAAAAATTGAACTCATGAGACTCATCACCAAAGCTAACACCAACAGTTTGTTTCTCACAATCTATTTTAGCATTAACGATGTTCAAGAAAGGTCTACCAAAGATAATGGGACAAAAGTCATCCTGTGGGGAACCAAGAACAAGAAAATCAGTAGGGTATTTTATTTTCCCACACAAGACTTCAACATCTCTAACAATCCCAAGTGGTGTGATGGTGTCTCTATTAGCAAGTTTAATAGTAATATCTATGTCTTCCATTTCAGCGGGTGCTATGTCATTCATAATTTCTTGATATAAGGTAAAAGGAATAACACTCATGCTAGCACCTATGTCGCATAAACCATCATAACAGTGATCTCCTATTTTAACCAAGACAACGGGCATGCCAACAACGGGTCTATGTTTATCTTTCCCATCGGGTTTGGCAATTCTAGCAGCTTTACCAATGAAGTAAATAACATGCCCATATATATTATCGACCAAGAGATCCTTCACCATAGCAACACTAGGTTCTACTTTGATTTTCTCAGGGAGTTTAGGTGCTTTGATATTACTTCTACGGACCACAGTTGAAACCTTAGCATGTTCTTTTATCTTAACAGGAAAAGGTGGTTTCTCGATGTAAGCAGTAGGAACAACTGGATCAACATTGCAGATGATAGTTTCTTCTTTAGCAACTATCGATTCTTTAATTTCTTCTTTAATAGGGGGGGTGATATTTAAACCACTTCTATTTAGGGAGATCAACATGAGTAGCAAAAGATTCACAGAAATATGCTACTATCTCATAATCAAGTCCATATTTAGTGCTAAACTTTTGAAAATCATCGGTATTCATAAAAGATTTAACACAATCAAACTTAAGATCAATACCTAACTCTTTACCTTCGTAGAGTTCCCAATCTTCAGAGTTGCGTTTAATTCTTTCCAAGAGATCCCACATGAATTCAATAGTCTTCTTCATAAAAGAACCGTCACAAGAAGTATCAAGCATGGATTGATCATTACGAGAAAGCCGAGCAAAGAAGTGCTGAATGATAATTTCACTCGAGAGCTCATGATTGGGGCATGAATATAACATTGACTTAAGCCTCCCCCAAGCTAGAGAGATACTTTCTCTTTCACGAGGCCAAAAATTATATATATAATTCCAATCACGATGAACTAGATGCATATGATAATTTTTTTGATGGAATTCTAATTTCAACCGATTCCAATTCCAAGATCCAATATCATAGCATAGCCTATACCATGTCAATGCCTTTCCCTTAAAATATAAAGGGAAAACCTTCTTCTTAGCTTCATCTCCGGGTAAACCTGCAAGCTTAAACAATCCACAAATTTCATCCACATATATCAAGTGCATATCAGGATGTTCGGTTCCATCTCCTGCATAAGGATTAGCTAGCAGTTTCTCTATCATACCCGAAGGAATTTCATATTCAGTATTTTCAGTAGGTGCAGTGGGTTGAGGCGCAGCTCATGGTCGTTCCGATCGAGGTGAAGATACCCCGAACAAACCCCTCAAAGGATTGTTCTCCATAGTAACAAGTGACGATAAATTTCAGCACATAGTAATAATTTTTCCTTACCAATTTCCACTTACCAAGAGTGCTTCACTCCCCAGCAACGGCACCAGAAAATAGCGTTGATGACCCACAAGTATAGGGGATCAATCATAGTCCTTTAAATAAGTAAGAGTGTCAAACCCAACGAGGAGCATAAGGAAATGACAAGTGGTTTTCAGCAAGGTAATGTCTGCAAGCGCTAAAATTGTAAGTAATAGATAATTTGGTAGCAGGATATTCTGTTACGAGCACGTAACAGTAACGGCAAATAATATGCAACAAGATAGCCCAATCCTTTTGTGGCAAAGGACAGGCCAAACGGTTTCTTATAATGAGCAAAGTGTTCTTGAGGGCACACGTGAATTTCATCTAGTCACTTTCACCATGTTGGCTTGATTTGTGCTCACTACTTTGATAATTTGATATGTGGGTGGATCGGTGCTTAGGTGATGTTCTTACTTGAACAAGCCTCCTATTTATGATTAACCCCCTCGCAAGCATCTGCAACTAGGAGAAAAGTATTAAGATAGAATCTAACCATAGCATTAAACTTTTGGATCCAAATCGGTCCCTTACGAAGTAGCGCATAGAATAGGGTTCAAGCTTCTGTCACTCTCGCAACCCATCATCTAATAAATACTCCACAATGCATTCCCTTAGGACCAAATATGGTGAAGTGTCATGTAGTCGACATTCACATGACACCACTAAGGGAATCACAACATACATATTATCAAAATATCAAACACATATCAAGTTCACATGATTACTTGCAACATGATTTCTCCCATGACCTCAAGAACAAAAGTAACTACTCACAAGTGATAAACATGTTCATGATCAGAGGGGTATTAAATAACATAATGGATCTGAACATATAATCTTCCACCAAATAAACCATATAGTGATCAACTACAAGATGTAATCAAGACTACTAGTCACCTACAGGTACCAATCTGAGGTTCCGGTACAAAGATTGAACACAAGAGATGAACTAGGGTTTGGGAGGAGATGGTGCTGGTGAAGATGTTGATAAAGATTGGCCTCCCGAAGATGAGAGGGTTGTTGGTGATGATGATGACGATGACGATGATTGGAAGTGCAACTAATCCCTGGGTGGTTTTGGTAATTTATGACAACATATAGCTCATTGAACTAATATCCCTTCAAGTTGATTATTTCAGTAAGTTCAGTGATTGGCATGGCATGGACAAGAGATGTGGACTCCTCAAAATGCTAAGTTCAAATATTGGCAAAAGCTCAAGACTCTTCATTTCTATTTTAGTGATCCAAGATCACATTGAGTCCATAGGAAAGCCAATACTATTAAAAGGGGATGAGGTATTTCTTAATGGCCTACTTGCTCAAAATGCTTAGTGATATGCTCCAAATCCCTCAACCATTTTCTCATATCCAAATATGTCCTAAACGGAAAGTCAAACTCAGCCCCACCAATTTGATTCATCCAGCGCCATCGAGTTCATTTGGCAAAGCCATAGCCACAAACCTAAGCAGTCCGGTCTCACCGATAGGGATCTCGGTCTCACCGAGATGGGACTGCAAACTCTCTGTTTCCCTTCGTAACTTTTCGGTCTCACCGAAATGAGCGGTCGGTCCCACCTTGTTCACAGTGCAAATTCTCTATTTCTCTTTCGTAACGTTTCGGTATCACCGAAAGGAGCGATCGGTCCCACCGAGTTTTCCTAACCAACTCTCTGTTTGCTTGTTACTGAAATCGCTCTCACCGAGTTGAAGTAATCGGACAAACCGAGATCAAGTTTGCCCTAACCCTAGCTCATCGGTCCCACCGAGTTGATCATTTCGGTCCCATCGAAAAACCTAAAGTTCACATTTTGAACTGAATCAGTCTCACTGAGTTTATACATTCGGTCTGACCGAGTTGGCTCTTTTGTGTGTAACGGTTAGATTTTGTGTGGAGGCTATATATACCCCTCCACCCTCCTCTCCATTTGTGAGAGAGCCATCAGAACATGCCTACACTTCCAGCATTCATTTTCTGAGAGAGAACCACCTACTCATGTGTTGAGACCAAGACATCCCAATCCAACCACAAGAATCTTGATCTCTAGCCTTCCCCAAGTTGCTTTCCACTCAAATCATCTTTCCACCATAGCCAAATTCGTGAGAGAGAGTTGAGTGTTGGGGAGACTATCATTTGAAGCACAAGAGCAAGTAGTTCATCATCTATTACCTTTTGGAGAGTGGTGTCTCCTAGATTGGTTAGGTGTCACTTGGGAGCCTCCATCAAGATTGTGGAGTTGAACCAAGGAGTTTGTAAGGGCAAGGAGATCACCTACTTTGTGAAGATCTACCCAAGTGAGGCAAGTCCCTTCATGGGCGATGGCCATGGTGGGATAGACAAGGTTGCTTATTCGTGGACCCTTTGTGGGTGGAGCCCTTCGTGGTCTAGCGTAACCGTTACCCTTCGTGGGTTGAAGTCTCCATCAACGTGGATGTACGATAGCACCACCTATCGGAACCACGCCAAAAATCTCTGTGTCTACATTGCGTTTGCCTTTCCGAACCCCTCCCTTTACCTTCATATGCAATGATTTACATTCCGCTGCCATACTCTTAGAATTGCATGTGTAGGTTGATTGCTTGAGTTGTGCTAAGTTGTTAAAATCTGCTAAGACATAAAATTGGAAAAGGCTAGGTTTTTATTTAGTCAAGTAGTCTAATCACCCCCCTCTAGACCTACTTTTGATCCTACAAGTGGTATCAGAGCTTTGGTCTCCATTTGCCTTGATTTCCACAGCTTTGGTGACCATAGCCTTAGTTTCACAACCTAGGAGAGTATGGCGTTTAGTTAGGGAAATTACCACCGTAGAGGTCCTTACTTTGATGGTAAATTTTTTGCTAGTTGGAAGCATAAGATGAAAATGCATATTCTTGGACATAACGCCGCCGTTTGGGCTATTGTGTTTATTGGCTTGCAAGGTGAATTTTTCGATGGAAGAGAACCAAATTGTGAAGCAACTGCGGAAGAATTAAGGATGTTGCAATACAAAGCTCAAGCTTGCGATATCCTCTTCAACGTATTGTGCCCCAAAGAATTCAACAAAATCAGCCGCCTTGAGAATGCAAAGGTAATTTGGGATACTTTGACTGATATGCACAAAGGTACCGAGTCCGTCAAGGAATCCAAATTGGATGTGCTTCAAAGTTAACTTAACAAGTTCAAAATGAAGGATGGTGAAGGTGTCGCTGAAGTGTACTCTAGGCTTGCTCTCATCACAAATGAGATTGCCTACTTAGGAAGTGAAGAGATGACTGACAGATTCATCATCAAGAAGATCCTAAGAGCCTTGGATGGAAAATATGATACCGTGTGCACATTGATCCAAATGATGCCCAATTACAAAGATCTCAAGCCAACGGAAGTCATTGGTAGAATTGTTGCTCATGAGATGTCACTCAAGGATAAGGAAGAGCTTCACAACAAGTCTAGTGGTTCTTACAAAGCTTCATGTGATGCTCCTACATCATAAAGTGAGAAACAAGTCTTCAATGAAGAATTGAGCCTAATGAAGAACTTCAACAAGTTCTACAAGAGTAGAAGCAAAGAAAGAAGTTCCAAGTCAAGGTCCTACAATGATAAAAGATCTTCTAGTCGTGATCGCAATTTCTCTAATTGTGGAAGACCCGGACACTAGTCTAGTGAGTGTATGACTCCCTACAAAAGAATAGAAGACTCACCTAAAAGGAGAAGTAGAAGAGAAGAGTCACCACCAAGAGAAAGAAGGAGTAGATATGATCGTTATGAACGAAGATCCTCTTGCAGATGAAAGGATTCGGAAAGGAAGGACAAGTCATCAAAGGGCTACACAAGACGAAGACATCAAGCTCATGTTGGTGAATGGGTATCCGGCTCCGGCTCCGACTCCGACAACCACTCCGAAAGAAGTTATCACTCCGACTCCGAATATACTCAAGATGAAGGTGTTTCCGGTCTCGCACTTGTGTCATCCAACTCCTACGACATATTTGATGCACCAAATGAAGGGATGGGAAGATGCTTCATGGCTAAAGTCCCCAAGGTATCACACCCCGAGTATGTTGATTTCAATAGCGATGAAGATGATTTGCTAGGTGATGATGATTTACTTGTTGACAACTCCTACGACATATTTGATGCACCAAATGAAGGGATGGGAAGATGCTTCATGGCTAAAGTCCCCAAGGTATCACACCCCGAGTATGTTGATTTCAATAGCGATGAAGATGATTTGCTAGGTGATGATGATTTACTTGTTGACAACTCTAGTGATGAAAATTATGATGAAATTGCTATTAATCATGCTAATCAAGATAAAACAAATGACGATGATAAGAAGGAGATTGAGCGTCTAACTAAAGAACTAAACACTCTTAAGTTAGCTCATGAAACTACCTTAGAAGATCATCGAGAGCTTTTAAAGACTCATGAGAAGCTACGCTTTGAAAAGCTCAATCTAGCAAGAGCATGAGTTCTTAAAAGCAATCAATGATGATCTTCGTAAGAAAAGTTCTTCTTACATTGCCAAGCATTTACTCTTGTCTACTTACATGCCACATGTAAAATCTAGCAACAAGAGTAAGAAGGATTCTCCTTCTAGTAGTAACAACAATCATGCTAAATCCAATATTGTTGCTTCTCGTAGTTCTGTTGCTTCCACTAATGATTCACTTAGCTAAGTTAGACTTCAGCAAGAAAATAGCTTATTGAAGGGAATTATAGAGAAAGGTGTTTACAAGAGCCTTGTCGGGAGTAAGCAATTTGAGGAAATTGTACGCAAGCAAGGAAGGCACCGGAAGAATCAAGGTGTTGGTCTTGAACGCAAGTTCAATGCCAATGGAGTTGAGTGGGAAGAAGACCAATACCCCAAGACAAAGTTTGTTCCTCAACAAGAGAAGTATGATCCCACTTATTTCAAAGGAACACAAGCTCAAGATGATCTTCCACCACAAGACCACAAGCTAAAAGGCAAGGACAAGCTTCAAGAGGAGATTGATGCATTTGAAGCTGCTCCTAAGGCCTTGGTCAAGTGGGTTCCCAAGATTACATCAAGCTCTACTTCATCAAGTACGACTACAACTCCAAGGATTCCCATCAAGATGATGTGGATCCCTTAGAAGAAGAACTAGAGAGTTCTTGAGGGTGACTCCGCCAACATACTTCACTCATATTCATTCGGCAAGGACAAGTGCAATCAACTTTCACATCTTGCACTAGTTCATGGAGTCACAAACCCTCTTGTTAGTAAGACAAGGGACAAGGTAACATAATGCTTTCATGGAGAACATCTTGTGTGAATTTCACTCTATGTCTATGGATATCCTTGTATGTTCCTTGTGGGACTAACCCATGTAGGTATTGAAAGTGCAACTCACTCCAATGGATTGCTCCAAATGATCTACATCAATATTGAGCATCTACATCTTCAACACCTACATGAAGTCATCATCGACAAAACCCAAGGTTAGTTCATCCCTCTTAGGGGTGATATCACATCTATGGGGAGCTTTTCTCTAAAGAATTGAGCTAGAGCAACTCTAATGGTGTTAACACAATAATGCTTTATGTAAAAGTGGTAACCCCACTTGTGCTTAAACGATGAGTATGACCTACGATCGAATGTTCTCATTTGACTCCTCAGTCAATATACTCATATATAGATGACCTAGTCATCGCCAATTGCTTGATAGTTGCTAGAGTGTTTGTGCATGCTTTGCCACATATTTTATTTTGCTATCTTATTGTGTGAGCATGTTGGTTGCATATTTTTTCCCATTCGAGGACATTCATTTGTTGCTTTGGTTGTTTGGCCTTTTTTTGTTTTTACCAAATGGATGGACAAGAATGCCTAAGAACTCCCTCTAGCTATCTATGCTTTTCTCATCTCAAACTCTATTCATTCTACATCACAAAGTTTGAACAAGTCGAATTTGGACCCTCCGGGTGAGGAGCACTAGGAGTCACCGATTCGTCAAGGGCTTCACATCCAAATCCTCTTAGTGCATTTCGGTCTAACCGATCCATTCCATTCGGCCATACTGAGTTCATTAAGTTGATCTAGGTTTTAATCTCGGTGCAACCTATTTGAACCCTTCGGTCACACCGAGTTGCAGCAACCGCTTGTGATTCTGCATCTCGGTGCCACCGAGTTGTTCAACTCGGTCACACCAACAGGGTCTGGATATATATACCCATGCTAAAAATTTGGAGATTTCTCCAAATGCCTCGCCCGCACTTGTCCAGCTTTGCCGACTCGAGGTCTCCGGATCGTCTCCTCGTCGCCCACGACCTTCTGCCACTGGTGTCCTCCGCCGTCAACGGAAATCCTCGCCGCCGTTGTCGCCGTAGCGGGTTCATCACCAAGCTAGGGTATGAACTCGACCCTTTGTGCTTTTCTCTCTTTGATTCTTAGCACAAAGATCAATGCCATGATTCTGGCCACGATTGAAGCAGTCCTATCCAATCAAAACTTCCTTTAGATTAGTTTTGATCCGAAAACTTAGGGTTAGGTTTCCGCCGAACTCATCTCGGACTGGCCTATTTGAAAAATACGGTCTCACCGATTTGGCCCAGGCCATTGCACATGTACTACTCGGTCTGACCAAAGTGTATAAATCGGTGTGACCGAGTTTAATTTCTCTCAGTGAAACCCTAGCATCTCGGAGTCACCGAACTGTGTCTCGGTCTGACCGATTTCACATGTTTAGACTCTAAAGTTGCTTCGGTGTCACCGAGTTTGTCTAATCGGTAGCTCCGAAATGGTTTCTGTAGAAAGCTAAAATTAAGTTTTTGAGTCACTCTTTTTGCCAAAACAACTGTACTTTGTGATGCTCATCTACTCTACCTAAACCCATCTGTTCACAGGGCCAGTTTCAGCTATGTCAGACCAGAGTGATAGCCAGAACAGGTCAGAGGAGCACCAAAATATCAGTGAGGGCACTAGTCCCTCAAGCAGCTCAGATGATGGAAGCAGAAGCACGCCCAACAATCTGCCTAAGGCTGCTACTAGGCACATGAAGAAGAGAACCTCATAATCTAAAGATGAGGATTACATTGGTGCGAGGAGGTCACTTCCAAGAAGAAGATGATCAAGAAAGAATAGGTTGCTGTTGTTGCTGGCATTAAGCCAGGCATGAAAATAAAGGCTCCTGCTCAGAGGAAGCCTATGTCAAAAGCCAGGGCCTCAACTCTTGAAATCTTGAAATCAAAGGAAGAAGAGGCTGCTGGATGCAAGAAGAGGAAGGAAAGGGTCAATAAGACCATGGCCAGGGTGATTGGAAAGCCTTCCATGATGGAAGAGCCTGATGAGGATGAGGATGAGGAAGAAGATGCTGCACCAGCTCCCAAGACACAAAAGTTGATGGGAGATGCAATTAAGTCTGGGGCTGCAACATCCAAGCCCAAGACTACTCCTAAGAAATCTACAGCCAAGAGATCCACCAGGAACATCCCAGCTGCTGAGAAGAACAAGGCCCTAGTGCGTGAAGTTCAGGAAGAGGAAGAGGCTCAAGTGCTCAGAAATCTCAAGCCCAAGATACCTGACCATGATGACAATCATCCCATTGCAGAGAACATGAAGTTAAGGAAAGATGCATGTCTGGGACTATGGAGGCAAACTGATCCTTATGCTACAAGGAGAAGGACTACTGTGGACTATAGGTTTCACACTAAGGAACAATAGGACTTCTATGATATAGTCCTCCTGGACAAGAAGCCCATAGTCAGTGACATGAAGTGGGTCGATTGGACGTTCATTGATGACAATGAAGATTATTTCCCTGGAGTTCATGAGAGCTTAAGAATGAATGGAGTTGATGCTTTTGTGGGTCAGAAACTGACCAAGTGGAATGATGAGATGGTGATGCAGTTCTATTCCACAACTCACTTCTACCCATATGGCAAGATATTCTGGATGATTGAAGGCACAAGATATCAATCTTCAATTGCTGAGTGGGCCAAGCTGATCAATGCTCCTGAAGAAGGAGAGAATGATACTAATGTGTATGCCAAGCCCAGGAAGGACCACAACTCCATGGCTCATATGTACAAGGAAATACCTGATGATGCCTTGGAGACTCACAAGTTTGGGTCCACTTATTATATCCTGTCAGGATTGACCACTATCAACACTATTCTAAGGCACACTCTGCTGCCCAAGTCTATAGATCATAGGATGATCAAAGGGCATTCAATCAACTTGCTGCACATGTTTGATGTGCGAGAGAAGTTCAAGGTGATGACCTTGATAGTTGAGACTTTAAAGAGGACTGCATCTGATCAGAAGAGATCATGTAGCTATACTCCACATATTCAGATGCTCATTAATTCCAAGATGGGCACAGGCACATACTTGCTTGACAAAGAGCACCTTCCCTTGAGGCCATATTTTGAGGATAGCACAGTTGTCATGGATGCTTCACATCCTACTTCTGTTGAGGCTTAGGAGAAGAGAGAGAAGGCTAAGGCAGAAAAGGCTTCAAAGATTCTAGATGCCTCAGCTACAAACCTCAAGACTAAGTAGGACCAGCTTAGCTATCTGCTTGAAGATACAGTGAGAATTGAGAAAGGCCTAACCACCCTGACTCAAAACTAAGAGTCTTGAGAGAATCATTGAAACTAAGTTTTATGATCTAGACTTGAAGATCATAGAGATTCAGACCGCAGTTGAGCAACTACAAGAAGAAGCAGAGGAGAGGAGAGGCAGAACTACTACAGATGCTTATCAGAGGGTGCCTAGGGCACAAAGGTCTGCAGCAGTGCATGTTAGTGACACGAAGGCCACAACATCAGCACCTGCAGTCACAACCTCAGTTTCCCCTCTAGTGGCAGCCCTCCAGTTCCTCAGACATCAGCCGAAGTCTTTGCAGATGTTGTTCTCTCCACGCCATCTTCGCACTCCGGAGCTCCTGGAGATCGTGCTTAGAGTGCCGTATAGCACTATGCAGTTTCAAGCTTTTTGGTAACTTGTTGCCAAAGGGGGAGAAAGTGTAAAGATCACAGGCTTTGACACAGGCTGAGAGAGAGATAGTTTTGCTTCTTATTTGTCTCTCTTTCTACTTATTTGCTCATTTTGCTCGTGTGTTTGCTACACTATTTGTGCTTGTGTGTGAGATACTCTTATGATCATGTGGTTGATCATATTATGCTTTATTACACGTGCTTGAATGATGCTACCTTATCATTTGTGTATGATCAATCATATTTGTCTTGGTAATGAGTGCATGCTATTTATATTCTATCATTTTGAGTGCTCCACCAAGATGTATGTGACATGGAAGAGTAACCCATGATCCTAATCGATTGTGCATTTGCATTCAAAAGCAAATCATAAATAATGCACAAATTTAGGGGGAGCTCTTGCTTATAACATACTTCTCAAAGCGATGATATATTTCATTCTTATTATCATCTGTCGAAGCTTTGACCTATATGTTGTCATCAATTACCAAAAACGGGGAGATTGAAAGTGCAACTAATCCCTAGGTGGTTTTGGTAATTTATAACAACATATAGCTCATTGAATTAACATCCCTTCAAGATGATTATTTTAGTAAGTTCAATGATGGGCATGGCATGGACTAGAGATGTGGACTCCTCAAAATGCTAAGGACAAATATTGGCAAAAGCTTAAGACTCTTCATTTCTATTTTAGTGATCCAAGATCACATTGAGTCCATAGGAAAGCCAATACTATTAAAGGGGGATGAGGTGTTGCTTAATGGCCTACTTGCTCAAAATGCTTAGTGATATGCTCCAAAGCCCTCAACCATTTTCTCATATCTAAATATGTACTAAACCTAACGTCAAACTTGGCCCCACTGATTTGATTCATCCAGCGCCACTGAGTTCATTTGACATAGCCATAGCCAGAAACCCTAATCAGTTCAGTCTCACCGATAGGGATCTCGGTCTCACCGAGATGGGACTGCAAACTCTCCGTTTCCCTTCATAACGTTTCGGTCTCACCAAAATGAGCAATCGGTCCCACCGAGTTCGCAGTGCAAACTCTCTGTTTCTCTTCCGTAATGTTTCCGTATCACCGAAAGGAGCGATCGGTCCCACCGAGTTTGCCTGATCAACTCTTTGTTTGCTTGTTACTGAAATCGGTCTCACGGAGTTGAAGTAATCGGTCAAACCAGATCAAGTTTTTCCCTAACCCTAGCTCATCGGTCCCACTGAGTTGATCATGTCGGTCCCACCGAAAAACCTAACGTTCACATTTTTTAACTAAATCAGTCTCACCGAGTTTATACATTCGGTATGACCGAGTTGGCTCTTTTGCATGTAACGGTTAGATTTTGTGTGGAGGCTATATATACCCTCCACCCTCCTCTCCATTTGTGAGAGATCCATCAGAACGTGCCTACACTTCTAGCATTCATTTTATGAGAGAGGACCACCTACTCATGTGTTGAGACCAAGACATTCCAATCCAACCACAAGAATCTTGATCTCTAGCCTTCCCCAAGTTGCTTTCCACTCAAATCATCTTCCTACCATAGCCAGATCCGTGAGAGAGGGTTGACTGTTGGGGAGACTATCATTTGAAGCACAAGAGCAAGGAGTTCATCATCAACACACCATCTATTACCTTTTGGAGAGTGGTGTCTCCTAGATTGGTTAGGTGTCACTTGGGAGCCTCCGTCAAGATTGTGGAGTTGAACCAAGGAGTTTGTAAGGGCAAGGAGATCGCTTACTTCGTGAGGATATACCCAAGTGAGGCAAGTCCCTTCATGGGCGATGGCCATGGTGGGATAGACAAGGTTGCTTCTTCATGGACCCTTCATGGGTGGAGCCCTTCGTGGACTCGCGCAACCGTTACCCTTCGTGGGTTGAAGTCTCCATCAACGTGGATGTACGATAGCACCACCTATCAGAACCACGCCAAAAATTTCCGTGTCTACATTGCGTGTGCCTTTCCAAACCCCTCCCTTTACCTTCATATGCAATGATTTATATTCTGCTGCCATACTCTTAGAATTGCATGTGTAGGTTGATTGCTTGAGTTGTGCTAAGTTGTTGAAATCTGCCAAGAATTAAAATTGGGAAAAGGCTAGGTTTTTATTTGGTCAAGTAGTCTAATCACCCCCCTCTAGACCTACTTTTGATCCTACAATGATTTCCCCCTCCGGGAGGGAAGTTCCCCCAGCGGAATCGCTCCATCGAAGGGCAAGAGTGCTCCTGCCCAAGTTCCGCCTCGAGACGGCGGCGCTCCGTCCCGAAAGTCCTCCTATTATTTTTTCTAGGTCAAAATGACTTATATACCAGAAGATGGGCACCGTAGGTTGGCCGAGGAGGGCACAACCCACCAGGGCGCGTCTGGGCTCCCTGGCGCACCTAGGTGGGTTGTGCCCACCTGGTGGGCCCCCTCTGGTAGTTATTGAAAGTGCGTTATATCGACTAGAGGGGGGGGGGGTGAATAGGCGATTTTGATGGAAGTCTTCAAAACGTGGAAGTTATGAAGACAAACGATAGAAATAAACCTATTACCCTGCAGCGGAAGGTAGACTACACTAGGCAAGCCATAGTCAAGTATTCAATAGAGTGAAAGCACAATGACTAATAGCAGCAATGTAGTAAGGATCAGGCAGGAAGATATTGTGAAGCCACACAGAACACGCAGTCACTCAGTGAAGACAAAAGATAGTGCGAACATACAATGACTTCACAAGGAGTAATAGTAAGTAAAGGGAAGGGAAGATGAAACCAGTGACTCGCTGAAGACAATGATTTGTTGGACCAGTTCCAGTTGCTGTGACAACTGTACGTCTGGTTAGGGCAGCTAGGTATTTAAACCTTAGGACGCACAATCCCGGACACCCAGTCCTGAACACGCAGCTCAGGACACCCAGTCCTCACCATATTCCCCTTGAGATAAGGTCACACAGACCTCGCCCAATCACTCTGGTAAGTCTTCAAGGTAGACTCCCAAACCTTCACAGACTTCGTTCACCGGCAATCCACAATGTCTCTTGGATGCTCAGAACGCGACGCCTAACCGGCTGGAGGATGCACAGTCCTCAAGTGTAATAAGTCTTCAGATCACACATACAAGAAGACTTAAGTGATGCCTAATTCTCTTTGGCTCTGGGTGGTTAGGGCTTTATCCTCGCAAGGAATTCTCTCTCAAAGGCTTCGAGGTGGGTTGCTCTCAAACGACAAAAGCCGTACTCTGAATCTGAGCAGCCAACCGTTTATGGTTGTAGGGGGTGGGATATTTATAGCCACTTGGCAACCCGACCTGATTTGTCCGAAATGACCCTGGGTCACTAAGGAACTGACACATGTTCCAACGGTCAGATTTCAAACTCACACGACAACTTTACTTGAGCTTCAAGCAAAGCTGACTTGCCCGACTCTGGACAAGATTCGCTCTCAAAGTCTTCATTCGAAGACATAGGTTTTGTTTAAGCATCACTTCAGTCATTCTGACTGGTTCTCTTGGACCCCACTTAACAGTACGGTGGTTCCTATGACTCAATACAGAAGAAAGAGAACTACGAAAGATCTAAGTCTTCGAGCTCCATAGGCTTCATGTGGTGTCTTCTCTTGTCATAGTCTTCAATGTGAATATCTTCATATACCACCTTTGACTTCAATGTCTTCATACATTTTTAGGGGTCATCTCTGGTAGGAAAACCGAATCAATAAGGGACTTCTACCTGTGTTATCCTGCAATTCTGACAAACACATTAGTCCCTCAACTAGGTTTGTCGTCAATACTCCAAAACCAACTAGGGGTGGCACTAGATGCACTTACAATCTCCCCCTTTTTGGTGATTGATGACAAACTAGTTGAAGTTTTCAACGGGGAATATAATCTGTGAAATTGTAAAGGATAAGGAATTGTCTTCATAAGTTGCAAGGGCTCCCCCTGAAGATGTGCATATAAGTAATTTGCTTTTGGAATGCAAATGCACATGGCAGGTTGTACTTGTGGAGATCCACTTCAACTTATGATGACAATCCACTATGCATGTGAAAGTATATGAAGATAATGACATGCATAATGGAAAATGGACGTCTGCAGAATGATCTAAGTGCGGAATTTATCATCGCAACACAAGGTGGCAGATAAGTAGCAGACGACCATCGAGTTTAAGTGTTACAACTCAAAGAACCAAATGTAGCAAAACGAGAGTTGTAAGCACGAAGAAAAATATAAAGCACCCGCCCATATGGACCCACTTGAAGACTATCAACCTCATATGCTTCTCCCCCTTTTGTCAGTAAGGACCAAAAAGGTTTGAAGACATAGAGCATCTACTCGTTCCCATGAGGAGTAGGTGAAGCAGCAGGGTTGTTGGTGGTGTTTGGTGGTGCTGAAGAGCTTGGAGCAGAGTCGAAGCATGCTGAAGGAGGTGGCGGTGAAGTAGCATCGTCTTCATACTCGATCACTCTGGCATTCACAGTTGCAGCAGAGGAAGAGAACTCAGAGTCTTCAAGGGATGGAGTTCGTCGCAACACTGCCCTTCGAGGAGGTGTGAAGTCAAACTTGAATTGCTCAATGAAGCCATCCTCTTGAAGATCATCTTCAGAACACATCAGCGTTAGCCCTTTCCATGTGCGGCGAGAGGTTTCATGGGCAACAAAAGCATTCTTGGTGGCAAGATTGCGAATGCGATTAACATCCACCAAGAGGCTTTGCATCTGACGCTTCAGCCAGTCATGATGCCTATCCTGTTTCTGATGAAGAGCCACAAGAAGCTCTCGGTCGTTGAGAACATGAGTGCGCTTCTTGGGTCATGGAGCAGTTGTACTGTCAGTGGCTTCAGTGAGAGCAGGATGCGGTGCACGTGTAGTGCCAGCCAAAGGATACACACGAGTTACGGCTTCCACGCCTTCAACGTTCTGAGTGAAACTTTGATGCTCTGCATTCTGAAGACTGAGAGGTTCCTTGGCAGGCTCAGGATAGATAGCTTCAATAGACATATCCACATCAGGCAAAAAGATCCGATGGTTGCAGGCCGAGGGCTGATATGAGATAGCAGTGAAGTTTGATCAGCCGCATCACCCAAGGGGCGTAGAACTTCAAACCAAACAGATCAGAGCCAGATGCAGCAAGTTGGCGAATGAAGAAATCCTGTGTATTGAAGCATTTTCCATGAAGAATGTAGAAGACCAAAGTCTTCATTGCACCTTCCAGCTTGGCATGGGGAGAATGTCCTTCGATTGGCCAGAGAGTTCGCCTTATGATGTGATAAATGGTTCTTGGCAGATATTCAAGGTCTTCAACGAAGAACTCCATGGGATAAGCAGCATCTTGGGGTAATGGCTTCATCATACTGAGCATTTGACTCATATTAGGTTCAGTCTTCTGAAAGATGCTCTCAATAGCTTCACTATGAAGCTGACAGCCATGCTCGTAGAGATCGCCAGGAGTGGGCAAACCAGTGAGCTCAATGATGTCAAAGGCTTTGGCTTCGTGATGAACGTTTCCTGTCATCCACTCCAGGACCCAAGTCTTCGGATCTCTGCTATACCCGCAGATGTGAAGTGTGGCATAGAATTGGAGCAGCAACTCTTCATTCCAATGCTCTTGGTCAGTGACGAATGGCAGCAATCCAACTTCTTTGAAGCAATCCAGAGCTTCTTCCAGACAGGGCAGATCAGCTATAGCTTCAATCTCAAGACGCTTGTGGGGGAAGATGCGACCTTGATTGTATAGAATGCAGGAGTAATAGCTTCGCTGCGGATAGCTCCAGAACCAATCAGATGATATCCTTTCCCTTGAGTAGGGGTTCCTGGAGCTATTGAAGAATGTGTTGTCTGCTCTGAAGCCATTGATATTGAAGGAGCCAGGTGCTGATGCAGGACCTGGGAACCTTGGCAATCTTGGGATTGGCTTCTGTACCTGAGGCCTTGCTCAACATGATAGTCGAACTGGGGACCGGCAGCAGACTCAGGAACAGAAGTGGCGGGATCAGTGGCTTCGCTGACTTCTGGTGCTTTTGTTGGTGAGGGCTCCACATTAGCTTCAGCCATGACAGCGTCAGTGGCTTCAGTGGTGTTGGTGGTGGCAGCCGGATTGTCTTCAGCAGAGACTTGAGGCCTTGGACCTTTCCGAAGCCTGTGCAATGCGGGTGACGCCTGTGGAGTTGCTGTTGGCTGGGCCTCAAGGTCTTCATTCTCTTGTGGGCGATCCGCCCATGAAGCATCCTGTGCAATTGGCGTCAGTGGACGACCAATGCTGATGAGTTCGCTGTGCGTTAGCACAGGCGATGATACCTGTTGGTGTTCTAGCTGAGGAAGGGCTGCATCATCTTCAACATGGTCATGATGACCAATGTCTTCAGCAGCGATGGGATCAGCTGCTGGAAAGTCTTCAGCTTCATGAGCCTCTGTGAAAGCAGGCTCATGGACAGTCAGTTGACGTTCTTGTGGATCGGCGTCGGGGTGAACCATGGAAATGGGTTCAACAATCAAGGGCTCTGTGGGAGCAGCCCGTTCCTTCTTGGTCATTCTTTTCTTCTTGGTGGGGGCAGTAGCAAAGGCTTCAGGATGTTTTCTCTTCCTTGCTTCAGCCTCAGCAGTCCTGGTCTTCTTCAGTTCTGAAGCGGTTGACCTGACCTTTGGCTTCGGGCCAGTCATGCTAGTTGGGAAGACAAGGGGATTTGCCTCCTGCCTTGGTGCTTCAGGTTCAGCCATAGCGGGCTTCTTCTACTTCTTGGCAGCCATCCTGGGGTCGATGCCAGGACGCCCAAGGGCCTTACGCTTCTCAGCCTCATTGTAGGCTTGCACACACCTATCAGTCAGGACCTTCATGCGCTCACGAGAACCCTGAGCTTCTGCACGTTTCTTTAGAAAGGCTTCCTTGAGCTCGTGTAGCATAATCTTGAAATTCTTCACGTCTTGCACGCTGAGCTTGGCCATATGCTTCTTGAACTGAGATTTCTCAAAGTCAATCTTCTGCTTCAGTTCAACAATGCGCTGGGCGATAGCTAACTCTGAAGCAATGGCGCCATGGAAGGAGACACTGAGGCCAATGGGTAGTTGGAGATCTTCGAAGCTGATGTTTGGCGTGTCAAACCATTCATCAATGAAGTTGTGGATGATTGTTACATCAAAGAGAGGCAGATCATTGAAGATTTCTGCTTCTTCTTTGCTCTTGATGAGTTGCTCAAGAGTGTCATCTGCAAGATCTTCATCACTTGACAGATCAATGGCATCATTGCGTAGAATGGCAGCAGCTGTTAGCTCTTGGCCGGTGTGTGGCAGAGGCATCTTGATCTTCTGGGGCTTGGAGATGCGTGATAAATCTTCGGACTGCACACTGTCTTCAGGAGGTGCAGTTTCCAGTGGCTTCACCCGTGAGATTTTTGGTGAAGGGGCAGGCTTTGAAGCTTTAGGCTTCTTCAACTTCTTTGGCTTCGGCACTGCAGGCGCTTCATCTGATTCAGCGTCAGCTGCAGGCTCATTCACTGCAGTCGCTTGAACCAAGATATGGGTGATGAGGCCTTCAAGGTTGTAGAAAGGACCGACGACATTGGGTTCTGCATCTCGTGTGCCATCAGCCCTTGGAGCTGAGGGACCAGGGTTGAAGTCTAGTCCCAATGTCTTCTTGTTTTGCTTCGCTGAGTTCTGGGCAAACTGGAAGTTGCGCTTGAACAGAATGTCGTCACGACACCATAGTAGTGACGATGGATGTGCATCAACAGGCTGTGGCCCACGGACCATGCATGGATAGAAGCCTTGTTCAATGGCTTCATCTCTGGACCTGGGTTGAAGATTCTTGTATAGGATGTCTCCCCACAGTCTCTTGATGGCATTTTTCTCAGCATATTCCTGGGTTACAAATCGGTATTTGAACCATTGTTCTGCCCAATATCTTCGAATCCATTGGATTCGGGTCTTGCGCTGATTGTAATCCTCTTCAGGATCTGTCTTGTACAGTTCTGAGAGGTCATCTGGCAGATCTCTAGATGTTTCTCCACGACGCTTTCTGCCACCCTTCCTTGCTGATTTCTCTGAAGCCATGAACTTTAAACTGAAAGGCTTCAACACGTTCAAAGGCTTCAAAGATTTTCGCTTGCTGGACAAACAGGAACTTGCTTCGGGAGAATTTATATGATGCTGTAAGAATTCTGGAAATGAATGCAGACTATGAGAACCAAGGGATTCTCCCACGGACATGTACCTGTGACAGCATTAAGGTGCGAGGGAAGGGGAAGAGGTCATATGCATTCTCAGAAGATTTTGAATATAAATCAGTTTAGAAGACATTGACCTCATCGTGCGAAGACATTCACTCATAGATAAGGAGTTGGTTCCAGATTTGTACGAATCCAGAGATCAGTACAAGTGAGGAATCTAACTAATTTGTGAAGCATAAGTGAATATACTAGGCATGTTATGAGATGCAGTATGAGAGAGATCTAACTTGTGTGAATAGAAACTGCTTGTGGTAGAAAGTGACAAAGCCATAGGATCAATGGTGCCGTAAAAAGGAAGTTTTATTTACCACACTAAGAACTGCTAGACGGAGTGGAAGATGAGGCCGAGCAGTTCGATCTTCCGTGCCCTAACTTGGCGACGGAGGACACCTATGGCGACGGCAGAGAGGACGATGTCCGCGGTCGGCGTAAAGACGGTGTCGGAGAGGTTGCGGCAGTGAAGCGCTTCGTCGCCGGCGTCGTCGAGGGCTAGCTGTGGCGCTAGGGTTTGTGCGAGAGTGGAAGAAGAGATAATGACCGCCGTGAAGTGTGTATTTATAGGTACAGGGGCGACACTGCGTTATTACACAGGTGCCCCTGGCGATTCGCATCTAAGGAACACGTGGCCATTATGTAGAATTTTGGGGTTTGTTCCACGTCCCACACACGCCTGGATTGTCGGGTGGTCGTTCCTACTTCTCCGGGTTTCATGTGGAGGAATGAGCATTGAAGGTGGACTTAAGGTTTGTCTTTGTATCTTCTGCTGACAAGGACGCAGAGAAGACATTCGACAGTTTCAATAGAATGCATATGATTTGGAGAGATAGAGTTTGAGATAGATAGCATAGAGAGGTTAGGGTCCGATCACATTCACTTAGTTCAAAAGATTCAACAAGAAGACATAGCTATAAGTGAATGCTGTAGAGGACAGAACACTAGTATATATATATATAATCAACATAGTGAAGATAATCATGAAGACATGTTGAGATTGAAGCCAAACCAAATGTGAAGACATAGCAAGGTAACGCCATGAGTGAAACACTTCAAAATAGAACATTTGGTGGTGGCGTTACCCACCGTATAGGAAGTATTAGACCCAGACATGGCGCACAATTATCGTGGCGCTCCAAAGTCAAATTCCACATTAATGTATTCACACTTAGAATGTATGTCTTCATTGATTGAAGATATACTTTACTTCGTGTGTTGCACATCTAAGTCATCAATATGCATAAGGGTTAGGATGTGTGCCTGATCACAGGACATTTGAGGATTCCAGGATATTTAGCTCACACCGTAACTTGCAAAATCTCTTCTCATCCAAGGGCTTGGTGAAGATATCTGCCAATTGCTCTTCAGTGTTGACGTGTATGATATCAATATCTTCCTTCACAACATGATCTCTGAGAAAGTGATGACGAATTTCAATGTGCTTTGTCTTCGAGTGCTGAACTGGGTTGTTGGAAATCTTGATGGCGCTTTCGTTGTCGCAGTAGAGTGGCACTTGCTTCAGATGAATGCCATAGTCTTTGAGCATTTGCTTCATCCACAGAAGCTGAGCGCAGCAAGATCCAGCAGCAATGTATTCAGATTCAGCAGTGGAGAGAGATACATAGTTCTGCTTCTTTGAAGACCAACATACAAGTGATCGTCCCAGAAAGTGACATGTGCCTGATGTAGACTTGCGATCAACTTTGTCACTAGCATAATCAGCATCCGAGAATCTAACCAGATCAAACTCTGAGCCCTTTGGATACCATAATCCTAGAGTTGGGGTGTGAGCCAAATATCGAAGAATTCGCTTCACAGCTAAGTGATGCGACTCCTTTGGTGCCGCTTGAAATCGAGCACACATGCAAACACTAAGCATAATATCTGGCCTAGATGCACATAGATAAAGTAAAGAACCAATCATGGAGCGGTATACCTTTTGATCGAACTCTTTACCATTGTCGTCAGGACCCAGATGATGCTTGGCTGGCATTGGCGTCGTGAAGCCTTTGCAGTCTTGCATACCGAACTTCTTCAAGCAATCTTTGGGATACTTCTCTTGAGATATGAAGATGCCGTTGCGTTGCTGTCGTATTTGAAGACCGAGAAAGAACTTCAGCTCTCCCATCATAGACATTTGATATTGCTCTTGCATCATATATCCAAACTCTTCACTGTACTTCTGATTGGTGCAGCCGAAGATAATGTCATCCACATATATTTGGCACACAAACAGTTCACCATCATATGTCTTCATGAAGAGAGTGGGGTCGAGAGAACCAGGTATGAAGCCTTTGCTCTTCAGGAAGTATTTGAGTGTGTCATACCAAGCCCGAGGGGCTTGTTTGAGGCCATACAGTGCCTTGTTGAGCTTGTATACCATGTCAGGATGTTTTGGATCTTCAAAGCCAGGAGGTTGTGCAACATACACTTCTTCTTCAATCTTGCCATTGAGGAAGGCGCTCTTCACATCCATTTGATAAAGAAGTATGTTGTGATGATTTGCATAGGCCAGCAGTATGCGTATGGCTTCAAGTCTAGCCATAGGAGAAAATGTTTCATTGAAGTCAATGCCTTCCACTTGAGTATATCCTTGAGCAACGAGACGAGCTTTGTTTTTGACAACTTGACCATGCTCATCTTGCTTGTTGCGGTATATCCATTTGGTGCCTATTATGTTGTGCTTCCGAGGATCGGGACGCTTGACCAGTTCCCATACATTATTCAGCTCAAACTGTTGAAGCTCGTCTTGCATAGCTTGAATCCATTCAGGTTCCATGAAGGCTTCTTCAACTCTCTTGGGTTCTGTTATTGAGACGAATGCGAAGTGCCCATAGAAATTTGCTAGCTGAGTTGCCCTTGAATGAGTGAGTGGACCGGGTGCATTGATGCTAACAATTATTCTTTCAATCTGCACTTCATTGGCAACACGAGGATGTACAGGGTGAAGATTTTGCCTCTTGCTGATCATTGTCGTTGTTAGAAGGAATGTCTTCAGGCTGAGCATTGTCTTCATGTTGACCAGGTGCTGAGATGATAAGTTCTTCTTCACGATGAGCTTCAGAAGGTATAATTTCTCCAGTTCCCATTAGCTTGATTGATTCACTGGATGGAACTTCATCTAGCACATTTGGCAGTTGCTCTCTTTGTGAACCGTTGGTCTCATCGAACCGCACATCCACTATTTCAACCACTTTGTAATGAAAGAGATTGAAGACTCTGTATGAGTGCGAATCCTTTCCATATCCAAGCATAAAATCCTCATGTGCTTTTGGTGCAAACTTTGAGGTGTGATTTGGGTCCTTGATCCAGCACCTGGCGCCAAATACTCTGAAGTAACTGACATTTGGCTTCTTGCCAGTAAGGAGCTCATAAGATGTCTTGTTCAGAAGCTTGTGAAGATAAACACGATTGATTGTATGGCATGCAGTATCAATGGCTTCAGGCCAGAATTTTCTTGGAGTCCTGTATTCATCTAGCATCATTCTGGCCATCTCAATGAGTGTTCTGTTCTTGCGTTCGATGACCCATTCTGCTGTGGAGTGTACGGGGCTGAGAATTCATGTGTGATGCCCAAGGTATCAAGATATGTATCAAGGCCAGTGTTCTTGAATTCAGTGCCATTGTCACTTCTGATATGCTTTATCTTGGCGCCATAGTTGTTCATTGCTCGATTGGCAAAGCGTCTGCAGACATCCTGCACTTCAGTCTTGTAAAGGATTATGTGCACCCAAGTATATCTAGAATAATCATCAACAATGACAAAGTCATAGAGACAAGCAGTAGTAGTAAGAGTTGAGTAATGAGTGGGACCGAAAAGATCCATGTGAAGCAGTTCGAAGGGTCGAGTAGTGGTCATGGTTGTCTTTGATGGATGTTTGGCCCTCGTCATCTTTCCTGCCTCACAGGCATCGCATAAGTGATCTTTCTTGAACTTGACGCCCTCGATTCCTATGACATGCTTCTTCTTTTCCAGGGTGTGGAGGTTCCTCATGCCAGCATGCCCAAGCCTCTGATGCCAGAGCCAGCATTCTGAAGCTTTTGCTAGAAGACATACAGCAAGCTGTGGTCCTGCTGAGAAATCTACCACGTACAAATCATCTTTTCGATACCCTTCAAATACTAGAGACTTGTCAGATTCCATTAGAACAAGGCAACGATATTTTCCAAATATTACGATCATGTTTAAATCGCAAAGCATTGAGACATACATTAAGTTGAAGCCAAGGGATTCAACAAGCATGACTTTATCCATGTGTTGATCCCTTGAGATTGCAACTCTACCTAGACCCAATACCTTACTTTTACCAGTGTCAGCAAATGTGATGTGGCTCTTGTCGGATGGACGTAAGGTTGAGTCCATAAGAAGGCTTCTTTTGCCAGTCATGTGATTTGTACACCCACTATCAATAATCCATTCTGAAGACGCTAGTGTCGTACCCTACAGTGCAGTTAGGGGGATAGGCTTCATGAAGAGCATTGTGAAGCAAAAACATTTGACAAACCAGTGGGTTATGAAAGCTTAGATCCAGATTAGGACTAATAGGGAGAGTAGCAAGCGATTCAGGAATGAAGTACATAGTAAGACCATTCGGGCATTTGATCTTGCGCCCTACAAGATGTTTAAGGTCCCCAGCAATAGCGTTAGACGATTTTGGTTTTCTGCTGGAGACCTTTCCCTGCAAAAGAGAGTTAAGCCTGAGTATGGTTTCCCTGCAAAACATTTGCGTTAGTGCGACTCAGGTGAGTCCTCTATCTGTATGAAGCCTTTGGACCGTATGAAGCCTTTGGTCCGAGGTTTGTCTTCTTCACGTGAGGTGTCATGATGACATTCACAGTAAGATTCTCCAGACACCTTTTCGGAACCCAGATCTTCTTCATAGGCGGTCCATTCCTGCAGTTAGTACCAATGTACCTGGCAAACACTTCACCATTCTGATTCTTAAATAGTTTATAGTTTGCATCAAGGGATTCATCAATGATAATGGGGTTAGCACAAGTGAAGCCAGATAGATTGGATGGATCTGCTGAAGGTTCCTTTGCAGCAACCCACGTGGTTTTGGGGTACTGCTCAGGTTTCCAGTAAGAGCCATCAGCATTCATTTTCCTTACGAACCCAACACCCTCTTTCCTCGGGTTTTGGTTCAGAATCTGCTTTTTGAGGACATCACATAGTGTCTGATGCCCTTTAAGACTTTTGTACATCCCTGTTTCAAGCAATGTCTTCAACCTAGCATTCTCATCAGCAATAGCAGTGGTATCCTCAGCAGAGGGGTTAGTTACCACATCAACAGTTTAAGATATTGCAACAGTAGTAGCAGTAGAACATTCAGCAACAGAAGTAGCATTATCACGCTCAATGCATTTAAGACATGGTGGTTCAAATCCTTCCTGAGCGGAACTGATCTGTTTGGCGCGAAGTGACTCGTTTTCCTTTTGAAGATCTTCATGAGCTGCTCTCAATTTCTCAAGATCTTGCTTCCTTTGAAGATAATCATAGGAAAGCTTTTCATGAGTTGTTGAGAGAGTTTCATGACGACTTTCAAGTTCCTCATACTTAACATGAAGATTTTTTATGTCTTCAATTAAGGATTCAGATCGAGTCATTTCAGCACCTAACAGATCATCGCTTCTGTCTAACAGTTTTTGAATATGTTCCATAGCTTTCTGTTGTTCAGTTGCAATTTTAGCAAGTGTTTTGTAGCTGGGTTTTGAACCACAATCAGAGTCATCGTTACTAGATGTTTGATAGTGAGTAGTGTGTGTGTTTACCTTGGCACCGCGTGCCATGAAGCAGTAGGTAGAAGCGGAGTAGTCCTTGTCATTTGCATCGGTGTCGGTGATGAAGTCATTGTCTTCAGTGTTAAAGATGGACTTGGCAACGTATGCTGTAGCCAGACTTGCGACGCCCGAATCGGACTCCTCCTCAGACTCCACCTCCGCCTCCTCAGAAGCGGACTCCTCCTCTGAATCCATTTCCTTGCCAATAAACGCACGTGCCTTGCCAGATGAGCTCTTCTTGTGTGATGAAGACTTTGAGGAAGACTTGGAAGAAAACTTTGAGTATTTCTTCTTCTTCTTGTCGTCAGAGTCATATTCCTTGCTCTTCTTCTTCTTTTTGTTCTCATTGTCCCACTGTGGACACTCAGAGATGAAGTGGCCAGGTTTCTTGCACTTGTGACATGTTTTCTTCTTGTAGTCGTGAGCAGAAGCTTCATCGTTCCTTGAGCTTGATCGGGAAGACTTTCTGAAACCTTTCTTCTTGGTGAATTTTTGGAACTTCTTCACAAGCATAGCAAGTTCCCTTCCAATGTCTTCAGGATCATCCAAACTGCTGTCAGATTCTTCTTCAGATGAGGAGACAGCTTTTGCCTTCAAGGCACGAGTTCGCCCATAGTTTGGACCGTAGATATCTCTTTTCTCAGAAAGCTGAAACTCATGTGTGTTGAGCCTCTCAAGTATGTCAGACGGATCGAGTGTCTTGAAATCAGGTCGTTCTTGAATCATCAGGGCTAGGGTGTCAAACAAACTATCAAGTGATCTCAGTAGTGTCTTGACGACTTCATGTTTGGTGATCTCAGTAGCGCCGAGGGCTTGAAGCTCATTTGTGATGTCAGTGAGTCGGTCAAATGTGAGCTGGACATTCTCATTGTCATTTCGCTTGAAGCGGTTGAAGAGGTTGCGAAGGACACTGATTCTCTGATCTCTCTGGGTTGAGACGCCTTCATTGACCTTGGAGAGCTAGTCCCAGACCAGCTTAGATGTTTCCAAAGCACTCACACGGCCATACTGTCCTTTGGTCAGATGACCACAGATGATATTCTTGGCAATAGAGTCCAGTTGAACGAACTTCTTGACATCAGTAGTAGTGACACCTTCTCCAGCCTTGGGAACGCCATTCTTGACGACATACCATAGGTCGACGTCAATGGCTTCAAGATGCATGCACATCTTATTCTTCCAGTAGGGATATTCAGTTCCATCGAAGACGGGGCACGCAGCGGAGACTTTAATTATCCCTGCAGTCGACATAGCTAAAACTCTAGGTGGTTAAACCGAATCACACAGAACAAGGGAGCACCTTGCTCTGATACCAATTGAAAGTGTGTTATATCGACTAGAGGGGGGGTGAATAGGCGATTTTTATGAAAGTCTTCAAAACGTGGAAGTTATGAAGACAAACGATAGAAATAAACCTATTACCCTGCAGCGGAAGGTAGACTACACTAGGCAAGCCATAGTCAAGTATTCAATAGAGTGAAAGCACAATGACTAATAGCAGCAATGTAGTAAGGATCAGGTAGGAAGATATTGTGAAGCCACACAGAACACGCAGTCACCCAGTGAAGACAAAAGATAGTGCGAACATACAATGACTTCACAAGGAGTAACAGTAAGTAAAGGGAAGGGAAGATGAAACCAGTGACTCGCTGCAGACAATGATTTGTTGGACGAGTTCCAGTTGCTGTGACAACTGTACGTCTGGTTAGGGCGGCTAGGTATTTAAACATTAGGACACACAGTCCCGGACACCCAGTCTTGAACACGCAACTCAGGACACCCAGTCCTCACCGTATTCCCCTTGAGCTAAGGTCACACAGACCTCGCCCAATCACTCTGGTAAGTCTTCAAGGTAGACTCCCAAACCTTCACAGACTTCGTTCACCGGCAATCCACAATGTCTCTTGGATGCTCAGAACGTGACGCCTAACCGGCTGGAGAATGCACAGTCCTCAAGTGTAATAAGTCTTCAGATCACACAGACAAGAAGACTTAAGTGATGCCTAATTCTCTTTGGCTCCGGGTGGTTAGGGCTTTATCCTTGCAAGGAATTCTCTCTCAAAGGCTTCTAGGTGGGTTGCTCTCAAACGACAAAAGCCGTACTCTGAATCTGAGCAGCCAACTGTTTATGGTTGTAGGGGGTGGGCTATTTATAGCCACTTGGCAACCCGACCTGATTTGTCCGAAATGACCCTGGGTCACTAAGGAACTGACACGTGTTCCAACGGTCATATTTCAAACTCACACGGCAACTTTACTTGAGCTTCAAGCAAAGCTGACTTGCCCGACTCTGGACAAGATTCGCTCTCAAAGTCTTCACTCGAAGACATAGGTTTTGTTTAAGAATCACTTCAATCATTCTGACTGGTTCTCTTGGACACCACTTAACAGTACGGTGGTTCCTATGACTCAACACAGAAGAAAGAGAACTATGAAAGATCTAAGTCTTCGAGCTCCATAGGCTTCATGTGGTGTCTTCTCTTGTCATAGTCTTCAATGTGAATATCTTCATATACCACCTTTGACTTCAATGTCTTCATACATTTTTAGGGGTCATCTCTGGTAGGAAAACCGAATCAATGAGGGACTTCTACCTGTGTTATCCTGCAATTCTCACAAACACATTAGTCCCTCAACTAGGTTTGTCATCAATACTCCAAAACCAACTAGGGGTGGCACTAGATGCACTTACAGTTATTCATTCCAATAATTCTTATTTATTCCAAAAAATTGCTCATGAAGTTTCAGCTCATTTGGAGTTGTGCAGAATAGGTAGCCTGACGTAGCTTTTTCAGGTCCAGATTTCCAGCTACCGGAATTCTCCCTCTTTGTGTGAACCTTGCATATTATGAGAGAAAATGCATTAGAATTACCCCGAAAAACATTATTATGCATAAAAACATTATAAATAACAGTAGGTAAACATGGTGCAAAATGAACATATCAGTAATGGCCTACATCATCATCGACTTTGATAGACACACTACCTCCAGTAACGAAATTTTGAACCCACTCGCGCCATCTATCGGAGAAACCTTCCATTTTCAGGGTCTGTTGGAGAAATGACCATTTGACTTTGTCGTATGCCTTTTCAAAGTCAATTTTAAATACTACTACACTCTTGTTCTTCCTGTGCATCTCATGAATGGTCTCGTGAAGGATTACTACTCCATCGAGTATATTTTGTCCTTGCATGGAAGGCGTTTGGGATGGCTGAACAACATGATCGACAACCGCATTGAGCCTGTTAGTCGCCACCTCGGTGAAGATTTTGAAGCTCACATTAAGGAGGCAAATCGGTCTAAACAGTTGAATCCGTTCAGCCTCCTTAGTCTTTGGCAACAAAACAATCTTGCCAAAATTAATCCTCGATAGGTCTAGTTGGTCGGCATGAAAAAAACTGAACAACTCCATTAGGTTAGTCTTGATGACATCCCAGAAGTTCTGATAGAAATCCGCGGGGAAACAATCAGGGCCTGGAGCTTTGTTATGTTCCATTTGGAACACCACAGCTTGTACCTCCTCTTTAGATAAAGGTGATGTCAGGATATCATTCTCTTCTGCCGTGACTTGTGAAATGTCCTTTGTTCAGGTCTCAACTAGAGTGAAGTTCCCTTCCTCTGGAGCCCCAAACAGACACTTGTAGTATTTGGTTATATAACGCTTGAGTTTGAAGCTAGATGGTTGTGCAAAGAAACCGTAGAGGAGATTGTCAAAACGACATGGCTTAAAGTGATGAACCAAGCCAACCACTCCAGGAAATACATACAGAGGAGACCCGCTCCCCTACTGTGTCGCCCCCGCGTGCGACCGGGAGGGAAAACCTAGTGCCGCCGCTAGGGCCTCCCCCTCCATCTATCTCTTCCTCCCTCGCCACCGCCAGAGGGTGCGTCCGGGTGAAGCCCAGTCGGCACTAACGGGAACTGGGAGATCTTGTTTCCTTTCTTGGATGGGCGACACGCGCCGTGGCTTCTGGCTTGGATGTAGCGCTAGGCGTTGGGCACTGCTTCATAACAGCACGCCGGATCCAGTCGGCGACAGGTCGTGGCGCAACAGGCGACGAGCCATGCTCAATGGCAGGGCGATGGAGGCGGGGCACACTTGGCAGGTGGTGCAGGCGGCTGCAATGGTGGCTGGCCCAGATCCGCCCGATCTGGTGGTGTGGGTCGTGGGCGACAAGATCCATGGGCGGCCACCCCTGCCTCGGTGATGGGTTGGTGGGGGTGTCGGCATAGTGATGGTGGTTTGCTAGGCGTGTTGGTCGTATTCACGTCGGGGCCTTCCTGGTCTGGCACATGGACGTCGGCGGGCGACACGAGGAGGCATCTTCGGTCAGTTCCCTTGGTTGCTATTGCGGATTTGGTGTTCCTCATCGCTGGGAGCGCGATTGTCGGCGGCCTTGTGGGGATGGGTGATGGCTGCCATGGTGGGGCGACATGGGGGTGTGCTCGGTGGGGAGCTCGGTAGGAGGGATGGGTTACCCCGATGTGGTTTGGTCACTTCTACTTGTGAGCTGTGTTGAGATTTTTCCCAAAGAGGAAGGGTGAAGAAATATAGTAGCGGACATTATTTCCCTCAGTGAGAACCAAGGTTATTGAACCAATAGGAGAACCACGCAAATGCCTAGTGAACAGCACCTACACACACATGAGCAAATACTTGCACCCAATGCGGACAAGAGGGTTGTCAATCCCCTTGAACTCGTTACCTGCAAGGATTAAATCCGGTAATGATAGATAGATAAATTGCAAAGTAAAATAAAAAGAGTAAAATTGCAGCAAGGTATTTTTGGTTTTTGTAATATGATTAAGATAGACCCGAGGGCCATACTTTTCACTATAGGCTTCTCTCTCAAAAAAATAGCATACGGTGGGTAGACAAATTACTGTTGGGAAATTCATAGAAAAACCCATAGTTATGATGTTATTCATGTCAATGATCATGTATATAGTCATTACGTACATGACAAGTAGACCGAAACAATTCTGCATCTACTACTATTACTCCACCAATCGATCGACTCCTCCTTGCATCTATGGTATTAAGTTCATGACAAATAGAGTAACGCTTTAAGCAAGATGACATAATGTAGGTAGAATAAAACCAAGAAAAATGATTAAACCCTGCCGTTTTACCCTTAGTAGCAACTATACAATATGTGCCTCACCACCCCTTCAGTCACGAGGTGAGGACACCGCAAGATTGAAACCACTACAAAGCACCTCTCCCTCTCCCATTGAAGACAAATCAATCTAGTTGGTCAAACCAAACGAATAGATCAAAGAGAAATACAAAGCTATAATAATCATGCATAATAAAGTTCATAAAAGACTCCATTACTTTCAATGAATAATCTGATCATAAACCCACAATTCATTAGATCCCAACAAACACACCACAAAATAAGATTACATCGGAATGATCTCCGAAGGGAACATTGTATTGAAGATCAAAGAGAGAGAAGAAGCCATCTAGCTAATCACTATGGACCCGTAGGTCTAAGGTGAACTACTCACACATCATCGGAGGTGCAGCAAGGTTGATGTAGAAGCCCTCTGTGATTGATTCCCCCTCCGACAGAGTACCAAAAAAGGTCTCTAGATGAGATCGCGGAAGAACAGAAGCCTGCAATGGCGAAAAAATTGTTTTGGGTGTCTCTCTGGAGTTTTTGGAGTATTTGAGAAATTATAGCGCTAGAATTAGGTCAGACAAAGCCACGAGGGGGCCACAAGGCATTAGGGAGTGCCTACCCCCAAGGCGCGCCATGTTGCCTTGTCGTCTCCTCGCAGGTCTTCTGGTCCTCCATGAAGCTTCTGGGTTTCTTATGTCTAGAAAAAATTCTCAAAGAGTTCGTAGAATTTGGGCCCGTTTGTTATATACTTTTGTAAAACTAAAAACAAGCAGAAAACATCAACTAGCACTAGACACTGAGTTAATAGGTTACTCCCAAAATTTATATAAAATTGCATATAAAGTATCTAAGATTGATAATATAATAGCATGAAATAATCAAAAATTGTAGATACGTTGGAGATGTATCAGTCACGTGTCACCGGCATAGGGGTGTGCCGATCCGGATGCGTCTGCTCCTCTTTCTCCCCCTTTCCTCAACCGCGGGTGGGTTGGCGCAGGTCTGCCGATGTTCGGGGCGGAGCGTCTGCTGGAGGCTCTGTCGGTCATGGGCTGCCGGTTGGGCCAAAGCCGGGGCCTTTGTGTGGTCTCGGGGTTGTCTGGTTGTAGTGCGGTGGCGTTGGCAGCGAGAGGCGCGGTGTTCGTGGGCAGAGCACGTGTCTCGGGTGCGTGCGGGCAACCATGGCCATGATACGTCTCCAACGTATCTACTTTTCCTAATGATTTTCCTCTTGTTTTGGACTCTATTTTGCATGATTTGAATGAAACTAACCCCGGATTTACGTTGTTTTTAGCAGAACTACCATGGTGTTGTTTTTGTGCAGAACTACCATGGTGTTGTTTTTGTGCAGAACTACCATGGTGTTGTTTTTGTGCAGAAATAAAAGTTCTCAGAATGGAATGAAACTTTGCGAGGATTTTTTATACAATAAACAAAAATTGCTGGAGCCAAGATCCACCAGAGGGGGGCACTTGGGTGGGCCCAACCCACCAGGGCGCGCGCCCCTCCTGGCGCGCCCAGGTGGGTTGTCCCCACCTGGTGGCCCCGCAGACCCTGAAACTGACGCTATAAAATCCTATTTTCCAGAAAAAAATCAGGGAGAAAGAATGGACACGATCCACGAGACGGAGCCATCATCACCTCCTGTTCTTCATCGGGAGGCCAGATCTGGAGTCCGTTTGGGGCTCCAGAGAGGGGGATCTTAGTTCTTCGTCATCATCAACCCTTCTCCATCGCCAATTCCATGATGCTTCCCACCGGGAGTGAGTAATTCCTTTGTAGGCTCACTGGTTGGTGAGGAGTTGGATGAGATTCATCATGTAATCGAGTTAGTTTTGTTAGGGCTTGATCCCTAGTATCCACTATGTTCTAAGATTGATGTTGCTATGACTTTGCCATGCTTAATGCTTGTCACTTTGGGCCCGGGTGCCATGATTTCAGATCTGAACCATTTATATTATCACCATTATATCCATGTTCTAGATCCAATCTTGCAACTTATAGTCACCTACTACGTGTTATGATCCGGCAACCCGGAGTGACAATAGTCGGGACCCCTCCCGGTGATGACCGTAGTTTGAGGAGTTCATGTATTCACTATGTGTTAATGCTTTGTTCCGGTTCTCTATTAAAAGGAGGCCTTAGTATCCCTTAGTTTCCAATAGGACCCCGCTGCCATGGGAGGGTAGGACAAAAGATGTCATGCAAGTTCTTTCCATAAGCACGTATGACTATTTACGGAATACACACCTACATTATATTGATGAACTGGAGCTAGTGCTGTATCGCCCTAGGTTATAACTGTCTCATGATGAATATCATCCAACAAGTCACCGATCCAATGCCTACGAATTTATCTTATATTGTTCTTGCTAAGTTACTACTACTATCATTACAGTTGCACTTGTTACAAAACTACTGCTATCACTGTTACCGTTACTGTTACTGTTGTCACTATTATAAAAACTATCATATTACTTTGCTACTAATCACATTGCTGCAGATAATTAATCTCCAGGTGTGGTTGAATTGACAACTCAGCTGCTAATACCTTCAAATATTCTTTGGCTCCCCTTGTGTCGAATCTATAAATTTGGGTTGAATACTCTACCCTCGAAAATTGTTGTGATCCCCTATACTTGTGGGTTATCAAGACCTTTTTCTGGCGCCCTCGCCGGGAGCATAGCTATATTTGTTGAGTCACTTGGGATTATTATCAATTTATCACTATGAAGAATCTGAAGGATGCTAAGACTAATATTTTCCCTCAAAGACGAGGGGTGGTAAGGAACTGCCATCCAGTTCTGCTTTAGATTCACCTTCTGTTGTAAGTAAACTTGCAACACCACCACATGCTATTAATCTTGATATGTTGCAAGTTATTGATGATGCTACTTCTTCCATGGATAATGCTTATGATGATGCCAGTACCTTGCTTGATAATGATGATGTGCCACCTGGTGAATTTCTTGATAAACAAATTGCTAGAGTAATACACCATGATGTTGTTGAATCTGATGATGAGCTTGAAAAACTAAAACTCTTGAAACACCTACTAGAACTAGCCCTCCTAGATATGAATTGACTAAGGTACCGGAAGGCTATGTTATGAACGAGGAGACAACTAGAGATATTCTTTCTTGTAGGGATAGAGATGATCTAGAGAAATTATTATGCAAGTATAAAGAAAAATCTCTGAATGCTAGAATGAAATATGATTCTAAGTTTGCTACTTAACCGATCTTTATTGATGATAAGGATTATGAATTATCTGTCGACCCAGAGTTAATTACTTTGGTTGAATTTGATCCTTTCCATGGTTATGAAACTGAAACTGTTGTGGCACATCTTACTAAATTGAATGACATAGCCACCCTTTTTACTCATGATGAGAAAACCTGCCATTACTTTATTCTCAAATTATTTCCGTTCTCATTAAAGGGTGATGCTAAAGCTTGGTACAATACTCTTGCTCCTGGTTGTGTGCGTAGTCCCGAGGATATGATTTATTACTTCTCTGAAAAATATTTCCCTGCTCATAAGAAACAAGCTGCCTTGCAGGAAATATTTAACTTTGTGCAAACCAAAGAAGAGAGTGTCCCACAAGCTTGGGGGAGGCTTTGCCAATTACTTAATGCTTTGCCTGATCATCCTCTTAAGAAAAATGAAATACTTGATATCTTCTATAATGGACTAACCAATGCTTCTAGGGATTTCCTAGATAGTTGTGCTGGTTGTGTTTTTAGGGAATGAACTGTTGGGCTAGCTGAAGAATTATTGAATAATACATTGAAAAATTATGATGATTAGACTCTTCCTAAACCACCGCCTAAACCCACTCTGAAGAAGAGGATATATTATATATCAGTCCTGAAGATATGCAAGAGGCAAAGAAATCCATGAAGGAAAATGTATTAAAGCTGAGGATGTTAAAAATTTACCTCATATTGAAGAAATACATGGGCTTAATACACCACCATTGCGTAAGGTGGTAGAGGTAAATTCTCTTATGAAATTCAATGATAATGACAATCTTCACAATATGCACCCTAGCCAATGCCTTTACGAGTTTGAAAACTACATTAGAAAACAAGATCACTGATAACCCACAAGTATAGGGGATCACAACAGTTTTCGAGGGTAGAGTATTCAACCCAAATTTATTGATTCGACACAAGGGGAGCCAAAGAATATTCTCAAGTATTGGCAGATGAGTTGTCAATTCAACCACACCTGGAAACTTAATATCTGCAGCAAGGTATTTAGTAGCAAAGTAATATTTTTGGTTTTATAGTGATTGTAACAGTAGCAACGGAAAAGTAAATAAGAAAAGAACAATATAGGAAAAGCTCGTGGGCATTGGATCGGTGATGGAGAATTATGTCGGATGCAATCAATCGTGCAACAGTTATAACATAGGGTGACACATAATTAGCTCCAATTCCTCAATGTAATGTTGGCATGTATTCTGAATATAGTCATACGTGCTTATGGAAAAGAACTTGCATGACATCTTTTGTCCTACCCTCCCGTGGCAGCGGGCGTAGGTGTCAAAACCGGCGGATCTCAGGTAGGGGGTCCCGAACTGTGCGTCTAAGGTCGATGGTAACAGGAGACAGGGGACACAATGTTTTACCCAGGTTCGGGCCCTCTCTATGGAGGTAATACCCTATGTCCTGCTTGATTAATCTTGATGAATATGAGTATTACAAGAGTTGATCTAAGACGAGATCGTAATGGCTAAACCCTAGAGGCCTAGCTTGTATGGTTATGATAATGTTTGTCCTAATAATCTATCGACTAGCCAGGCCTTGGCTTATATAATGCACCAGAGGCCTAGGATAACAAGAGTCCTAGACGAATACGTTGGTGGAGAGGAGTCCTTGTCTTGATCACCATGTCTTGTGGAATACTCCTTGTATGCGGCATGGGCTGCCCGAAGTGGCCCATGAGTGAACCGCCATGGGGGTCCTCGGCCTGATCCACCTGGTCGGGAGACAATGTGGTGAGTACCCCCTAGTCCAGGACACCGTCAGTAGCCCCCTGAACTGGTCTTCAAGTTGGGGACGCTCCTCGATCCTTCCGAACTGTTCTTCATCTTCGGTCGTCGGTCTTGAAAACTGGTTCAACAAATCTTCTCGTCTTAGATCTTGAGGATCGCCAAAGTGAATCCGAAGGGTTTACACATCGGGTATCCGAGGATCCCCTTTAAGTTTCCGGCCTTTATCAATGCCTTGTTATTTTTATGCCACACCTTGGGTTTGAAGTTGTTCTCGGGCGGCGGTGTCCTCTTGCGTCCGAGCTCCAACGCCGGACTGCATTCGAGGTATCTTTTATAGCCGAGCACCAATGCAGAATTGCATCCGAGCTCTAGCACCGGACTGTATCCGAGCTCCAACACCGGACTGTATCCAAGGTGTCATAGATCACCTTGGTTCAAAAAAGTTGAAGGAGTTTAGCCGAGCTCAATGCTGGAAATGCCCTCTATGGAGCCAGCCACTGGCGCACAAGCTTTATGCCGGACTGCTTCTGAGGTGGTGCACCACCCCGACCGCGGGCCAATTTTTTGTCAATATTTTTGATTGGTGCAATTTATTCTCTGCCGAGATATATAGCTAGTATATGTATATCCAGTAGCCCTCAAGGTGTGTGTCGGTCTAAAACCCAAGATGCACCTAAAGGAAAACATAAAACTGATGATCCTAGTAGCCCCTGAGGCTCAGGTCGATTTGCAAAATCTGCCTAAGGATCAACTCCTAGCTTGGCAGCATACGTAGGAATAGAAACGCAGTGTATTATATTAGAGGTAATAGTGATCGGCGGACGGTCCCCTGAGAGTGGGTCGTGAGAAGCCGCCGTGATATATCAGCTTGTTGCCGGATAAGTCCCAGACGGTACTTATTATTGTCCGAAGACGGGCTTGTCCATAGTTCGGTCATGCCGAACACTATGCACTTTGAATTTTCTGCATTGAATAGGCAATGTAGTAGCCCCCGAGCCACTGGTCGGGTGGCAACACTAGATCAGGGGATCGATGTGACCATTTAATATTTATAAATAATGAGCGCGAAGCCCAGTAGCCCCTGAGCCTTAATGTGGATACGGTGGCCGAATTAAGGATCGATATCCGGAGTAAATCACAAATTATGTGTAATGATTCTATGTATCCAAGTACTTGATGTCTACTACACAACCATCTTCTTGTAGACGTTGTTGGGCCTCCAAGTGCAGAGGTTTGTAGGACAGTAGCAAATTTCCCTCAAGTGGATGACCTAAGGTTTATCAATCCGTGGGAGGCGTAGGATAAAGATGGTCTCTCTCAAGCAACCCTGCAACCAAATAACAAAGAGTCTCTTGTGTCCCCAACACACCCAATACAATGGTAAATTGTATAGGTGCACTAGTTCAGCAAAGAGATGGTGATACAAGTGCAATATGGATGGTAGATATAGGTTTTCGTAATCTCAAAATATAAAAACAGCAAGGTAACTAATGATAAAAGTGAGCGTAAATGGTATTGCAATGCGTTGAAACAAGGCCTAGGGTTCATTCTTTCACTAGTGCAAGTTCTCTCAACAATAATAACATAACTGGATCACATAACTATCCCTCAACATGCAACGAAGAGTCACTCCAAAGTCCTAATAGCAGAGAACAAATGAAGAGATTATGGTAGGGTACCAAACCACCTCAAAGTTATTCTTTCTAATCGATCTATTCAAGAGTCCGTAGTAAAATAACATGAAGCTATTCTTTCCGTTCAATCTATCCTAGAGTTCGTACTAGAATAACACCTTAAGACACAAATCAATCAAAACCCCAATGTCACCTAGATATTCCAATGTCACCTCAAGTATCCGCAAGTATGATTATATGATATGCATCACACAATCTCAGATTCATCTATTCAAACCAACACAAAGTACTTCAAAGAGTGTTGTCGGTGTCAAAACCGGCAGATCTCGGGTAGGGGGTCCCTGTTGGGGAACGTAGCAGAACTTTAAAATTTTCTACGCATCACCAAGATCAATCTATGGAGTCATCTAGCAACGAGGGAGAGGGGATTGCATCTACATACTCTTGTAGATCGCGAGCGGAAGCGTTCAAGAGAACGGGGTTGATGGAGTCGTACTCGTCGTGATCGAAATCACCGATGACCGAGCGCCGAACGGACGGCACCTCCGTGTTCAACACACGTACGGTTGGGGAAGACGTCTCCTCCTTCTTGATCTAGCAAGGGGAAGGAGAGGTTGATGGAGATCCAACAGCACGACATCATGGTGATGGAAGCAGCGGTGATCTCGGTAGGGCTTCGCCAAGCTCCAATGAGAGAGAGAGGTGTTACGAGGGGAGAGGGAGGCGCCAGGGACTTGGGTGCGGCTGCCCTCCCTCCCCCCACTCTATATAGGACCCCTAGGGGGCGCCGGCCCTAGGAGATCCAATCTCCAAGGGGGGGCGGCGGCCAAGGGGGGGACTTGCCCCCCAAGTCAGGTGGGGCACCCCCCACCCCTAGGGTTTCCAACCCTAGGCATAGGGGGAGGCCCATGGGGTGCGCACCAGCCCACCAGGGGCTGGTTCCCCTCCCACTTCAGCCCATGGGGCCCTCCGGGATAGGTGGCCCCACCCGGTGGACCCCCGGGACCCTTCCGGCGGTCCCGGTACAATACCGATTACCCCCGAAACTTTCCCGATGGCCGAAACTGGACTTCCTATATATAAATCTTCACCTCCGGACCATTCCGGAACTCCTCGTGACGTCCGGGATCTCATCCGGGACTCCAAAGAACTTTCGGGTTACCGCATACTAACATCTCTACAACCCTAGCGTTACCGAACCTTAAGTGTGTAGACACTACGGGTTCGGGAGACATGCAGACGTGACCGAGACGACTCTCCGGTCAATAACCAACAGCGGGATCTAGATACCCATGTTGGCTCCCACATGTTCCACGATGATCTCATCGGATGAACCATGATGTCGAGGATTCAATCAATCCCGTATTCAATTCCCTTTGTCAATCGGTACGTTACTTGCCCGAGATTCGATCGTCGGTATCCCAATACCTCGTTCAATCTTGTTACCGGCAAGTCACTTTACTCGTACTGTAATGCATGATTGCGTGACCAAACACTTGGTCACATTGAGCTCATTATGATGATGCATTACCGAGTGGGCCCATAGATACCTCTCCGTCATACAGAGTGACAAATCCCAATCTCGATCCGTGTCAACCCAACAGATACTTTCGGGGATACCTGTAGTATACCTTTATAGTCACCCAGTTACGTTTTGACGTTTGGTACACCCAAAGCACTCCTACGGCATCCGGGAGTTACATGATCTCATGGTCTAAGGAAATGATACTTGACATTGGAAAAGCTCTAGCAAACGAACTACACGATCTTGTGCTATGCTTAGGATTGGGTCTTGTCCATCACATCATTCTCCTAATGATGTGATCCCGTTATCAATGACATCCAATCTCCATAGTCAGGAAACCATGACTATCTATTGATCAATGAGCTAGTTAACTAGAGGCTCACTAGGGACATGTTATGGTCTATGTATTCACACATATATTATGATTTCCGGATAACACAATTATAGCATGAATAATAGACAATTATCATGAACAAGGAAATATAATACTAATCATTTTATTATTGCCTCTAGGGCATATTTCCAACAGTCTCCCACTTGCACTAGAGTCTATAATCTAGTTACATTATGATGAATCGAACACCCATAGAGTTTTGGTGTTGATCATGTTTTGCTCGCGGAAGAGGTTTAGTCAACGGATCTGCGACATTCAGATCCGTATGTACTTTGCAAATATCCATGTCTCCATCTTGAAAATTTTCACGAATGGAGTTGAAGCGACGCTTGATGTCCTGGTCTTCTTGTGAAACCTGGGCTCCTTGGCAAGGGTAATAGCTCTAGTGTTGTCACAGAAGAGAGTGATCGGCCCCAACGCATTGGGTATGACTGCTAGGTCGGTGATGAACTCCTTCATCCAGATTGCTTCATGTGCTGCCTCCGAGGCTGCCATGTACTCCGCTTCACATGTAGATCCTTCCATGACGCTTTGCTTGCAACTGCACCAGCTTACTGCCCCACCATTCAAAATATACACGTATCTGGTTTGTGACTTAGAGTCATCCAGATCTGTGTCGAAGCTAGCGTCGACGTAACCCTTTACGACGAGCTCCTGGTCAGCTCCATATATGAGAAACATATCCTTAGTCCTTTTCATGTACTTCAGGATGTTCTTGACCGCTGTCCAGTGTTCCATGCCGGGATTACTTTGGTACCTTCCTACCAAACTCACGGCAAGGTTTACATCAGGTCTAGTACACAACATGGCATACATGATAGACCCTATGGCTGAGGCATAGGGGACGACACTCATCTTTTCTCTATCTTCTGCCGTGGTCGGACATTGAGTTGAGCTCAATTTCACACCTTGCAACACAGGCAAGAACCCCTTCTTGGACTGATCCATATTGAACTTCTTCAATATCTTATCAAGGTATGTGCTTTTTGAAAGACCTATGAGGCGTCTCGATCTATCTCTATAGATCTTGATGCCTAATATGTAAGCAACTTCTCCAAGGTCCTTCATTGGAAAACACTTATTCAAGTAGGCCTTAATACTCTCCAAAAGTTCTATATCATTTCCCATCAAAAGTATGTCATCCACATATAATATGAGAAATGCTACAGAGCTCCCACTCACTTTCTTGTAAATGCAGGCTTCTCCATAAGTCTGCATAAACCCAAATGCTTTGATCATTTCATTAAAGCGAATGTTCCAACTCCGAGATGCTTGCACCAGCCCATAGATGGAGCGTTGGAGCTTGCATACCTTGTTAGCATTCTTAGGATCGACAAAACCTTCCGGCTGCATCATATACAATTCTTCCTTAAGAAAGCCATTAAGGAATGCCATTTTGACGTCCATTTGCCATATCTCATAATCATAGTATGCGGCAATTGCTAACATGATTCGGACGGACTTCAGCTTCGCTACGGGTGAGAAGGTCTCATCGTAGTCAACCCCTTGAACTTGTCGATAACCCTTAGCGGCAAGTCGAGCCTTATAGATGGTAACATTACCATCCGCGTCCGTCTTCTTCTTAAAGATCCATTTATTCTCTATCGCTCGCTGATCAACGGGCAAGTGTCGGTGTACAAAAAGAGGGGTACACTTTTTGTACCCCTATAACTGTGCACGGGCAGTCTAAGCCACGGGCACCACCACACTGAGCAAGGCAAGGGAGGTGAGCCAAGGTAAGGCTGAAGCTCAGGAGAAGCAGAACGACGCCAAGACCAAGACCACAAAGAGCAAAGGGGACGAAGCGGACCCCCCGGCAAGATCCTTGCCGGGAGGCGGTTTTAGCAAACCCAGCAAGACCCTTGTCGTGGCAGCTCGCCCCACACCTACGGAGTGAGTCACCCTTGAGTTCACTACCCCCATGGGGCAAGGATTCGGGAGACATCCCCGTGGTGGCATGCAGATCTTTGTGAAGACATTCAAGATCAGGTACACCCTTTAGAAGATGATGATCCTTGGCGGGATCCCAGCCAAGGAGGACCACAAGCCCGGCAAGAGCCTTGCCGGGGATGACAACAGGTGCCACGGCAAGAACCTTGCCGGGGCCCCGGCAAGGCCCTTGCCAAGAACACCCGTAGGGCCACCATTAGGCCCACACCAGTCAAACCTCCACCACCGTTCGCATGCAGCTGCCGACCCAACCAGCTGGGCAGGCACCTGCGTGGCGGCATGCGGATCTTCGTGGAGACCCACCACTGCGCCACCTCAGCTGCCTGCCTGCCTACATGGCACCGCGGGCACCGCTGGCCAGGGCGCCTGTCGACACGAGAGGGAGCGGCGACGGACGAGACATGGCTCTCCCCCGTCCCCGATAAAGCAAGGACACCTGGGCAAGACGCATTAAATGCGCCTTGTCATGTAATGCAAGGGATAACCTCACATCACTGTACCCTTTCCACCTCGTGTGTGCCACTGTGGCAACCCCTTTCCTATAAAAGGAGGCCCGAGGCGACCAGGAGGGGGATTCAGCTTTTTGGAGCTCCTCACGCCCCATAGCTAGCTCAAGAACACAAATATAAAATCCACCAAAGCAGGAGTAGGGTTTCACGCATCCTCGCGGCCCGAACCTGGATAAACGAACCGTGTGCTATCTGTTTGATCCGCTCTTCTCACGACCCCGCGCCCCGCAACCGTAGTAGGGATTCTTGTGATCCCATAGGTGTCGTTCCCACCGACAGCAAGTCTGTCAAAGTCCATACTTTGTTTTCATACATGGATCCTATCTCGGATTGCATAGCTTCAAGCCATTTGTTGGAATCTGGGCCCGCCATTGCTTCTTCATAGTTTGAAGGTTCATCGTTGTCTAACAACATGATTTCCAGGACAGGGTTGCCATACCATTCTGGTGTGGAATGTGTCCTTGTGGACCTTCGAAGTTTAGTAGCAACTTGATCCGAAGTACCTTGATCATTATCATTAACTTCCTCTCTAGTCGGTGCAGGCACCACAGGAACATCTTCCTGAGCTGCGCTACTTTCCGGTTCAAGAGGCAGTACTTCATCGAGTTCTACTTTCCTCCCACTTACTTCTCTCGAGAGAAACTCTTTCTCCAGAAAGGACCCGTTCTTGGCAACAAAGATCTTGCCTTCGGATCTGAGGTAGAAGGTATACCCAATGGTTTCCTTAGGGTATCCTATGAAGACGCATTTTTTCGACTTGGGTTTGAGCTTTTCAGGTTGAAGTTTCTTGACATAAGCATCGCATCCCCAAACTTTTAGAAACGACAGCTTAGGTTTCTTCCCAAACCATAATTCATACGGTGTCGTCTCAACGGATTTAGACAGTGCCCTATTTAAAGTGAATGTAGCTGTCTCTAGAGCGTATCCCCAAAATGATAGCGGTAAATCAGTGAGTGACATCATAGATTGCACCATATCCAATAGGGTGCGATTACGACATTCGGACACACCGTTAGCTGAGGTGTTCCAGGCGGCGTGAGTTGTGAAACGATTCCACATTTCCTTAAGTGCGTACCAAATTCGTGACTTAAATATTCTCCCCCATGATCTGATCGTAAGAATTTTATCTTTTGGTCATGTTGATTCTCTACCTCATTTTGAAATTCCTTGAACTTTTCAAAGGTCTCAGACTTGTGTTTCATCAAATAGATATACCCATATCTACTTAAGTCATCAGTGAGAGTGAGCACATAACGATAGCCACCGCAAGCCTCAACGCTCATTGGACCGCACACATTAGTATATATAATGTCCAATAAGTTGGTTGCTCGCTCCATTGTTCCGGAGAACGGAGTCTTGGTCATTTTACCCATGAGGCATGGTTCACACGTGTCAAATGATTCGAGATCAAGAGACTCCAAAAGTCCATCCGTATGGAGCTTCTTCATGCGTTTGACACCAATGTGACCAAGGCGGCAGTGGCACAGATATGTGGGACTATCATTATCAATCTTACATCTTTTGGTATTCACACTATGAATATGTGTAACATCATGTTCGAGATTCATTAAGAATAAACCATTGACCAGCGGAGCATGACCATAAAACATATCTCTCATATAAATAGAACAACCATTATTCTCGGATTTAAATGAGTAGCCATCTCGTATCAAACGAGATCCAGATACAATGTTCGTGCTCAAAGCTGGCACTAAATAACAATTATTGAGGTTTAAAACTAATCCCGTAGGTAAATGTAGAGGTAGCGTGCCGACGGCGATCACATCGACCTTGGAACCATTCCCAACGTGCATCATCACCTCGTCCTTCGCCAGTCTCCGCTTATTCCTCAGCTCCTGTTTTGAGTTACAAATGTGAGCAACCACACCGGTATCAAATACCCAAAAGCTACTACGAGTACTGGTAAGGTACACATCAATTACATGTATATCACATATACCTTTAGTGTTGCCGGCCTTCTTGTCCGCTAAGTATTTGGGGCAGTTCCGCTTCCAATGTCCCTTTCCCTTGCAATAAAGCACTCAGTCTCAGGTTTGGGTCCATTCTTTGACTTCTTCCCGGCAACTGGTTTACCGGGCGCGGCAACTCCCTTGCCGTCCTTCTTGAAATTCTTCTTACCCTTGCCTTTCTTGAAACTAGTGGTTTTATTGACCATCAACACTTGATGTTCCTTTTTGATTTCCACCTCTGCTGATTTCAGCATTGAAAATACTTCAGGAATAGTTTTCACCATCCCCTGCATGTTGTAGTTCATCACAAAGCTCTTGTAGCTAGGTGGGAGCGACTGAAGGATTCTGTCAATGACTGCCTCGTCCGGGAGGTTAATGTCCAGCTGGGACAAGCGGTTGTGCAACCCAGACATTTTGAGTATGTGCTCACTGACAGAACTATTTTCCTCCATCTTACAACTGTAGAACTTGTCGGAGACTTCATATCTCTTGACCCGGGCATGAGCTTGGAAAACCATTTTCAGCTCTTCGAACATCTCATATGCACCGTGTTGCTCAAAACGCTTTTGGAGCCCCGGTTCTAAGCTGTAAAGCATGCCACACTGCACGAGGGAGTAATCATCAGCACGCGACTGCCAAGCGTTCATAACATCTTGGTTCTCTGGGATGGGTGCTGCACCTAGCGGTGCTTCTAGGACATATGCTTTCTTGGCAGCTATGAGGATGATCCTCAGGTTCCGGACCCAGTCCGTATAGTTGCTGCCATCATCTTTCAGCTTGGTTTTCTCTAGGAACGCGTTGAAGTTGAGGTTGACATGAGCGTTGGCCATTTGATCTACAAGACATTTTGCAAAGGTTTTTAGACTAAGTTCATGATAATTAAGTTCATCTAATCAAATTATTTAATGAACTCCCACTCAGACAGACACCCCTCTAGTCATCTAAGTGATACATGATCCGAGTCAACTAGGCCGTGTCCGATCATCACGTGAGACGGACTAGTCATCATCGGTGAACATCTTCATGTTGATCGTATCTTCTATACGACTCATGTTCGACCTTTCGATCTTCCGTGTTCTGAGGCCATGTATGTACATGCTAGGCTCGTCAAGTCAACCTAAGTGTATTGCGTGTGTAAATCTGGCTTACACCCATTGTATTCGAACGTTAGAATCTATCACACCCGATCATCACGTGGTGCTTCGAAACAACGAACCTTCGCAACGGTGCACAGTTAGGGGGAACACTTTCTTGAAATTATTGTGAGGGGTCATCTTATTTACTACCGTCGTTCTAAGCAAATAAGAAGCAAAAACATGATAAACATCACATGCAATCAAATAGTGACATGATATGGCCAATATCATTTGCTCCTTTTGATCTCCATCTTCGGGGCGCCATGATCATCATCGTCACCGGCATGACACCATGATCTCCATCATCATGATCTCCATCATCGTGTCTTCATGAAGTTGTCTCGTCATCTATTACTTCTACTACTATGGCTAACGGTTTAGCAATAAAGTAAAGTAATTACATGACGTTTATATTGACACGCAGGTCATAAATAAATTAAGACAACTCCTATGGCTCCTACCAGTTGTCATACTCATCGACATGCAAGTCGTGATTCCTATTACAAGAACATGATCAATCTCATACATCACATATATCATTCATCACATCCTTTTGGCCATATCACATCACATGGCATAAGCTGCAAAAACAAGTTAGACGTCCTTTAATTGTTGTTGCATGTTTTTACGTGGCCGCTATAGGTTTCTAGCAAGAACGTCTCTTACCTATGTCAAAACCACAACGTGATATGCCAATTTCTATTTACCCTTCATAAGGACCCTTTTCATCGAATCCGATCTGACTAAAGTGGGAGAGACAGACACCCGCTAGCCACCTTATGCAACTAGTGCATGTCAGTCGGTGGAACCAGTCTCATGTAAGCATACGTGTAAGGTCGGTCCGGGCCGCTTCATCCCACGATGCCGCCGAATCAAGATAAGACTAGTAACGGCAAGTAAATTGACAACATCAACGCCCACAACAACTTGTGTTCTACTCGTGCATAGAAACTACGCATAGACCTAGCTCATGATGCCACTGTTGGGGAATGTAGCAGAATTTTAAAATTTTCTATGCATCACCAAGATCAATCTATGGAGTCATCTAGCAATGAGGGAGAGGGGAGTGCATCTACATACCCTTGTAGATCGTGAGCGGAAGCGTCCAAGAGAACGGGGTTGATGGAGTCGTACTTGTCGTGATCCAAATCACCGATGACCGAGCGCCAAACGGACGGCACCTCCGCGTTCAACACACGTACGGTTGGGGAAGACGTCTCCTCCTTCTTGATCCAGCAAGGGGAAGGAGAGGTTGATGGAGATCCAGCAGCACGACGGCGTGGTGATGGAAGCAGCGGTGATCTCGGCAGGGCTTCGCCAAGCTCCAATGAGAGAGAGAGGTGTTACGAGGGGAGAGGGAGGCGCCAGGGACTTGGGTGCGGCTGCCCTCCCCCCCAGTATATATAGGACCCCTAGGGGGGGCACCAGCCCTAGGAGATCCAATCTCCAAGGGGGCGGTGGCCAAGGGGGGGACTTGCCCGCCAAGTCAGGTGGGGCGCCCCCACCCCTAGGGTTTCCAACCCTAGGCGCAGGGGGAGGCCCATGGGGGGCGCACCAGCCCACCAAGGGCTGGTTCCCCTCCCACTTCAGCCCATGGGGCCCTCCGAGATAGGTGGCCCCACCCGGTGGACCCCCGGGACCCTTCCGGTGGTCCCGGTACAATACCGATTACCCCCGAAACTTTCCCGATGGCCGAAACTGGACTTCCTATATATAAATCTTCACCTCCGAACCATTCCGGAACTCCTCGTGACGTCCGGGATCTCATCTGGGACTCCGAACAACTTTCGGGTTACCGCATACTAATATCTCTACAACCCTAGCGTCACCGAACCTTAAGTGTGTAGACCCTACGGGTTCGGGAGACATGCAGACATGACCGAGACGACTCTCCGGTCAATAACCAACAGCGGGATCTGGATACCCATGTTGGCTCCCACATGTTCCACAATGATCTCATCAGATGAACCACGTTGTCGAGGATTCAATCAATCCCGTATTCAATTCCCTTTGTCAATCGGTACGTACTTGCCCGAGATTCGATCGTCGGTATCCCAATACCTCGTTCAATCTCGTTACCGGCAAGTCACTTTACTCGTACCGAAATGCATGATCCTGTGACCAAACACTTGGTCACATTGAGCTCATTATGATGATGCATTACCGAGTGGGCCCACAGATACCTCTCTGTCATATGGAGTGACAAATCCTAGTCTCGATCCGTGTCAACCCAACAGATACTTTCGGGGATACCTGTAGTATACCTTTATAGTCACCCAGTTACGTTGTGACGTTTGGTACACCCAAAGCACTCCTACGGCATCCGGGAGTTACACGATCTCATGGTCGAAGGAAATGATACTTGACATTGGAAAAGCTCTAGCAAACGAACTACATGATCTTGTGCTGTGCTTAGGATTGGGTCTTGTCCATCACATCATTCTCCTATTGATGTGATCCCGTTATCAATGACATCCAATGTCCATAGTCAGGAAACCATGACTATGTATTGATCAACGAGCTAGTTAACTAGAGGCTCACTAGGGACATGTTATGGTCTATCTATTCACACATGTATTATGATTTCCGGATAACACAATTATAGCATGAATAATAGACAATTATCATGAACAAGGAAATATAATAATAATCATTTTATTATTGCCTCTAGGGCATATTTCCAACAGTCCCGAACCGTGCGTCTAAGGCGGATGGTAACAAAAGACAGGGACACGATGTTTTACCCAGGTTCGGGCCCTCTTGAGGCCTTGTTCGGTTAGACAGGGTTTGGAGAGGTTTGAAAGGGATTGGAGGGGATTAAATCCCTTGCAAGTTAAAATTCACCTCAAACCCCCCCAATCCCCTCCAATCCCTGTGGCAAGGGGATTAAACGAACAGGGCTTGATGGAGGTAAAACCCTACGTCCTACTTGATTAATATTGATGATATGGGTAGTACAAGAGTAGATCTACCACGAGATCAGAGAGGCTAAACCCTAGAAGCTACCCTATGGTATGATTGTATGTTGTCCTACGGACTAAAACCCCTCCGGTTTATATAGACACCAGAGGGGGCTAGGGTTACACAAGGTCGGTTACAAAGGAGGAGATATACACATCCGTATTGCCTAGCTTGCCTTCCATGCCAAGTAGAGTCTCATTCGGACATGAGACGAAGTCTTCAATCTTGTATCTTCATAGTCCAACAGTCCGGCCAAAGGATATAATCCGGATGTCCGGATACCCCCTAATCCAGGACTTCCTCAGTAGCCCCCGAACTAGGCTTCAATGACGATGAGTCCGGTGCGCATTATTGTCTTCGGCATTGCAAGGCGGGTTCTTCTCCATCTTTCGAACGTTTGTAAAGCAGTGTCCGGTCCCATAAGTGTTTGGACCTCTTGGCTTCTATGCCCAATAAGGGCTTTCTCCTACACGTCAAGTGAATACGAGGCGCCAGGGCATTTTTACATTCGCCCCCCTAACCAGATAAATAAATTGTCTATTAAAGGGATGGGGATCCTTAGATCCGATCCATACCATCCTCCCCCAGTGAGAGTCCATCAGAGCGCGTTCTGGAAAGATCCATTCCAGCATGGCCGACCTCCGCAGCTCCTCCTCCCGCCCCCGAAGCCCTAAGCCCGGTGATTGGGAGACGTGTTCAGTCCCACACAGTTGTTTAGTCGAACTGCAGACTAAGGGATTTCTCCCTCCGGCGTACATGGTGCTCGTTCAAGCCGAGCTTGCCACCTATAATGGCAGGGAGCAAGCGGAGAGCTTTCCCCGTCCCTCCATGGGGGAATGGGTCTGCCTTATTCCCTATCTATTAAGGGGACTCGGATTTCCAATTCATCCATTCCTCCGCGGGCTCCTGGAGTTCTACGGCCTCCAATTACACAATTTCACCCCCGCCTCCATCCTACATATCGCCGGCTATGTGGCTCTCTGCGAGTTGTTCCTGGGCTGCGAGGCTCACTTTGAGCTGTGGAAAAGGCTATTTTGCCTCGTCGCTCGCACACAGAGGGGGTCACTTTATCAAGTGGGCGGAGCCGAAATATGGCGCATCGCCGATACCGGATACATGTCCGGTACTCCGAAGAAGTCACCCGATGACTGGCCTTCAGAATGGTTTTATATGGAGGATGTTCCCCTTCCGGACCCTATTCGGCAGGGTCTTCCTGAGTTCAACAATGCTCCTCTGAAGAAATGCCGAAGTTGGCGCCCACGGAGCCCCCAGGTGGAAGACAACGGAGAAGTCCTCTATCTAATGAACCGAATTAAAGCACTGGCTCGATCAGGATTGATAGTAATCGAAGTTATGTCGATTTGCATAATGCGGGGAGTGCAACCACTTCAATATCGTGGGCACCCCTTGTGGTGTTATAACGGGGCGGATGACGCCACCCGCTGCGGGCGTAAGGGTCCGGACAATGCTGCCACTTTAGCGAAAAATTTGTCCAAGTTGTTCAAGGGTGAGGAAGAGGAGTTCTCCATGTACAATCCTCCAGGCTGGGTAAGTTATATCTCCCTGCTCCCATTTTTCCCACATTCTTTGTCGTAAGTATTCACCTTGCCACTTTGCGACAGGAACTGCGAAAAGCCATAAAGGAGGTCAGCAGCCCTTCTCCACAACCAGAGGACCCTGATCGGGCCCTTGACTCCAGACTTGAAGAAGATCCGGTCATATTCGTGGAGCTGATAGACCGGCAGTTCTATCAGTTAAGCTGCGACGAAGCCATAGTGGCCATTACGGCCGACTATCCTGGACTGCTCCCTGCATCACACGTAAGAAAAACCAAAAATCCCAACTCCAAAACTAGGATCCCCTTTTAGACACTTCACCCACCATATACACATGGCATATTTACAGGGAAGGCATTCGGGACGCCCTGCCGAACCCGCAACCACGCGCCAACAGGAGGCACCGAGGCCGGGTAGGCCAAAAAGGAAGGCGGTCAGGACGGAGATGCCGGTGCAAAGGTATAACAAACCCCGCTCCGTGGTTGTCGTCTTTCTCGAAATATAATGATGCCCGTGTTTTTTAACAGAAAAAACGCTCGCCGAAATATGTCCGGCGATGTTACCAATCACGCTTCCACCAGCCGGGTGCCAGGACCGAACATAGAGGCGGAAGCCGATATGGGGCGGGCGCCGGATAATCCCCCTACAGAGGATGCAAATAGATTATCCGCTACCAACTCAGAGGTGGAAAGTGCCATGAATCATAGGCGCCGCCGGGCCGTACTCCGTGATGCCTGTTTCTCGCCAGAGGCTTTTGATGCCTTCAATTCCGGAGAGGCGTACCTCCGAGCTGCTCAAGATGGTCTAGCCAGAGCCACGGATCAGTATGTAAAGGATGTACGGGTAAGTAAATCTGACGATTTATATGTATCAGTAGCCCCTGAGACTTGACACAGTTAGCAGAACTGATTTAAGGATCATCTTTATTGTGCAGGTTCTTACAGAGAAGAATACTAGGCTGTCACAGGAGCTAGAGGAATGCAAGACCCAGCTGCGGGCTGCTGTGGCCGCATTGCAGGAACCGAAAAAGTCACCTGCTGGTAACATTTACTTTAAAGAATGATGGTTACCATATAATGTGCGGCATGGCTATAGATCTAACAACAGATGTTGCAGATGAATCCGGAGGACCAGCATGTTATGCGATAGCTAGAGGCTGGCAAACGCGTGCTGACTGAGGTTAGGCGGGAGAAAAACAATCTCCAAGACGCCAATATTAAGCTGAGCGTGGAACTAAAAGACGTTCAGGGCCAGCTTGCAGACTCCGAGAAGGAGAATAAGCGGCTTCAGCGCAGCATTTTTAGTAAGTGCTTGAATGAATCCTTTTAAAGGAGTTCGGCGAAGAAGCCGACTAACAACGTTATGTCTGTAGGTATGCTGACGGGTCGTCCCGCGGAGCTAATTCCCAGGTCTATGGGTGATCTTCTATCCGAGCTGTCACATCTGCACGAACAAGTTCGGCAGGTGATGCGGGGTGTTGCCCAGACCTTGTGGCAGTCCGTCTCCCTGCCAGAGGGCGTTGCAGAGCTTGCGGAGAAGCTCAAGGGAGCATGGCGGCGCTTCCGATTATGGAAGATATCAGCCTACCGACAGGGTGCCAGAGAAGCCGGGGCCATGGTGAAGACGCGGTATACCAAGGCAGACCCAAATCACATGGCCGAGGTCGGACCTGTGGGGCCCGACAGAAAGGAGATCCCTGTTAGCTTAGTTTATGGGCAAGTAGAATTAGCCGCAAAGTATTCCCAACAGGATTGTAAGCTAGACCGCCTGTTGAATGGTACATAAGGGGAATTTAGTCAGTCTGCACGACTATGTAATGAAAGTGACATGTATAATGCCTTCTAGCCGGATTGTAGATCATTTGTCTCGGCGGACCTTTTCGCTTCAACCTCGGGACCCGATAGTCCGGAGTGTATCCGAATACCCGCGCAGTTATACAAGAACCGGGGTATGCGTGGAGACCAGGCATAGGGGTCATTAGTGCTTGAATAGACAAGTACCCAACTAGTTACGTTATATTACATGGTTAGTAAGAAACATCTTCCAGGGAGAATAGTTCCGTTAAGGGTTCCTTTCCCTGGGTAAGCATGCCCTAAAGTGCATGTCCGGACTGCGATAGGAAACACAGGAAAAACATCTGGGGGCAGATATGGATAATAAATAAAAATCATCTGTTGTTCACCGGTCAAATATTCCCTTAAGAACGCTAGCTTTCGGCTTCACCCAGTCTGAGGTACACATCCGGCTGACCCGGCAGTAACAATCGGGAGGTGCTCCCCTTATGCCCTAGCCGAATTAACGGGAACATAGGGCATAAATACAAGAGCCAGGCAACCCAGCTTGGCCAAAACTTAAGTCATATCGATGCATATAATGGAGAAAAAGGTACATGCGGAAGCATGACGCATGTGTGGGGCCTGAGCCGCAGATAAATAATTAAGCTTCTGTGAAAGAAGCCCCCAGGTATGATGAGCGCAGCTGGCGCATCTATAATGTGCAAGCGAGGCACAAGTTGGCCTTTGAAGGCCTAGAGAAAGAATAGAAGAAAGGAAGAAAGAAAAACAAGATAGATAATGTATATGCAAAAAATGGACAAATGGAGGGGACGAACGTAGAGTCCGGTGCTAGGCGTAGAATCTTCGGAGCCTGGCCATGTTCCATGGGTTCAGCTCGAGTCGACTAGTCGTTGCATCCCGCAGTCGGTACGCTCCACCGGTCATAACTTGGTCAATAATGAAGGGACCTTCCCATTTGGGCTCAAGCTTGTTCTTTTTCTTATCCGGCAGGCATAGAACTAGTTCACCGACATTATAAGTTTTGGCCCGTACTTCTCTGCTTTGGTATCTGCGAGCCTGTTGCTGGTAAAATGCGGAACGGGCTTTGGCTACGCCGCGCTCCTCCTCCAGGGTGTCCAGACTGTCCTGCCGATCGAGCTCGGCTTCTCTTTCTTCGTACATTTGCACTCGAGGTGAGTCATGAATTATGTCACAGGGCAAGACTGCCTCTGCGCCGTACACCATAAAGAAGGGTGTATATCCGGTACTACAATTCGGCGTGGTCCGCAGCCCCCAGAGTACGGAGTCGAGCTCCTCTACCCAGTGCGTGTTAGACTCCGTTAAGGAACACACTAATCTGGGTTTAATGCCGCTCATTATAAGACCGTTTGCTCGCTCGACTTGACCGTTGGTTTGTGGGTGATAGACTGAAGCATAATCGAGCTTGATGCCCATTTTGCTGCACCAGAGTTTTACCTCATCGGCTGTGAAGTTTGTGCCGTTGTCAGTGATGATGCTGTGGGGGACGCCATAATGGTGTACGACCCCAGATATGAAGTCTATCACCGGTCCAGATTCGGCTGTTTTAACAGGTTTGGCCTCTATCCATTTGGTGAATTTATCCACCATGACCAGTAAGTATTTTTTCTTGTGGGTTCCCCCTTTAAGGGGTCCAACCATGTCAAGCCCCCAGACCATGAAGGGCCACATAATGGGGATTGTTTGGAGGGCGGTGGGTGGCATGTGGCTTTGATTTGCAAAGAGCTGGCAACCGGCACAATGTTGGACCAAGTCATGTGCATCGGGCCGTTGGCCAACAGAATCTTGTACGGAAGGCCTTTCTTACAAGAGCCCGGGCTGCGGCATGGTGACCACTGAGTCCGGCGTGGATTTTTGCCAAAAGGTTCCGCCCTTCCTCTTCGGAGATGCACCTTTGAAGGACTCCAGTAGTGCTTTTTTATACAATTCTCCCTCGTGGACCCTGTAGGCCTTAGATCGCCGTACTATGCAGCGTGCCTCATTTTGGTCCTCCGGAAGTTCCTGCCTAATTAGGTAGGCTAGGAATGGTTCTGTCCACGGGGCGATAATGGCCATTATTACGTGGGCTGAAGGTGTTATTTCGGTGGCGGAGCCTCCGATTGTGTCAGAGTATTCAGTATCGGGCATTTTGGCCAGGTCCAGACTATTGTTACCGGTGTCCCCTTCCCATACTACGGATGGCTTGAACAGCCTTTCCAGAAATATGTTGGGGGGGGACCGCGTCGCGTTTTGCGCCGATGCAGGCGAGGATATCCGCCGCTTGATTATTTTCCCGAGCCACATGGTGGAATTCGAGTCCCTTGAACCGAGCTGACATTTTTAGGACGACATTTCGTTAGGCCGCCATTTTCGGATCCTTGGCGTCAAAGTCTCCATTTATTTGGGATATTGCAAGGTTTGAATCCCCACGCACCTCCAGGCGTTGAATGCCCATGGAGACTGCCATCCGAAGACCATGCAACAAAGCTTCGTATTCGGCTGCGTTGTTGGAGTCTGTATACAATATTTGCAGTACGTACTAAACGGTATCTCCGGTTGGGGACGTCAGGACGACGCCAGCCCCTAGACCAGCCAACATTTTAGAACCATCGAAGTGCATGATCCAATTGGAGTATGCGCCGTACTCTTTAGGGAGTTCGGCCTCCGTCCATTCGGCGACAAAGTCGGCCAATACTTGCGACTTAATGGCCCATCGAGGTTTGTATGTTATGTTGAACGGGAGGAGCTCAATGGCCCATTTAGTAATCCGGCCCGTAGCGTCGTGGTTGTTTATAATATCATTAAGTGGCACTTCCGAGGCTACTATAATCGAACACTCTTGAAAGTAGTGTCGCAGCTTTCGGGATGCCATGAATACCGCATAGGCTATCTTTTGATAATGTGGGTACCGTGATTTGCATGGAGTGAGGACAATGGATACATAGTATACCGGCCTTTGAAGAGGGAATTTATGTCCGGCAACTTATCGTTCGACAATGAGCACTGCGCTTACAACTTGATGAGTTGCCGCAATGTACAACAGCATTGGTTCGCCGATGTTTGGCGCGGCCAGGATTGGGTTGGTTGCCAAAATGGCCTTTATTTCTTCCAATCCTCCTGTGGCAGCGTCCGTCCACTCAAAGTGTTCGGTGCGCCGAAGGAGGCGATAAAGGGGTAAAGCCTTTTCTCCTAAGCGGGAGATAAAGCGGCTTAGAGCCGCCACGCATCCAGTTAACTTCTGGATTTGTTTGAGCTCTGTTGGGGTAGCCAACTGTGGCAAAGCTTGGATTTTGGCCGGATTAGCTTCAATACCTCTACTGGAGACAATAAAACCCAGGAGCTTTCCGGCTGGTACGCCGAAAACGCATTTTTCCGGATTGAGCTTGATGTCGTATGTTCGAAGGTTGTCGAATGTGAGCTTCAAGTCATCTATCAAAGAGTCGACGTGCTTGGTTTTGACGACCACATCGTCTACGTATGCCTCTACTGTTTTGCCGATTTGTTTCTCCAGACATGTCCGAATCATGTGCTGATATGTTGCGCCGGCGTTTTTGGGCCCAAAAGGCATTGTGTTGAAACAGAAGGGACCGTATGGTGTGGTGAATGCCGTTGCGGCTTGGTCAGACTCCACCATCTTGATTTGGTGGTAACCGGAGTATGCATCGAGGAAACACAATGACTCGTGTCCTGCGGTGGCATCGATAATTTGATTGATGCGGGGGAGGGGGAAGGGATCCTTTGGGCAAGCTTTATTGAGGTCCTTGAAATCGACACAAAGGCGCCAGGATTTATCCTTCTTTGGTACCATCACCAGGTTTGCTAGCCAGTCTAGGTGTTTTATTTCTCTACTGAATCCGTCCTCCAATAACTTGGCTAGTTCCTCTCCCATGGCTTGTCTCTTAGGTTTAGAGAAACGCCGAAGAGCCCACTTGACTAGCTTGAATTCCTTTAGAATATTGAGGCTGTGCTCGGCCAGCCTGCGTGGGATTCCTGGCATGTTTGAAGGGTGCCAGGCAAAAATGTCCCAGTTCTCGCGTGGGAACTCTCGTAGTGCGGCATCTACGTCAGGGGTTAACTGTGCCCCGATGGAAGCTATTTTTGCAGGGTCCGTTGGATGGACTTGGAATTTGACTATTTCATTCGTCGGTTTAAAGGGGGTGGACTTGGGTCTCTTGTCGAGTATCACATCGTCCCTGTTCACCGTGGAGCGCAGCGCAGTCAGTTCCTCAGTCGCTAGGGCTTCGGATAATGCCTCGAGGGCCAGTGCGGCTGTCTTGTTTTTGGCGCGGAGTGTTGTGTCCGGATCACTAGCAAGAGTAATAATTCCGTTGGGCCTGGGCATTTTGAGCTTCATGTACCCATACTGGGGTATGGCTTGGAAGATTGTGAACGCCTCCACCCTAACAGGGCGTGGTAACCGCTACTGAATGGGGCCACTTGGAACGTAATCTCTTCGGACCTATAATTCTCCATTGTGCCGAACACCACATCTAGTGTGATTTTGGCTGTACAGCGTGCTTCCCGACTGGGGATTATTCCTCTAAAGGTTGTGCTGCTTCGCTCGATGCGGTTCCAGTCTATTTCCATTTTTTGAAGGGTTTCCTCATAGATGAGGTTTAATCCGCTGCCGCCGTCCATGAGTACCTTGGTGAGTCGAAAGCCGTCCACAATTGGACTGAGGACCAGTGCGGCTGGTGCTCGGGCTGTTCGGAATTTAGGTTCATCACTGGCATTGAAGGTAATAGCTGTGTCACTCCATGGATTTATTGCTGCTACGTGGCAGATTTCGGCCATGGTGCGAAGTGTTCGCTTGCGCCTATTATTTGACGCAAATGTCTCGAAGACTATTAACACCGTATTGTTATCCACGAGATGGTGCTCTGTGGCATTTGGGATAAGAAGATCCTCACCACTTTTGGCCACCTACCGAGTATCCAACATGCTCTAAGGCTGTGCGTTGGTATTGTATCTGCTGTACTATGAATTTTGCAGGGTCCATTGAGCCATCCCACCAGTACGGTTCCATGCCCTATAGAGGGTTTTTGCTTTTTGGTAGTTAACCCGGGTGTCTTTTGATAGTGCAACCTTTTATTTCAGACTGGGTTCGTATTTAGGGCCGGATTATCCCAAAAGTTTGTTTCGGTTTTCCAGGCACTTTCCATCGCACGGTACTTTCGTACTATGGACGCCAAGTCAGTGAAGCATGATATCTCACGGCGATTTATGGCGTTAAGGATTCCCTTGTCTGTGTAATTATTGCAGAAAAATAAGATTGCGTCTTCCTCGCGACAGTCCTTAACCTTGTTCATCGCAAGGAGGAATCTGGCCCAATAGTGATGTACAATTTCTTGGGGCTCTTGCCTGATGTGGGAAAGATCGCTTATGTTTGGGTGGGTGGGTGGAATTGAATCCGAATCCTCACCCGATCTGGGATCCAGGGGCTGAGGAATTTCCAATTTTGGAAATTCTGGTTCCGGGGTGTTGCCCAATAATCCTGGCCCGCTGCCTGACTCTAAGTTCAGGGATTGGATGCTGTCCTCCCGCGAACGGGTATCCGGCTCAGAGAGCTCAGGAATCCGGACATAGTTGGTCCTCAATATGGAGGAGAGGTCGCCGCATTGTTCCTCCACCACTGCAATATGATGGGTGACCGGCGGAGAGTTAATCTCCCTTTGATCGGGTTTAAGCCCAATCCGATCATAGTCCGTAGCGACTCCCAGGGGGATGATGCGATCCAAGAGCTCGTTTATGGAGGCGAGCTCCACCGGATCCATCTGTTCGGCGAGTGTCGACTTAATGTGGAGGCTGTTTTCGATGACCCGAGAAGTCATCATCGGCGCGGCGGCCGAACAGGCGATCATGATGAAACCGCCTAGCCGGAGAGTTTGGCCGACAGCCAAAGCTCCCCCAACAGTAATACCGTCTTTAAAGACGAGACGAGACATCCTTCCTTCTGGCGACGTCATAGAGGAACTCTCAATGAAAGCACCAATGTCGGTGTCAAAACCAGCGGATCTCGGGTAGGGGGTCCCGAACTGTGCGTCTAAGGCGGATGGTAACAGGAGACAGGGGACACGATGTTTTACCCAAGTTCAGGCCCTCTTGATGGAGGTAAAACCCTACATCCTGCTTGATTAATATTGATGATATGGGTAGTACAAGAGTAGATCTACCATGAGATCAGAGAGGCTAAACCCTAGAAGCTAGCCTATGGTATGATTGTATGTTGTCCTACGGACTAAAACCCCTCCGGTTTATATAGACACCAGAGGGGGCTAGGGTTACACAAGGTCGGTTACAAAGGAGGAGATATACACATCCGTATTGCCTAGCTTGCCTTCCACGCCAAGTAGAGTCTCATCCGGGCATGAGACGAAGTCTTCAATCTTGTATCTTCATAGTCCAACAGTCCGGCCAAAGGATATAATCCGGATGTCCGGATACCCACTAATCCAGGACTCCCTCAAGTGCCCCAAAGTTTCTACCGGAGAGTCAAGACGAAAACGTGTGCCAGCCCCTATGCACAGGTTCATGGGCGGGACCCGCAAGTTGATCACCAAAACATACATCAAGTGAATCAATAGAATAACCCATTGTCACCACGGTTATCCGACGCAAGACATACATCAAGTGTTCTCAAATCCTTAAAGACTCAATCCGATAAGATAACTTCAAAGGGAAAACTCAATCCATTACAAGAGAGTAGAGGGGGAGAAACATCATAAGACCCAACTATAATAGCAAAGCTCGCGATACATCAAGATCGTACCACCTCAAGAACACGAGAGAGAGAGAGATCAAACACATAGCTACTGGTACATACCCTCAGCCCCGAGGGAGAACTACTCCCTCCTCGTCATGGAGAGCACCGGGATGATGAAGATGGCCACCGGAGAGGGATTCCCCCTCCGGCAGGGTGCCGGAACGGGTCTAGATTGGCTTTCGGTGGCTACGGAGGCTTCTAGCGGCGGAACTCCCGATCTATTGTGCTCCCCGAAGTTTTTAGGGTATATGGGTATATATGGGAGGAAGAAGTACGTCAGTGGATCTCCGGGCTGTCCACGAGGCAGGGGGGCGCGCCCAGGGGGGTTGGCTTGCCCCCCACCCTCGTGGGCAGCCGGGACTCTCCTGGTCCATCTCCGATACTCCGTGGGCTTCTTCTGGTCCAAAAATAAGTTCCGTGAAGTTTCAGGTCAATTGGACTCCGTTTGATTTTCTTTTTCTGTGATACTCTAAATCAAGGAAAAAACAGAAACTGGCACTGGGCTCTGGGTTAATAGGTTAGTCCCAAAAATCATATAAAATAGCATATAAATTCATATAAAACATCAAAGGTTGATAATATAATAGCATGGAACAATAAAAAATTATAGATACGTTGGAGACGTATCAGCATCCCCAAGCTTAATTCCTGCTCGTCCTCAAGTAGGTAAATGATAAAAACAGAATTTTTGGTGTGGAATGCTACCTAACATATTTATCCATGTAGTTCTCTTTGTTGTGGCAAGAATATTCAGATCTATAAGATTCAAGATAAAAGTTCAATATTGACATAAAAATAATAATACTTCAAGCATACTAACTAAGCAATTATGTCTTCTCAAAATAACATGGCCAAAGAAAGTTCATCCCTACAAAATCATATAGTTTAGTCATGCTCCATTTTCGTCACACAAGAATGCTCTCATCATGCACAACCCCGATGACAAGCCAAGCAATTGTTTCATACTTTAGTAATCTCAAACTTTTTCAATCTTCACGCAATACATGAGCGTGAGCCATGGATATAGCACTATGGGTGGAATAGAATATAGTGATGGGGGTTATGTGGAGAAGACAAAAAAGGGAGAAAGTCTCACATCAACGAGGCTAATCAATGAGCTATGGAGATGCCCATCAATTGATGTTAATGCAAGGAGTAGGGATTGCCATGCAACGAGTGCACTAGAGCAATAAATATATGAAAGCTCAACAAAAGAAACTAAGTGGGTGTGCATCCAACTTGCTTGCTCACGAAGACATAGGGCATTTGAGGAAGCCCATTGTTGGAATATACAAGCCAAATTCTATAATTAAAAGTTCCCACTAGTATATGAAAGTGACAAAACAAAAGACTCTCTATCATGAAGATTATGGTGCTACTTTGAAGCACAAGTGTGGTAAAAAGGATAATAACATTGTCCCTTCTGTCTTTTTCTCTCATATTTTTTTGGGCCTTCTCTTTTTTATGGACTTTCTCTTTTTTTCCTCACTTGGGACAATGCTCTAGAAAATGATGATCATCACACATCTATTTATTTACAACTCAACGATTACAACTCGATACTAGAACAAAGTATGACTCTATATGAATGCCTCCGGTGGTGTACCGGGATATGCAATGAACCAAGAGTGACATGTATGAAAGGATTATGAATGGTGCATTTGCCACAAATACTATGTCAACTACATGATCATGCAAAGCAATATGACAATGATGAACGTGTCATGATAAACGGAACGGTGGAAAGTTGCATGGCAATATATCTCGGAATGGCTATGGGAATGCCATAATAGGTAGGTATGGTGGCTGTTTTGAGGAAGATATAAGGAGGTTTATGTGTGAAAGAGCGTATCATATCACGGGGTTTGGATGCACCGACGAAGTTTGCACCAACTCTCAATGTGAGAAAGGGCAATGCACGGTACTTAAGAGGCTAGCAATGATGGAAAGGTGAGAGTGCGTATAATCCATGGACTCAACATTAGTCGTAAAGAACTCACATAATTGTCGCAAAAATCTACAAGTCATCAAAAACCAAGCACTACGCGCATGCTCCTAGGGGGATAGATTGGTAGGAAAAGACCATCGCTTGTTCCCGACCGCCACTCATAAGGAGGACAATCAAAGAACACCTCATGTTTCAAATTTGTTACATAACGTTTACCATACGTGCATGCTACGGGACTTGCAAACTTCAACACAAGTAATTTTCAAATTCACAACTACTCAACTAGCACAACTTTGATATCACTACCTCCATGTCTCAAAACAATCATCAAGCATCAAACTTCTCATAGTGTTCAATCCACTTATATGAAAGTTTTTATTATATCCCTCTTGGATGCCCATCATATTAGGACTAAATTCATAACCAAAGCAAATTACCATGCTATTTAAGACTCCCAAAATAATCTAAGTGAAGAATGAGAGAATAATAGTTTCTATAAAACAAAACCACCACCGTGCTCTAAAAGATATAAGTGAAGTACTAGAGCAAAAACTATATAACTCAAAAGATATAAGTGAAGATCAATGAGTAGTCGAATAATTATGCAACTATGTGAAGACTATCTAACATTTAATAATTTAAGATCTTGGTATTTTATTCAAACAGCAAGCAAAACAAAATAAAATAAAATGATGCTCCAAACAAAACACATATCATGTGGTACATAAAAATATAGCTCCAAGTAAAGTTACCGATGAACGAAGGCGAAAGAGGGGATGCCTTCCGGGGCATCCCCAAGCTTAGGCTCTTGGTTGTCCTTGAATATTGCCTTGGGGTGCCTTGGGAATCCCCAAGCTTAGGCTCTTGCCACTCCTTATTCCATAATCCATCAAAACTTAACCCAAAACTTGAAAACTTCACAACACAAAACTCGAAATAGAAAATCTCGTGAGCTCCGTTAGCGAAAGAAAACCAAACACCACTTCAAGGTACTGTAATGAACTCATTATTGATTTATATTGTTGTTAAACCTACTGTATTCCAACTTCTCTATGGTTTATAAACTATTTTACTAGTCGTAGATTCATCAAAATAAGCAAACAACACACGAAAAACAGAATCTGTCAAAAACAGAACAGTCTGTAGTAATCTGTAACTAACGCAAACTTCTGGAACCCAAATATTCTAAATAAATTTCTGGACGTGAGGAATTTATCTATTAATCATCTTCAAAAAGAATTAACTAAATAGCACTCTCCAATAAAAAATGGCAGCAATTCTCGTGAGCGCTAAAGTTTCTGTTTTTTACAGCAAGATCAACAAGACTTTCCCCAAGTCTTCCCAACGGTTCTACTTGGCACAAACACTAATTAAGACATAAAAATCAATCATAACAGAGGCTAGATAAATTATATATTAATAAACAGGAACAAAAAGCAAGGAACAAAAATAAAGTTGGATTGCCTCCCAACAAGCGCTATCATTTAACGCCCCTAGCTAGGCATGATGATTTCAATGATGCTCACATAAAAGATAAGAATTGTAACATAAAGAGGGCATCATGAAGAATATGACTAGAAAATTTAAGCATGACCCACTTCCTATTCATAGGTATTTTGTGAGCAAACAACTTATGGGAACAAGAATCAACTTGCATAGGAAGGTAAAACAAGCATAACTTCGTAACTTTAAGCACATAGAGAGGAAACTTGATATTATTGCTATTCCTACAAGCATATATTCCTCCATCATAATAATTTTCAGTAGCATCATGAATGAATTCAACAATATAACCAGCACCTAAAGCATTCTTTTCATGATCTACAAGCATATAAATTTTATTACTCTCCACAGAAGCAAAATTCTTCTCATTTGGAATAGTGGGAGTACCATAAGAGACTCGAATAGTATAAATTGTTTCCACATTAAAAGAGTAATGTTCAGAAAAAGGGTAATCATAATCATGACAAGTTTTATAAATATAATCATCACTACTTTTTATAGCATAAGTGTCATCACAATAATCATCATAAGTAGCAACTTTGTTCTCATCATAATCAATTGAAACCTCTTCCAAGATAGTGGAATCATTACTAAATAAAGTCATGACCTCTCCAAATCCACTTTCAACAATATAATCATGATAAGTAGGAGGCATGCTATCATCATTATAAATTTTCATATCAAAACTTGGGAGACTGAAAATATCATATTCATTAAACGTAGCATCCCCAAGCTTGGGACAAACATTAATTGCAGCAAATATATTCTCAACAACATCATCTTCATCAAACATAGCATCCCCAAGCTTGGGCCTTTTCATATCATAAGCATAATCACTCTCATCATCAATAGTATGGATAGCACCGATAGTATAGCAATTATTATCATCACAATGAGTAAGAGGAGCAACATTATTTGGGAGAGATACCTTTCTACCTTTGCTTCTCCGTCTTTTCTTTTTCTTATTCACATCATGTGTGGGTTTAATCTTCCTTTTGGAGCTCCTTATTAATGAGATTGGTTGAATAGAAGGCTCCTCCTCGTTACCTGATTCATCATAAGAAATAATAGGAGGATATTGGGAAGTCTCTTCCCTTTCATTAGTATTATCTTCATCCTCTATTTGTTTTCTTTTCTTTATGTAATTGGCAATATAAGGGTTTTCAATGCAATTCACCGCACAATACATATAAATTTCCTCTAGATCAAAATCAAGAAATTTATATAAATTAAATTTTGGAATACCCTCAGTTATACGTTTCATTTATTTATAACCCAAAATAAGACTAAGCTCTTTATGATGCTCAAGGGTAATCAAGTTGTCACAATTTTTGGACACGACTTGATCATGAAACAAATAGCATTGGATCTTTAAATGACCATGTTCATTGCAAAGTTCACAAGGATGGCGATAAATATTGAATCTTTCAGCACAAACATCTAGCCTTTCTTGCAACAATTTAGTTTCTAAATGCGTATGCCTCTTGCAATATCTATCTTCCCTATTTGGTGTGTACTTGCAAACCCAATGCACTCCATAAAAATTGACATGTTTATAGGAGACATTTTCATCATAACTAGTGCAATCGTCATTAGTACTATGGATATTCAAGGAGTTCATACTAACAACATTGCAATCATGCTCATCATTCAAAGATTTAGTGCCAAACATTTTAATGCATTCTTCTTCTAACACTTCGGCACAATTTTCCATTCCATCATACTCACGAAAGATATTAAAAAGATGAAGCGTATGAGGCAAACTTAATTCCATTTTTTGTAATTTTCTTTTATAAACTAAGCTAGTGATAAAACAAGAAACTAAAAGACTCGATTGCTAGATCTAAAGATATACCTTCAAGAACTCACCTCCCCGGCAACGGCGCCAGAAAAGAGCTTGATGTCTACTACACAACCTTCTTCTTGTAGACGTTGTTGGGCCTCCAAGTGCAGAGGTTTGTAGGACAGTAGCAAATTTCCCTCAAGTGGATGACCTAAGGTTTATCAATCCGTTGGAGGCGTAGGATGAAGATGGTCTCTTTCAAGCAACCCTGCAACCAAATAACAAAGATTCTCTTGTGTCCCCAACACACCCAATACAATGGTAAATTGTATAGGTGCACTAGTTCGGCGAAAAGATGGTGATACAAGTGCAATATGGATGGTAGATATAGGTTTTTGTAATCTGAAAATATAAAAACAGCAAGGTAACTAGTGATAAAAGTGAGCACAAACGGTATTGCAATGTGTTGAAACAAGGCCTAGGGTTCATACTTTCACTAGTGCAAGTTCTCTCAACAATAATAACATAATTGGATCACATAACTATCCCTCAGCATGCAACAGAGTGTCACTCCAAAGTCACTAATAGCGGAGAACAAACGAAGAGATTATGATAGGGTACGAAACCACCTCAAAGTTATTCTTTCTGATCGATCTATTCAAGAGTCCATAGTAAAATAAAATGAAGCTATTCTTTCCGTTCAATCTATCCTAGAGTTCGTACTAGAATAACACCTTAAGACACAAATCAATCAAAACCCTAATTTCACCTAGATACTCCAATGTCACCTCAAGTATCCGCGGGTATGATAATATGATATGCATCACACAATCTCAGATTCATCTATTCAAACCAACACAAAGTACTTCAAAGAGTGCACCAAAGTTTCTACCGGAGAGTCAAGATGAAAGCGTGTGCCAACCCCTATGCATAGGTTCATGGGCGGAACCCGCAAGTTGATCACCAAAACATACATCAAGTGAATCAATAGAATAACCCATTGTCACCACGGTTATCCCACGCAAGACATACATCAAGTGTTCTCAAATCCTTAAAGACTCAATCCGATAAGATAACTTCAAAGGGAAAACTCAATCCATTACAAGAGAGTAGAGGGGGAGAAACATCATAAGATCCAACTATAATAGCAAAGCTCACGATACATCAAGATCGTCCCACCTCAAGAACACGAGAGAGAGAGAGATCAAACACATAGCTACTGGTACATACCCTCAGCCCCGAGGGAGAACTACCCCCTCCTCGTCAAGGAGAGCACCAAGATGATGAAGATGGCCACTGGAGAGGGATTCCCCCTCCGGCAGGGTGCCGGAACGGGTCTAGATTGTCTTTCGGTGGCTACGGAGGCTTCTGGTGGCGGAACTCCCGATCTATTGTGCTCCCCGAAGTTTTCAGGGTATATGGGTATATATGGGGGGAAGAAGTACATCGGTGGATCTCCGGGCAGTCCATGATGCAGGGGGCGCGCCCAGGGGGTGGGCGCACCCCCCACCCTCGTGGGCAGCCCGGGACTCTCCTGGCCCATGTCCGATACTCCGTGGGCTTCTTCTGGTCCAAAAATAAGTTCCGTGAAGTTCCAGGTCAATTGGACTCCGTTTGATTTTCCTTTTCTGTGATACTCTAAAACAAGGAAAAAACAGAAACTGCCACTGGGCTCTGGGTTAATAGGTTAGTCCCAAAAATCATATAAAATAGCATACAAATGCATATAAAACATCCAAGGTTGATAATATAATAGCATGGAACAATAAAAAATTATAGATACGTTGGAGACGTATCAGTACTCTACATCATTAATGCTCGGATCTGCATTGTACAAAACTTTGTTGACCGACCATCGGCTTCCACCTCCTCGGCCAGTAGTCGAGGAGTGTTTGTCATACTTTATAAAGCCTTTATAAGGGCAAAGATTTACGGCAAACAAGGAAATCCGGCCATACGGTTTTATAAACAAAGGTACGCGAAGAGATATGCTATATTACCTGTTAAAGTAAGAAACATCTTCCGAAGAAAATAGTCCCGCCATCGGTTCCTTTCTTTGGGTTGTCATGCTGACCATGATGAAACATCAACTCCGATCAATGTGGGAGAAAAATACTAAGGATTTAGTTCGGGGAAAGTTCCCGAACTCTAAGGTCTGAATGGACCGAAAAAATTCACTTCCGTCGTTGCCGACCAATTATATACTTTATGGTTGCTAGCTTTCGGCTTCACCCAGTCTGAGGTACTAACCCGGATGAACCGGTAGTAACAATCACAGAGGTGCTCCCTTTACCGCCTAGCCGAACAATTGGGAATGTAGGGGTAAGCACAGGAGCCAGGCAACCCAGCTTGGCCAAAATCTTAAGGTCAAATTGATGCATATTTATGGCTTTATAACGATGATTACGGAAGGCAGCCCTCGTATATTAAATACAAACGCCGATGATATATGTTTATTTTAATTCAATTGCGATCGTTTATCAATTGAAAGTGGCCCATCGTCGGCTTCTACCCCTTTGTAGATACTATGCAGGGTGTTTCTGCAATAATCAGACAACCCTTAGCCGACGTCTCGGTGCCCGGAGGCGGTTGTGTTAGCAGAAACGAGGCAATCAGATATGCGGGCTTTATAACTTTCACTTAGTCATAGGAGCTTAAAGTTGGGAGGCCAGCTACTTGCTCCTGGTTAGTGTTCGGGGACAGCCGAGGTCAAGCCGTAAACACTTCGTCCAATGTTTTGAACGGCCCGTCATTTAACATAGTCATCGGATCGCTGACTAGTTTACGCTTATTGTGACAGTCAGTTTTCGGCTTTCTCCACCGAGGTGCTTAACCATGCGAGCTAGAAGCACAATCGCAGTGGTTCTCCCTTTGCACACCTAGCCGAACAAAGCGGAATGTACAAGGCAAGCATAGGAGCCGGGCAACCCAACTATTTGACCGAAGACACAATTTGAAACCAATGCATATATAGCAGTATCTGAGATTGTTTTTTCCAAATCTCTAAAGGTGTCCGGTGTTGCACCGTGAGACTTATGCTACAAACACACAAATAGTTTAAAAGTGCCATAAGCTTGGAAAACCAAAAAATGTCAGTAAAAACTTGACATCCGAATAAGATCAAGTGTTCGGTGCCAATCCGAAAATTGGCAAAAAATTGTGCTTCTGTCGTGCTTTAACATGCCACATCCGATCTCAAGACTTCACGCGGGTCAGCCTACAGCTTCAATCTCCTTATCCCAAAGGCAGAGTACTTCTCCGAGGCCAGTTTAGCAAACTAAACTCGAGCGGCTTTTAGAGAGAAGGCAGGCTATCCGGCTATTGACCGTACACTCGAGTCGACAAAGAGGCGGTAGAAAAAGACTTTGCAACGACCAAGAAGAAAACACATTTACTATAAAACAACTCATATAAATTTTAAGAGCCCCCAAGTGACTTGGGTAAAAGAATTTTATGTATAATGATTGTATGTACCAAAGTAGTTATATCATATCTGTGTTCACCCGAACTTTAAACGCGTCTTAACCGACCGTCGGCTTCTCCCTCTTCAGTCAAGGGCTGAAAAGTGTTATGTATAATGATGTTTCCAATGACCAGGCAATTAGGCCATAAGGCTGTAACAGACAAAGCGCACTCAGGGAACTTATGCTATATTACTGACGAAGTGTAAGAAGCATCTTCGAAGAAAATAGTACCCCACCGATACCTTTCTTCGGTTGCTCATTGTTACTATGAGACTTGTGGAACAATTTTTTTGTACTCATGAGTTCCATTGTGTGCCGACCATGATTGAAAACAATAAGAGCGCTAGCTTTCGGCTTCACCCAGTCTGAGGTATTAACTCGGATGACCCGGTAGTAACAATCGCAGAGGTACTCCCTTTACCGCCTAGCCGAACAATCGGGAACGTAGGGGTAAGCACAGGAGCCAGGCAACCCAGCTTGCGAAACACTTAAGTCAACATGGTGCATATTGTGGCGTAATACACGAACAAGGAACGAAGCCATACAAGTATAATCATATGCAAGAGGAAAGGCTTCATAAAGGAAGCCCCTAAATAAACGGGGTATTTGAATTTGTGTGTCACAAACAAAGTTTTGACAAGGAATTTTGTCACAAACAAATTTTTGCCAAAAAGTATAATGCTTGGTCGAACCGAACAAAATTTAAAACTGAAAGTTTTTGAGCATGAAAGCGACTTAGCTGGTTAATGTGCTCGGTGTTTATGACGCGATTCGGGCTTGTGGCGAGATGAAGACGCCCATTGATCTGTGACAGATCTGACAAGGTTCACAGTCCTCGGCATGGCCGAGGTCCCAGCCTCCAAGCCCAAGGTGTCCGAGCAAGGAGTTCGGCACTCCGAGGTAGTGACACGGCTCGGCCAATGCAGGCCGGCAGAGTGACGCCGAAGTCCCCGGCGTGGGTTAATGAAGTGATGACGAATCCCCTGATCCAGCCGAGGTGACAGCGCTGCCCAATCTGGATCATTTACCTATGCACAGAAGATAGTGCAAGCCGGAGATAACAGTAATAAAAAAGGTTGCATGATTAATAATTCATGCAAAGTGAGTAATAAAAGAAATATGGCCCGTGCGCCCAACAACCGATGAGGTAGGACCCTCTTGGTGATGCCGAAGTCCCCGAGGCAACCGAACATGTCGGTATGGCAATTCAATCAACAAGATGATCATGCGAGCCAATTTATGCCAATTGGGATGATGACGTTGGCTTGCCGAAGTGATCGCGCGATGCAGTCAAAGTCGATCACCTACACATAAAATAGTGCGGTCCAAAACGAATAATATATATATATATATATATATATATATATATATATATATATATATAATCCTTGTGTAATTGCTTTTCACAAAAATAATTTATTTAAAGATATGTGCCCTGGCGCCAAAGTCAATGTCGACGCAGGGCATCGGCATGATGCCGTAAAGGCGAGGCAAAGCCGAATTCACAGGTCGGTCCGAGCTCCGGATGCGGCGTTCGCCGAACTATGTGCGGAAACTGACCGAACCACCACGCGACCGTTGTTAATGCGGCCACCATTTGATAGACCTGTGTACAGATGATGGAACAAACCAGAGTAATAATTCCTTGGAAAAGATAAACCCAAACAAACAAAAATTGCTAGGATTAATAGCACCTGGTTTATTTATTGTAGCAGTCCGAAGAAAGGTTACTCCCAAAATTGGGACTCGATCCGCACACCCATTGCCTGATGGGTGATGAAGCGATGGCATGGCGATGCTGGCAAAGATTGTCTCGCCGAGGCAAAGCCCCCGGTCCAGCTAACGTAACGAAACTGGTCGGTTGGTGACACCAAAGTCTCCGGAGTAGGTTGACAAAGAAATAGCAGAGCCGCCGGTCCAGCCGAGGTGTCGAAGTAGGTCGGCTTGATGGACATCGGCTTGAAGAAGCAACAGTGTGGCCATGCCGATGCAGGTCGTAGCTCGTGACATGGTCAATGCTGGCTTGATGAAGTGACCGTGCGACGATGTCGGTGTGCCCGCTCTGTGTAGTCCGTGGGGCAGCGATGCTGGTGATGATTTATCCTTTGCGATGCCGAACTTTTGTTCGGCTTGTAGAGATGATGATCCGAAGAAGTTGAGCTCGGCTCAACAAAGCAACGACGTGTCTAGCGCAAGTCGGCAGCCGTAGAGCAACATTGTCGGGCTGGTTTGACACCGGCACGATGGTGAAGATCATATTGGAAAAGACTTCAAATTTAGCGGGATGTGTTTGGGAACAAAACACAATACCCCATACAAAACTTCCTTCAAAAAGAATGTTTGAAATCCCGTTCAATAAAAAGATGAACTCGGGTCGGATTCGTTCTCGCGCAGAAAACATATCTGAAAAGTGATGCACTAATCGGAAGGTTCCAGGAATTTGGACGGTCGGATCGAGCTGAAATTTTGAGGGGTGGTAGATATGGGAATTCCGCAACAGATGAACGGTTGGATCTTCCCAAGGACCTCCGAGCTGGGCTCTGGAAATCACGCCCTAAACTCGTCCAGATTCCCGTCCAGATTTGACAGGGCTCCGTTATATCGTAGATTGCCAGAGATTCCTCCATCGGAACTCGACGAAATTTTTCAGGGTTGTTGTAGACTCAATTCTGCACAATTCCACCGAAGTAATTGTTAAAATGATACTCGAGGAGGCAGTGGCAGCGGATACAAGTTCGCTGTCCAGAAAAAACAGCACGGTCACCCGAGGGCAATGTTGACGTTGAGCCCCCAAGCTCCATGGATGATTCCTCCATGATCTTGATAGAGATCAGAGTTGATGTTGATGAAGGCCCTCATCCGAACATGACGATTGGAGGTAGGGCACAGTCCTCGGTCAAGCCAAGGTGACCAGTCGAGTCGGTGATGAAGATGCCGACGTTGCAGTTGATCTGCAGTCGAGCCATTGATCCTTTGCCGATCACATAGAGAAACTCTCAATGAAAGCACCAATGTCGGTGTCAAAACCGGCGGATGTCGGGTAGGGGGTCCCGAACTGTGCGTCTAAGGTCGATGGTAACAGGAGACAGGGGACACAATGCTTTACCCAGGTTCGAGCTCTCTATATGGAGGTAATACCCTACATCCTGCTTGATTGATCTTGATGAATATGAGTATTACAAGAGTTGATCTACCACGAGATCGTAATGGCTAAACCCTAGAGGCCTAGCTTGTATGGTTATGATAATGTTTGTCCTAATAATCTATCGACTAGCCTGGCCTTGGCTTATATAATGCACCAGAGGCCTAGGATAAAAAGAGTCCTAGCCGAATACGTTGGTGGAGAGGAGTCCTTGTCTTTATCACCAAGTCTTGTGGAATATTCCTTGTATGCGGCATGGGCTGCCCGAGGTGGCCCATGAGTGAACCGCCATGGGGGTCCTCGGCCCGATCCACCTGGTCGGGAGACGATGTGATGAGTACCCCCTAGTCCAGGACACCGTCAGCGGGGTCCTATTGGAAACTAAGGGATATTAAGGCCTCCTTTTAATAGAGTACCGGACCAAAGCATTAACACATAGTGAATACATGAACTCCTCAAACTACGGTCATCACCGGTAAGTATCCCGATTATTGTCACTTCGGGGTTAACGGATCATAACACATACTAGGTGACTATAGACTTGCAAGATAGGGTCAAGAGCTCTCATATACTCATGAAAACATAATAGGTTCAGATCTGAAATCATGGCACTCGGGCCCTAGTGACAAGCATTAAGCATAGCAAAGTCATAGCAACATCAATCTCAGAACATAGTGGATACTAGGGAGCAAACCCTAACAAAACTAACTCGATTACATGATAAATCTCATCCAACCCATCACCGTCCAGCAAGCCTACGATGAAATTACTCATGTACGGCGGTGAGCATCATGAAATTGGTGATGGAGGAAGGTTGATGATGACAATGGCGACGGATTCCCCTCTTCGGAGCCCCGAACGGACTCCAGATCGGCCCTCCCGAGAGAGTTTAGGGCTTGGCGGCGGCTCCGTATCATAAAACGCGATGAATCCTTCTCCCTGATTTTTTTCTCCCCAAACACGAATATATGGAGTTGGAGTTGAGGTCGGTGGAGCGTCAGGGGGCCCACGAGGCAGGGGGCGCGCCCAAGGGGGGTAGGCGCGCCCCCACCCTCGTGGACCGGGTGTGGCCCCCTGACGTGGATTCTTCTTCCAGTATTTTTTATATATTCCAAAAATAATCTCCGTTGATTTTTAGGTCATTCCAAGAAATTTTATTTCTGCACAAAAATAACATCATGGCAACTCTGCTGAAAAAAGCGTCAGTCCAGGTTAGTTCCATTCAAATCATGCAAGTTAGAGTCCAAAACAAGGGCAAAAATGTTTGGAAAAGTAGATACAACGGAGATGTATCAATCACTTCAATACAAATGTTATGAAACAGTTGAAATATAATTCTGATATGATTTCTCACTTGAGTGACTTGTTATTTAGAATCTCATATGATATTAGAGGTGTTGGAAAGCATGCTTCTATGGTTCAAACTCAGTTAGAAAAAGTTGCTAAATCACAAAGAGAATTGCTTGATGAAATGAATAATAATATACATGACTTTGCTATTAGAGTTGCAACTAGATGAGGTAAAATGACTCAGGAACCACTTTATCCTAAGGGTCACCCAAAAAGAATTGAACAAGATTCACAAAGGAACAACACCACTGCACCTAGTCCTTCTAAAAAGAAAAGAAAAAAAGAAAAATGATAGGACTTTGCATGCTTCTAGTTAACCTGAAATAGAAAAACCTCCTGATAATGATAATGAAACTTCTATCTCTAATGCTGAAACTCAGTCTGATAATGAACATTCACCTAGTGATAATAAAAAAGATAATGCTGATGTTCATGAAGACTCTCAACCTAATAATAAAGAACCAGACAATGATGTTGAGATAGAACTGAAGGAAATACGCCCTAGAGGCAATAATAAAGTTGTTATTTATATTTCCTTACATCATGATAAATGTTTATTATTCATGCTAGAATTGTATTAACTGGAAACTTGATACATGTGTTGATACATAAACAAAACACCGTGTCCCTAGTAAGCCTCTACTATACTAGCTCGTTAATCAAAGATGGTTAAGTTTCCTAGCCATAGACATGTGTTGTCATTTGATGAACGGGATCACATCATTAGGAGAATCATGTGATGGACAAGACCCATCCGTTAGCTTACCATAATGATCGTTAAGTTTTATTGCCATTGCTTTCTACATGACTTATACATATTCCTATGACTATGAGATTATGCAACTCCCGAATACCGGAGGAATACCTTGTGTGCTATCAAACGTCACAACTTAACTGGGTGATTATAAAGATGATCTACAGGTATCTCCAAAGGTGTTTGTTGGGTTGGCATATATCGAGATTAGGATTTGTCACTCCGAGTATCGGAGAGGTATCTCTGGGCCCTCTCGGTAATGCACATCATAATAAGCCTTGCAAGCAATGTGACTAATGAGTTAGTTGCGGGATTATGCATTACGAAACGAGTAAAGAGTCTTGTCGGTAACGAGATTGAACTAGGTATGAAGATACCGACGATCGAATCTCGGGCAAGTAACATATCGATGACAAAGGGAATAACATATGTTGTCATTACGGTTTGAACGATAAAGATCTTCGTAGAATATGTAGGAACCAATATGAGCATCCAGGTTCCGCTGTTGGTTATTGACCGGAGAGGTGTTTCGGTCATGTCTACATAGTTCTCGAACCCATAGGGTCCACACGCTTAACGTTCGATGATGATTTTGTATTATATGAGTTATGTGATTTGGTGACCAAATGTTGTTCAGAGTCCTAGATGAGATCATGGACATGACAAGGAGTCCCGAAACGGTCGAGAGGTAAAGATTCACATATAGGACGATAGTATTCAGACACCAGAAGTGTTCTGGGGTGTCGGTGTCAAAACCGGCGGATCTCGGGTAGGGGTCCCGAACTGTACGTCTGAGGTTGATGGTAACAGGATATGGGGAAGACAATGTTTACCTAGGTTTGGGCCCTCTCAATGGAGGTAAAACCTTACGTCCTGCTAGATTAATATTGATGAGTATGAGGGTTACAAGTGTTGATCTACCACGAGGTCGTAATGGCTAAAACCCTAGAAGTCTAGCCTATCTGATTGTGATTATCCTTCCTCCTCTCTAAGGATCTAGCCCTCCGGTTTATATAGACACCGGAGGGATCTAGGGTTACATAAAGTCGGTTACAGTGAAAGAAATCTTCATATTTGGTTGCCAAGCTTGCCTTCCACGCCAAGGAGAGTCCCATCCAGACACGGGTAGAGTCTTCGGTCTTTGTATCTTCACAGCCCACCAGTCCGGCCCATGACTAACAGGCCGGACGCCCGGGGACCCCTTAGTCTAGGAATCCCTAAATAGCCCCCGAACCAGGCTTCAATGACGAGGTGTCCGGCGCGCAGATTGTCTTCGGCATTGCAAGGCGGGGTCCCTTCTCCAAAATAGTCTTGGACACATAGAATGTATCTGAATCGGTAACCCAAGTACCACACACAACCGCAGAGAGTATAATATTTCACGAGTCAAATCCGCTAACAACTTCTTGTAACGTGATATCACATCCCTGCCCGATTATTATTTCAAACCATTTTTTGGCCCGCCGCTTTGTATTTTGAGATGCGGTTTTATTAGCATGTCTTGTCAAAGCAGAGATCGTGTCCCCTTATTGCGGGATCCTCATCAATACGGGCATGGGTAATCCAACCGTGCCGCCTGCATGACCCCTAGGGAATAGGCGAGTTTCATGGCGAGTGGGGAGGCGTTTTATATTCACCGTCTTTATAAGGAGATAAGGATTCCCTTTCTTCACCCATGCCTTATCTCTTTCTCTGCCCTTCCATTCTCGAGCTCCAGCACCCAAATCCCCATCTTTTCCGTCTCCAGGAAGCACTCAACCATGTCCGCATTTGGAAGGCAAGGCAAGTGGATGGCCTCCTCCGTTAAGTAGAAGGACATCACCAAGCTTTGGGTGGCCGTGTATCTGGCAAAAGAAATCACCCACCGGCTTCCAGCCAAGGGGAAAATCGTCCCCACCCCGAAGCCTAATGAGAGGGTGGTGCTCATCCCCCACTTCGTCCACGGGTTAGGGTTTCCTCTCCACCCTTTCGTCGCGGACTTATGTTCTATTATGGGCTAGATTTCCATGATCTTTCCCTGAATTCTTTCCTCAACATCTCGGCATTCATTGTCCTGTGTGAGCCCTTCCTCCGCATCCAACCCCACTTCGGACTATGGCTCAAGATCTTCAACATGAAGCCGAAGGTGGTGGATGGCCAGCACGCGGAGTGCGGAGGTTCCATGGTGAGCAAGCTACCCAATGTCATGTGGCCCAAAGGTACTTTTGTGAAAACCGTCAAGGAGTGGCAGAAACTGTGGTTCTATATCACAGAGCCCCGCGACGCCACCTAGGCCGCGGCTCCCGAATTCAAGTCTGGAGCTCCAATGCGGCTCACCTCCTGGATAGAGAAGGGCCCAAATTGGTCTTCGTCGGATGAACTGATAGCGCTGCAGACGCGCATCCAAAGCATGGTGGATAAAAACATCAAGCTCGTTAACATGATCCAGGTGATGCTAGTTCGTCGGATCCTCCCATGCCAAAGCCGAACTTGCCCTTTATGGGAATTCGATCCGAAGAAGCACCAAACCTTGGAAAGGCTCATCAGAACCACTCACGAAGATGTCTGGAAGTTGCTCTTTAAGGGCAATGAGACGCCACCAGCCATAGACTCGGACCGCGGGCACGATCTTGTCCATCCTGCCAGTGAGGTAAGTCTTTCATGTCTGAAGGCGTATCCTCTACTTGCTTGTTCAAGGAGGATATCTAAACTTTACTATTTTTTACTTTTTCAAGTATGGACAGAGAAAGCGGAGTGGATTCAATGTTCGGCTCCGTTGCCCGAGGAAACATCATCCCACTCCTGGCGAAGATGCTGTTCTCGGCGCCCTATCAGGCGTCGGAGAAGAAGGCCAATAAGAAGGCCAAGGGGGTCCGGAGTGGCCCCCGCCGCAAGGGAGCTTCGGACGTGTCGTCCGAAGACAAGACTCACTCCTCCGCCGCCGAAGACGACGATGAGGAGGAGGAAGAAAGTAACTCTTCCCCTGATGGGGGAGGAAGAAGAGGGCGGCCTCCGCAAATCTGGAGGCGGAGGCGCCCAAGAGGGGGAAGGGCCCCCTTGTGGATAACTCCACGTGGGACGTTGACAGCAGCCCGGAGCGACGCCCCCGAAATAAGCCCCTGGCCGCATCATAAGTACTAGAAACCCGCATACGTCCATGTACCCGGCCTCCTCTTCTTCATGGTATCAACATGTTTAATCATGCTATTTCAGTCCGGCCCACGATAGCTCCCTGCGATCCTCATCAGGAGGTTCGCTGGATTCGAAGGCGATGGCCAGCGAGTCTCCGCCGGCCGCTCACTCTCCCAAGGCCAAGGGCGACGCTGAGGTGTTGTCCCGAAGGACGTACCCAAGCCAAGGGGAGGTTCAGGAGGCCATCAGGGAGGTGACGGAGGGCAAAACCTCAGTCACCGAACACCTGGGGGAGCAGATCCCCATGGAGACCGGCGATAGGGGCCGTGTTTAGTTTGGCCCCCAGCCGGATACGGCTCCGGAGACCTATACGGCTCCGGAATCCGGCGAGCAGCCTCCTTCGAGAGGAGGGGGTGTGCCTATCCCACCGGTGACTCTGTCCAACCGGAGGCACCGGATAATCTGTTGGAAGCGTTGTGAGGTGCTTCCATTGTGGAGGAACACCGTATCCTCACGGGTACGGTGGTTGAGAAGGTTTAGTCCGTCAAGGCTGGACTGACGAAGCTTGTACCAGCCTGCTGACAGGCTTTGAGGTAAGCGATGCGAGAAAGAAGGTCATAGTGTAGACAGTGTAGCCCCTGAGACATTGTCCGGTGTTCGGAAAGAAAAACCGGACAGAGGATCAAGTAATTTTCACAGGAAACTAACTAAATGTGTCTTATGAACACAGGCGTCGCTACTAGACGCGACCTCTCATGCCTTTGAGGTCTCCGGACTGAAGCAGAGTCTGGAGCGGGCCGAAGAAGAGCTCGGCTTTGTGAAAAGGCAACTTGAGGATAAGCAAGGTATGTGGAGATTTGTCATATATTCAGAAAGAATAAATGATGTATATTGATTGTAGTGCCTTGATATTTGTAGGAGCAATGACTGAGGTTGAAGCCCTCAAGGAAGCGCTGGCCGAGGCCGAGGCCGAGGCCGAGGAGAGGGCGATGAAGGAACAAGCCGTCCAGAAAAAGCATGAGGCTAGGGTTGGGGAGGTCCAGCAGGAGCTTCAAGATGCTTTGAAGAAATACGAGTCCTTGGAACGTCAGCATGCGAACCAAGAATCCGAACTTGAGAAGGCTCTCCAGAGCGTAGAAGAGGCCCGAGCCGAGGCCCAAGGCGCCCTCAAGGAAATCTAGGAGGCCAAAAAGATCACGGTGGGTAAGGCTTTTATTATGCAAAGCAAGTATGTGAAGAAGAGGTATCTCCTACTGACCCGTATTTGGAGTTCTCCAGGGGCGTTTGCGGATCTGCCGCACAGCGTTTCTGATGCTGCTGAGTTCTTCTGAGCCGAAGAGGGGAGTTCGATAGAGAAGTTATTCTGGTCACAATACCTTGCGCCAGAACATCCTGTGCCCTTGAGCGACCAGCTAAAACAGCTGGTCGAACTGCATAGGGTGGCCGAACTGGCCATGAAGGACTTGATAGTCTGGCTGTAGCCGGCCGAAGTTATCCCCAACAGCTACTTCGGTCTCGTGAAGTGGCTAGTCGACGCCTGCCCTCGGCCTGACGCCATCAAGCGGTCGGTTTGTATCGAAGGTGCGCGGATGGCCTTCGCCCGTGTCAAGATGCACTGGGAGAACATGAATGCTGCCATGGTCTCAACCGAAGGATCGCCCGTGGGCAAGGAATATCGCACGCCCGAGCGATATTTTAGCGAAGTCCTCGAGGGATCCCGTATTGTGGTGGAATAGTGTACGAAGGATGTAATCTTTGAATGAATACTTTTATATTGTCTCGCCCTGTATTATAAAAACAAGTTCGGCTATGTAATATAACATTTTTTAATATTTTACCTCCTGTGTGGCCGTGTTTATGAAATTTTGAGAGTTGGCCAGTCGTCGGCTTCAGCCCCCACGTAGGTAGGGGTGTTCGGGATGGAATCTAGACACTCTTGATCCAATTTGTTTGGTCCTTAAAGAAGGTGTTTAGCGCAACAAACCAGGCAATTGGACTATGTGGCTTTATTACCCTCACTTAGCCATAGGAGTTCTACAATGAAAATTTGAGGCGGAGCCCCTAGTATCCGAACTAAGGTACTGTAATCACCTGATCGGGTAAAAAGCTGATTCATCGCATAACGCGGAAAAAATCACTAAGGATTTGAACCCTCCGAAGAGCTGACCGGCTCTCGCCGCATCATGACAGTCAGTTTTTGCCTTTCTCTACTGAGGTGCCCATCCGGATAAACCAGGACACAATCACGGTAGTTCCCCCTTTACTACCCTAGCCAATATAGCGGAACGTAAGATAGTAAGCACAGGAGCCAGGCAAACCAACTATTGACCAAAGACATGATTCGGAGCCAATGCATATAATGCTAAATTCAGGGTGCCGAACTATGTTGTGGAAAGTGCGGGGACTTTGTTGCCGTCTTATGGGTCACGATGGGGCCCCTAGCAGATTAAAGTGTACCAAAGTGTACGGTCGCAACTTTGAGAAAATCATCAAATAAAAAGGGCAAAAAGGGTAGTAAGCTAGTGCCGCAGAAGTTGGGCCGCAAACTGTTTCCATTATAGTTTGATTAATATGTCAAAGCGTATTCGTACAAGTGGTGCGATAAGCAAACCGGGCTCTTCAACATGCCCTAACCAAGGGACGACTGCGCATGGGTCCTGAAGGTAGGTAGAATGATCATTAAAGAGACCATCTAAGAGTTCCCTTGTACGCCAGTGCTTCTTGCCACCTTGGTGTATCCATCCTGCCGAGAGGACCGATGATCAGGTCGTCAGAAGAAATTTGCGGAAAAAGGACCTGAAAAGGACAAAAGGAAAAAAAATGGGAAGTGTCTGTGTCCAGGAGCGGTCGAGCCGTATTATGGATCACAAGATAGCTATTGCCTCTGTCTATGCCCATGGTATTTTGAGTGCGTAGTTATGTACGCACGGTATGAATGCGCTTCTTCGTTGGGACGGGGACGGAGGCCGAGTTGCTAGTCGAGCTCTTGACTAGCTGGGCTATCTTGCTGCTGAGTAGTCTGAACTCGTTTGACAGTGTCTGGGAGTTCGGCTGACGAATTAAGGTTCTGCTTGAGGAGGCCGCTCTGTACTTCTGCTACCAACGCGGCGGTGTGCTCCTTAGTATGGAGGGAGCATTCCGTGTTCCCATTGACTATTATGACGCCGCGTGGACCGGGCACCTTGAGCTTAAGATAAGCGTAGTGTGGCACCGCGTTGAAGCGTGCAAATGCGGTTCGTCCGAGTAGTGCGTGATAGCCGCTGCGAAAGGGGACGATATCGAAGATCAGCTCTTCGCTTCGGAAATTGTCCGGAGATCCGAAGACAACCTCTAGTGTGTTTGAGCTTGTACATCGGGCCTCTACGCCTGGTATGACTCCTTTAAAGGTAGTCTTTGTGGGCTTAATTCTTGATGAATTAATGCCCATTTTGCGTGTTGTATCCTGATAGAGCAGGTTCAGGCTGCTACCACCATCCATGAGGACTCGCGTGAGGTGAACTCCATCAATGATTGGGTCGAGGACCAGTGCGGCTGAACCGCCATGACGGATACTGGTCGGATGGTCCCTACGATCAAAAGTGACCGGGCAGGAAGGCCATGGGTTGAACTTAGGGGTGACTAGATCCATCGCGTAGACGTCCCTGAGCGCGCGCTTGTGTTCCCTCTTGGGGATGTGGGTACCGTATATCATGTTTACCGTTTTAACTTGGGGGGGACTTCTTCTGTCCTCCTGTGTTCGGTGGCTGGGGCTCCTCGTCATCGTATTTGCTTTGCGACCCCTTCTCCTTGTTCTCAGCATTCAACTTGCCGGCCTATTTAAAAACCCAACAGTCTCTGTTGTTGTGATTAGCTGGTTTGTCAGGAGTGTCGTGTATCCGGCATGGGCGATCGAGTATGCGGTCCAAGCTGGATGGGCCCGAATTGTTTCTTTTGAATGACTTCTTCCGCTGGCCGGACTTGGAGCCGCTGAATCCGGTGTTGACCGCCGTGTCATCGGTATTGTCACCATTGTTTCGGCGCTTGTGTCTATTGCGTCGGGACTTGTCATTGCTATTCTTGGCTTTCGCAGTGCCAGGTTCGCTTGCCATGTTATTGCTATGGGCTATCCAGCTATCTTCGCCCGCACAAAAGCGAGTCATAAATGCCGTAATGGCTGCCATGGACTTTGGCTTTTCTTGGCCGAGGTGTCGTGCGAGCCATTCGTCCCGGATGCTGTGTTTGAAGGCCGCCAAGGCTTCGGCATCCGGACAGTCGATGATCTGGTTCTTTTTAGTTAAGAACCTAGTCCAGAGTTTCCTCGCCGACTCTCTGGGCTGTTGAATTATGTGAGTTAAGTCATCGACAGCCGGAGGTCGAACATTCATGTCTACTACACAACCTTCTTCTTGTAGACGTTGTTGGGCCTCCAAGTGCAGAGGTTTGTAGGACAGTAGCAAATTTCCCTCAAGTGGATGACCTAAGGTTTATCAATCCGTGGGAGGCGTAGGATGAAGATGGTCTCTTTCAAGCAACCCTGCAACCAAATAACAAAGATTCTCTTGTGTCCCCAACACACCCAATACAATGGTAAATTGTATAGGTGCACTAGTTCGGCGAAGAGATGGTGATACAAGTGCAATATGGATGGTAGATATAGGTTTTTGTAATCTGAAAATATAAAAACAGCAAGGTAACTAGTGATAAAAGTGAGCACAAACGGTATTGCAATGCATTGAAACAAGGCCTAGGCTTCATACTTTCACTAGTGCAAGTTCTCTCAACAATAATAACATAATTGGATCACATAACTATCCCTCAACATGCAACAGAGTGTCACTCCAAAGTCACTAATAGCGGAGAACAAACGAAGGGTAGGGTACGAAACCATCTCAAAGCTGTCCTTTCTGATCGATCTATTCAAGAGTCCGTAGTAAAATAACACGAAGCTATTCTTTCCGTTCAATCTATCCTAGAGTTCTTATTAGAATAACACCTTAAGACACAAATCAACCAAAACCCTAATGTCACCTAGATACTCCAATGTCACCTCAAGTATCCGTGGGTATGATTATATGATATGCATCACACAATCTCAGATTCATCTATTCAACCAACACAAAGAACCTCAAAGAGTGCCCCAAAGTTTCTACCGGAGAGTCAACACGAAAACATGTGCCAACCCCTATGTTCACGAGGTCATGGAACTCGCAAGTTGATCACCAAAACATACATCAAGTGGATCACATGATATCCCATTGTCACCACAGATAAGCACGTGCAAGACATACATCAAGTGTTCTCAAATCCTTAAAGACTCAATCCGATAAGATAACTTCAAAGGGAAAATTCAATCCATTACAAGGGAGTAGAGGGGGAGAAACATCACAAGATCCAACTATAATAGCAAAGCTCGCGATACATGAAGATCGTACCACCTCAAGAACACAATAGAGAGAGAGAGAGAGATCAAACACATAGCTACTGGTACATACCCTCAGCCCCTAGGGATAACTACTCCATCCTCGTCATGGAGAGCACCGGGATGATGAAGATGGCCACCGGAGAGGGATACCCCCCTCCGGCAGGGTGCCGGAATGGGTCTGGATTGGTTTTCGGTGGCTACGGAGGATTCTGGCGGCGGAACTCCCGTTCTGTTCTGTTCCTCGATGTTTTTAGGGTCTATGGACATATATAGGCGAAAGAAGTCGGTCAGGGGAGCCACGAGGGGCCCACGAGGGTGGGGGCGCGCCCAGGGGGACAGGCGCGCATCCCTGCCTCGTGGCCACCTTGAAGCTTCCCTGACGTCTACTCCAAGTCTCCTGGATTGCTTCTGTTCCAAAAATAACTTTCCCGAAGGTTTCATTCCGTCTGGACTCCGTTTGATATTCCTTTTCTTCGAAACACTGAAATAGGCAAGAAAACAACAATTTGGGTTGGGCCTCCGGTTAATAGCTTAGTCCCAAAAATAAAATAAAATAATATAATAAAGCCCATAAACATCCAAAACAGATAATATAATAGCATGGAACAATCAAAAATTATAGATACGTTGGAGACATATCAGCATCCCAAGCTTAATTCCTACTCGTCCTCGAGTAGGTAAATGATAAAATCTGAATTTTTGATGTGGAATGCTACCTAACATATTTATCAATGTAATCTTCTCTATTGTGGCAAGAATATTTGGATCCATAAGATTCAAGACAAAAGTTTAATATTGACATAAAAATAATAATACTTCAAGCATACTAACAAAGTAATCATGTCTTCTCAAAATAACATGGCCAAAGAAAGCTATCCCTACAAAATTATATAGTCTGGCTATGCTCTATCTTCATCACACAAAATATTTAAATCATGCACAACCCCGATGACAAGCCAAGCAATTGTTTCATACTTTTGATGTTCTCAAACTTTTTCAATCTTCACACAATACATGAGCGTGAGCCATGGACATAGCACTATAGGTGGAATAGAATGGTGGTTGTGGAGAAAACAAAAAGGAGAAGATAGTCTCACATCAACTAGGCGTATCAACTGGCTATGGAGATGCCCGTCAATAGATATCAATGTGAGTGAGTAGGGATTGCCATGCAATGGATGCACTAGAGCTATAAGTGTATGAAAGCTCAAAAGGAAACTAAGTGGGTGGGTGTCGGTGTCAAAACCGGCGGATCTCGGGTAGGGGGTCCCGAACTATGCGTCTAAGGCGGATGGTAACGGGAGGTAGGGGACACGATGTTTTACCCAGGTTTGGGCCCTCTTGATGGAGGTAAAACCCTACGTCCTACTTGATTAATATTGATGATATGGGTAGTACAAGAGTAGATCTACCACGAGATCAGAGAGGCTAAACCCTAGAAGCTAGCCTATGGTATGATTGTATGTTATTGTGTCCTACGGACTAAAACCCACCGGTTAATATAGACACCGGAGGGGGCTAGGGTTACACAAGGTCGGTTACAAAGGAGGTGATATCCATATCCGTACTGCCTAGCTTGCCTTCCACGCCAAGTAGAGTCCCATCCGGACACGAGACGAAGTCTTCAATCTTGTATCTTCATAGTCCAACAGTCCGGCCAAAGGATATAGTCCGGCTGTCCGGAGACCCCTAATCCCGGACTCCCTCAGTAGCCCCTGAACCAGGCTTCAATGACGATGAGTCCGGCGCGCAGTATTGTCTTCGGCATTGCAAGGCGGGTTCCTCCTCCAAATACATCATGGAAGAATTTGAATACAAGGATAGTGTCCGACCCTGCAAAATAAGTTCCACATACCACCGTAGAGAGAATAATATTTCCACAAATCTAATTTGCTGACTTGTTTTGGCGATACGACATTATGCCATGGCCCGGTGATTATTCGAACCGTTTCCTTTAACTGGCCCCGCACATGACGCGAGGCAGTTTTTTGACACGTCTTGTCAAAGCAGAGATCGTGTCCCCCTTATTACGGGATTCTCATCAATATGGGCTTGGGTAACCCAACCGCGCCATCGATTACGGCGCTTGGGGGATAAGCGAGTTTTACCAGGCTAGTGGGGACGTATAGTTTCGGCCGCCCTTATAAAGGGACAAGGTTTAACCTTTTTCTACCCACGCCTTCTTCCTCCTTGCTCATCCACTCTTGCACACTCGAGCTCCAACGCCCAAGTTCCCATATGAACGATTCTAGCTCCAGTGACCGTACGATGTCCATCCAACGGCCGTAGTGCTTCTTCAACCTCTAGTCTTCTTGCTCTAGCCGCCCAAAGCAGCGCCGGTCATGCCGCATGCTCCTGCCTCCTGTGGCCGGCTGTGCTGGCGCAGAGGCCTCACCGCCCCCTACTATTCCCACCGCTGGCCGGGCCCTACGGCAATGGCAGCCTCACACCGCAGCCGAACCAGTGAACCCTCGTAGTCCTCTCCGCGCGGGCTTCCACTATCGTGTCGTCCCCTTCCTAGGCCTCGCCGTCGTCCACCGCCGTGGTGCTCTCCGTGCGGCGTGGTCAACGTGGTCAAGGAACGACTTCCATCGGAAGAGTACTGTACGTGGAGAGGCTGACAGTTGGGTCCACGGCCACAACCCTGTTTTTTTGTCATTTGCCAAGTAAGTCGCTTTGTCAGGCCTGTTGGGCTGCAAATCTTTCAAGACGAGGAGAGATTTCATTCGGCTGGCCGAGAAAATGGCCCATCAGTAATGAGAAATGGGTTGTACATTTTTAAAACACATCAAACCGGCTATTAGTTTCAAATATCTTTTTTTATTTCAATATTTTAAATTACATTAATTTTTATGCGTGGAGAATTTGTTGGATTTTATATTGATATACATTTATTTTTAAAATCAGTTTGAATGTGAGTCAAAATTTCGGGATTAAAAACAGTTTGGACCGCACCGAAATATGCAAAATTTCATATAATTTTTTAACCGTTGCCACAATATGGGCTGTAATGCTAACAAAAAGAATATGGGCTCCAAAACAACCTTAAGAATTAGCAAATGGGCTGTAAATTATTACAAATAATGGCAGATGGGTTGCGTGCTGTTTTCCACAGATTTGAGGCTTTCCTCAAAAAAAGGTTGACGCACAAGCACTGACTGTTGGATGTCCATCCAACGGCCGTCGTGCTTCTTCAATCTCTGCTCTTCCTGCTCCAGCCGCTCAAACAAGCGCCGGCGGAACTGCCTGCTCCCTCCTCCTCGTGGCCGGCTGTGCTGCCGCGCAGGCCTCACCGCCTGACCGTACTCCCATCACTGGCCTAGACATCCCTCTACTCACCCACACCTGCTTTTATTCTCCGGCGACGGCAGACAAACCAGTAAACCCTCATACAGTCGTACTCCCCTCCGCGTGGGAAACAACTGCCGAGTCTTCCCTGCCTCCGTGTCATCCCCTTCCTAGGCCTCGCCGTCGTCCACCGCCCTGGTGCTCTCGGCACGGCGTGGTCAACGTGGTCAAGGAACGACTTCCATCAGACGTGGACTGTACGTGGAGAGGCTGACAGCTGGGTCCACGGCCGTAGCAAGGAAGTGCCTCCTTATTACGCGGAAAATAATGATTCCTCCACCTGACAGTTGGGACCACCGGACGGGCCACCGTATTTCGCGAAAAAACGTTTCCCCCTAACTGCTGGGACCCACCAGCTACATCTTCGCACGCAACGAAGTGCGTCCGGGCAAAAAAAATGATTTGCCCCCTGACTGCTGGGACCCACCAGCTACATCTTCGCAGGCAAGGAAGTGCCCGACAGTCGGGACCCACCTGGTCGAAGCGTACGTAGCGTTGTCATTCTGGTCGCGAACATGTACGTACATACTGGTCGATGTAGAGGCGTGCACGTGTCGTAGTAGAGGCGCGCACGTGTCGTAGTAGAGGCGCGCACGTAGCATGTACATGTACGTAAAACGGCCAGGGTGCAAGAAAGAAAATACGGCCGCGTATGTGTACATACGGGCAGGGTCTCGAACGCCTACTCGCGCATACGTACGGCCAGGGCTTGTGTACATGGCTGGGTCGGAATAGAGAAACATCGTCATCGTCGTGTTCATGGGGAGGCAACGGAATGCGTCGTGTTCATGGGGAGGCAACGGAATGCGTCTTGTTCATGGGGAGGCAACAGAACGCGTGGGAGCCAACCGACTGGGTCGGAACGGAATGCGTGGTCGTGTTCATCGGGAGGGCTTGGACGGAATAGGCGATGGAAACGAGGCCTGGCGTACCGCACAACGGAGGAAACGAACCTCCTACGTTTGGAACGGGGTCCTGTTGATCGGGAGGGGTCTGGCGTATCGCAAAACGGAGGAAACTGACCTCCTACGATCGAAACGGGGGTCCTGTTCATCGGGAGGGGTGTGGCGTACCGCAAAACGGACCTCCTACGGTCAAAACAGGGGTCCTATTCATCGGGAGGGGTGTGGCATACCGCAAAACGGAGGAAACAGACTTGTGTTGGAGCGCTATGGTCGAAACGGGGGTCCTGTTCATCGGGAGGGGTGTGGCGTACCGCAAAACAGGACTCCACGGGATACTGTTCATCTCCACCGTCGACCCCCTCCAGCCTCCACGAGCTACTGTTCATCCACCGTCGACCTGCTCCAGCCTCCACCTGCGACTATTCATCCACGGGCTCCTGTTCATCTAGCCTCCACCGCGCGCTACTCCATAGGCTACTATTCAACCAGTCCTCTCCACGGGCTCCTGTTCAACCACCCCTCCACGGGCTACTGTTCATCCTGCCCTCCACCGTCTACTGTTCATCCTGCCCTCCACGGGGTGGTCCTGCTCATCCAGCCCTCCACGGGGTCCTGTTCATCCAGCCCCAACCGGCTCGATCGATCGGGGTCCTGTCCATCCAAAGGCAACACCACGGGGTCCTGTTCATCCACCCCCACCGGGAACTGT